>NC_133787.1:3357027-3392508 GCF_003597395.2 Chelonoidis abingdonii | reverse complement strand
TGGTTAGGTCCTGTGATAGTGTCCCTGGTGTAGATATGTGGGCAGAGTTGGCATCGAGGTTTGCTGCATGGATTGGTTCCTGAGGCAGAGTTACTATGGTGCGGTGTGCAGTTACTGGTGAGGATATGTTTCAGGTTGGCAGGTTGTCTGTGGACGAGGACTGACCTGCCATCCAAGGCCTGTGAAAGTGGAGCATCATTGTCCAGGATGGGTTGTAGATCCCTGAGTTTAAACATGAGTTTTTGTTTGTTTTTTAATTGAATCAAAATTTCAATGAATGTGTGTCAGAATTTTATCATCTCCTGAGCTGGTCAAACGGGGCAAAATATTCACTAGAACTTCCATCAGGAAGGTCACCATTATATGACAATGTTTGAAACGTCGATGAAAAATGTCATCGATATTGTGTATTTTAAATAGTTTTGACCAGCTGTGTGTGACGCTGGCAAAGCCCCCCACCCCCGCCCCACATGCATGCTGACAGAGAGCTAGCTGGCACCTGCCATAGTAGTGGTAAAACTGGTATTAAGAGTTATAAAAAACGTGCTTAGTGTTTACACTTCACTGAATGCTTGCAAATTGCTGTCTGCACTTGTCTCCCTTACAACATCTGTAGCTCATATGATAAGTTAAGATCTGAGCAGTTGCACTGTGAGCCTCTGTGACTGCGTCAATCACCAGACAGGAGAGAGACGTTAATTAGCATGAAAACATGTCCTGTTGGAGGCTGCCCATGTCCTGCACCACATGGAAGGTCCATCCCAAACTATCATGGAACATCAAAGAGGACAGAAAAACTTTGTTGATTTCTCTTCCCTCCCCTCCCCTCCCCGCTCCATGAAGAGGAGACTTGCAAGTTAATTCCTCCCAACCTCAGAGTTTGCAATTTCAAGGGGGCTGGAAGAGGGGGGAGGCTAACAAGGGGGAACTGTACCTGTGCTGCTTGGACCCAAAGGGACAGAGGGTTACTAAGCAGAAGCAAGAGATCCCCAGTGTGTGGCTGGGGTCAGCCCTAAAGGACGGATACAGCTTAGCACAGACTTTTAGTACTTTTCGAAACCGGTTTGGAACTCATTTGTGTGCACACAGGTTTACCTGCTTTAACCTGTAAACAATGTATTTCCTTTTCCTGTATAATAAATCTCTAACTGGTTTGTTATACGCTTGGCTACAAGCTTTGTCTGTGGTGAGATCTAAAGTGCAACTGGCCTGGCGAAGTAACCTGAATCTGGCTGTGATCTTTGGTGTGAGGGCCCATCTCTCACAAAGATGGGCTCATTGGGGGGCAAGACAGACCGGCGTAGCCAAGGGGACTGTCTGGGACTCTAGGGGTAGGGTGCGAGAATGCCCGAGGAGTTTACACTAGTTCACTCAAGCAGAGGGGCAAACAGCCGGCCCCATGAACCATTCAGCACCCAACCCCGTCAGCATAGGGCTGGAAGAGCTGCCCGTTCTCACAGGCCACCCCAGCTGACATTCCTGGCACTCCCATGGTAAGAACACAAGAAATGAACAAACCCCAGTGACCAACCCACCCCTGGCATTCCTGGAGAGGGAGAGCATGAGCCCCTCTGTCTGCACTTACAGGTCACCACTAAGGGGATGGCCCAGACCTCCTTTTCTGCTCACCAGTGGCACTGGCAGCAGGCGCTAGTGAAGTGTTTGCAGGTCCCCTTCTCCAGCTCGGTGAGGAGCCCTGCACCCATCACTGGGTGACAGAACTAGGCCAGGTGTGTTTGCAGGGAACTCAGCAGAGACACAACACACAGGGGGCGTTGGTGGTTCAGTGGACAAATCTGTACCTCCCGTACCCAAGACACGTGTTTGATTCCTGTCCCGCCTGCCCCCCGTTCGTCCCTGGAGGCGCCCCTGGCCACTCCGCATTGGGACCGCCTCCTGTCTGCTCTGCTGGGGGGAGGGAGGGGCTGATGGCAGGGTGTCCCCCTCCTCTCACCCATGTACCCAATTTCCCCTAAGCTGGGTAACAGGATGGGGGACCTGTGTGTGCTGCTGCCTCTCTGGGGCCCCAGGCGGCTGCTTGTGTCTGAACAAGCCTAGTTCAGGCTCCTGACCCTGAATGATTTCGTAAAGAGACAGTGAAGTCACTCACTCAGGCGCACACACACTCCCCTCAACACAACACAACACACACACTCCTTCACACACTGCCTCAACACACACACACACACATACACCAGGGCTCCCTGCATCCAGATCTCTTCCCCACCTGGGCTGTGCTGCTGAGGCATCAGGAGCTGCTGCTCTCCTGCCCTCCCCTTGCGCAGCCTGCAGGGAAAGTGCCCTGGATGCAGGGAGCCCTGACAGCTCCTTGCTCCCTCCTCCCAGCCCCCTAGGGCTGCATGGAGAGGAGGAGCAGCAGGCCAGTGGGGAAGCGAGCAGCAGTGCCAGCTGCTCTGTGCATCCAGGTCAGTTTCCCCACATGGGTGCAGGAGGGGGATGCAGGGGTTCGGGGCACAGGAGGGACATAAGAACTAATAAGCAGCCACCTCTGGAGCGGAAGCAGCAATGCCACAAGGAAAACATTACCCAAACCCAGTGAATGTGCAGGAAGAAATTCCTGGGCTGCCGGAGGCACTCACCCGCACTGGAATTTCGCCACGACACTGAGGTTCCCCCAGCTATGCTTGTGAAACAGGCTGTGATCCTCAATGAGCACAATTGGTCGGCACCCCCATTTCCCCACTCCCAACCCTGCCCCTGAGCATTGGGCCAGGGCACTGGCTCAAGGCTGACTCAAAGGGAGTCTGCCAGATGGTCCCGCCTCACCCTGGCTGGTCCTTGGTACTGACCAGCTTCAGCCCTCCCCACACTGTCGATCCGAGAGGATCACAGCTGCCAGGTGGCTACACCGAGGTGCTAACAGAACAAATGGGTGCAGCACCGTTTCTCTTTGCAAGTCAGCTCTTCTGGACTCTTTCAGTGACAACCAAGGCAGGTCCCTGAACAGTGGGCGTTTCCCGACTGCAAAGACAATGCTTGTATCTTTGTCAGTCAGCTCCATTGTGTTCCTGCAGCGGGGCTGTACAGAGACACAGACGTTAATAAGAAGCCACTTGCATCAGCTGGGACTCAAACCCAGGCCTACCAAGTAACAGATCAAGAATTCTACTGCTGAGCCACCAGCTTGACCAGACCTCATCTGAGGGCTCACTGACATGAACTAGGAGTGTATTTCTCTCTTGCCTGTAGGAGAATCAGCATCTCCCACACTGGAGACAGGGCTCACTCCCCTGTCAATGCAGAGAACACGGGTTCCTGTACAGCTTGGAAGCTCTTTGCGGCAGGGACTGTTTTGTATTTTCAGTTTATCCAGTGCCCAGGGGCTCCAGTCCTGGTCTGGGCTCTCTTCTCCTATAAATCATAGCAACAGCCCCATGTTTGGATCTAGAACAGGGACAGCAACAGTGGGAATTTTTGCTAGGGGATTTGGCAAGGAATAATTGCCTGGGAAAGTCCCTGGGATTTTTAATGACAAATGCTCCGGGTTTTCATTTAGCTGAAGGCCACAGAGCCAGAGCAGCCTGCTCAATCAGCCACGCCAGTGATCACAGAACCTGGGTTTCTTAGGAACTAAAATAATCCAAAGCTCTGCACAAGCCCAGGCTCACAGCCCAGGATGGAACAGATCCAAGTTACAGGATAACAGTATGTGAAGTCAACAGCCCTTAAAACTCCTGTAAGATTTCTACAAGGGAACAGGGGGTGAGAAATATCCCTAAAGAGGGACCTTTATTTTAAAAGATTGCAGCTCCCTTCCCCTGATTGCAGTTCAACGGGGCTTCAAAAGAGAAAGCAAAAAGAAAAAGACACAGCTGCATTGGCCGGGAATCGAACCCGGGCCTCCCGCGTGGCAGGCGAGAATTCTACCACTGAACCACCAATGCTCACCCTGCCCTGAGCCTCCTCCCAGCTGACTGAACCCTCAAGGAAGCTGTGTTGGACCCCACCTGCAGCTCCCCATGCAGTCAGTGCACTGCCGCACGAGCCGGCTGTGCCACAAGAGCGCAGTGAGCTACCTTCAGGGCACCAGCAACTGGCCCAGAGAGAGCAGCAGCAGCTCACAGCCCAGGACAGCGCTGGAGAGGCTGCAATCTGCCCCTCAGGCTTTGCACCCATCCACCCTGCCCCTTGGGCTGGCTGCTGGCTCCACTCTGAGCTGCCCCACAAGATGCTGAGGGGAATCCACCTGCAGTACTGGGAACCAGCTCGCTGCTCCCCTGAGCTCCTCTCCCTGGCAGAGAACTCGGGGGGAAGTGGAGGGTCAGGCTCCATACAGCCACTAGAGCGCGCTCCAGTTCACCGCACCCCCCCAGCAGCTGCAAGCTAGAAGAGAGCAGGCTGGGCCCTAAAGCTAACACCGGGGTGAGGGCCCAAGGGAAGGGTAAAGCCCAGCAATGAGCAGCATGTGGCTGCAGGCTCTCTCCTCCCTCTGCTGCCCCTCAGGCCTGGCTCTCTCCCATGCGGCTCTTGCTTTATCACCGATTCCAAGGCTGCCCCCGCCACAGGGCCTGATTCCAGCAGCGCTGCCCCCTCCCCACCAGTCGCCCAGCACCCATTTTCTGGGGAGGCCACCAGCCCCCTGAGATGTTCCTGCCGTGCGTGTGTCATTAATGGTGTTGGCTGCAGTAGCTCCTGGGGACTGAGCTGAGATCGGGGCCCCGTCGTGCTAGGGGCTGTACAAACAGAGCAACAGAAAACCCCCACCCTGAGAGCAGCCAGACACACAGCTGGGGGGGGGGGGGGTCTCATGTGGCTCAGCTGCCATATCCACAGCACTGCGTGCTCATGCAGCCCATGCGGGTGCCAACCGCGCAGGGTACGTCTGGCCCATAAACAGCATCTCAGCAACTCCATCGCCCACGGCATCCCTGGCTCTGCCCGGGCACAGCCTGGTGCTGGGGCCCCATGGAGGAAGGGTGGGAGGGGCTGAGCTCCCTTTGCCAGGGGTTGCTCTGTGTCTGAAGCCCAGTGCAGCGATCAAAACCCGCCTGCAGCCTAACGAGATCTGCTGTCTGGGGTGTCGGAAAACCCGGCCCCCCTCCTCCAGCCAACCCAGGAAGAGGACACAGCCACAGGCGGCTGGGGCAGGCCTGCCCCTTTCCAGGCTGCCCTGTCACAGCAAGAGTCACCCCAGGGCAGCTCCTCACACTGGGGCTGGCCCCGGGGTCTTCCCTGGCTCCCTGCTTCACCCTGCCCTGCTGGGCGGGTATTCGCTGAGCACTGCATGAGACACAGGAATCGAACCCAAAAGGGGGGTGGTCCTGGGGCCCCCCAGAGGTTCCCCACCTGGTTGCAGTCTTCGTACTCCTCAGCCAGCTGCTCAAAGAGGAGGCAGAGATCTTGGATGTACTCCCAGGAAGGGTGCTTCTCCAGCAGCACAGCCCAGATCTTCAGCAGCACCTGGGAGTTCACACTGAGCCACAGGCAGCGCAGGGACAGCTCGCTGACGTTCTCATCCCGCTGGGGAGGACAAGGGGACAAGGTCACGCACGGCCGCCCTCTGGGGGAGCCTCTTAAGGGATTGCTGCCCTGGGCCCCAGTGGGTCTCCGGGGGAGCACCTGAGCCCAAACCCAGCCCCTGCCCCCAGCTGCTTTGTCTTTTCCACTGCGGCCTCCAAGAGCTTCTGCTCAGCAAGTGCCCCCAGATCCCGACCCTCCGGGTATAAGCAAAATTCAGAACCCAGCACCACTGGCCTCTGCGAAGTTTGATTCCTCCTCAAAGCATCCTTCCCTCTCAACCCAGCATTTAAGCTTCACAGCTGCTCCCTAGCTGGAAACTGGGGAGAACCGAGCCCTAGATCGCACCACCCTAGAAGTTCACGCTGCTGTAGGACTGTTCGATTCCTGCTTGGAGCCCAGTGAGAACCAGGTATAGCCGCGGCTTTAGTCCACAGTAAGGGACGATGGCTGAAGTGTCCTGGATGAAAAGCCCTTATGTCCAGGCCAGGTGCCATACACTCCTGGCACAGATTTTCCTGACACTTGCGGTACCTCCGCCAGCCCAGAGGCAGTGAGGGATTTCTAACAAGCCACGGGCCGGTACGGCTCATCTAGAGTGCATGGGCCTTGAGTCCAAGACTCCAGCTGAGCTAAGGGAGCAGCTATTCAGGGCACCCGTAGAAAGATCATGGAGCTGACAGCAGAGCTGTTCCCAGGTGAGCTGCAACACTGGGATGGTAAACAGCCTGAGGATGGAAAGTGAGCACCGGACACCTTACCAGCCTGGTAATGTTGGATGCCCTGAGAACCTCTTCGAACTGGACATTCACGGTGTAGTTGATGGGGAAATAGTGTTTCTGCAAAGGCAAGAAAAATAAAATCCTAGCAGTGAACTAAAAGCTTCTCTCTTCCCCAGAGCCTCTTGGGCTGTGCCCCCATCAGCAACTGCTCCTGTCCCCTCCCCCTGCCTTGACGGGGAAGCGCGTCCCCTGCTAGGCACCTGGGGCATGTTTCCTTGTGAGTAAACAAATACTGAAAACTAATTTGGGTTGTAACACCTGGAACAGGTGTGCAGCCGCCTAATGCCGTGACACTGTCACTGTATGCCACGGGGACCTTCCTGCTCCAAAAGTCCCAACCACTTGAGCTAAAGGAGAATCGTCAGGAGCTGCCTGCAGTCTAGGGCCTGTGACACACAGCTGGGCAGTTCTGACTCTGTCCACTAGAAGGCAGTGTTGCACAAGTCAGCTCAGCACCAGTTTGCCCTTCCCAGGGGCTGAAGCACCCTCTTGGATGTTTGAAAACGAGCGCCAAATAGTTTGCACTTGGATACCTGGTCGTGCAGTAAATCAGGGCTTGGAAATTGACCCACCAGCAGCCCCAGGAGGGACCCTGCAAGGCAGGGCAAGCGTCAGCAGGAACTGCCGGGGGCTCAGCCCTTTAGAAAACCAGGGCGTCTAGCTGGCGTCCAAGATGGGCAGTTAGCAGGTCAGCGTCGGACTGCTCGTTTGGAAAATCTTGGCCCCGGAGAAGCCTACGGGGGATGAAACAGGAGACGGTTCCGATTCCATGGCCCCCATCAAGCACTTAACGTGCTATGAACAGGAAGGCAGAGGTCACACTACTGCCGGGGACGCAAGTCTGGGCCTTTGGAAAGGGGGAGATGAATCAACCGGTAACGTGGTCTGAGCCTAGGGGGAAAGAATTACCATGTACTGGAGCCGCTGCTGATACGTCAGCTTGTTCTGGAGAGCCTTGATAATCCTGCATTCCTTCTGCATTGCAGCCTCCAGCCCCAGGACAGCCACAAAATCTGCAAATCACCGCCCCCGACCCGAGGGCGAAGGAGAGGCGTAAGGCCATGCACCAGCTGGCTCCCATCACACGGTGGGGGCCAGGAGGCAGAGCAGGGCTCGGAAGAGGAGAGGGAAATCTGTCAGAGTTTCGAAGCAGCAGCCTGGGGAGGGGAGGGCGAGAGAACTGGCTCCCACGGCTCAGCATCATTTGAAGGAAGGGGAGAACGGAGAACATTCCCCCGCCCGGCCGTGTCCCTGAACAGCGCATTGGGTCCCACCCACTGAGCGCATGGACCAGCGCTGGGACTTTGTCCCTGGGCGGCTGTTATCCAGCTTGTGAGCTAGGCTTGGCAGCAGCTCTGCTCTCTGGGGCAGCCCAGGGCCCACAGCAGGTTTGAGCGTGCCAGCCAGTGTGAGGCACAGGAATGGGTTGGCACAGCCACGGATTGCCTGGGGAAAGGGGCTTGGCCCAGTGCTGTTGTGAGGGTATTGGTCTTAGCACCCTCCGAACCAGAACAGGGCCACAGGCATGTTCCTGCCCTGCACACGTGACACCTCATTGTACTCACAGAGGAAGGGCACGTAGCCCCACTGCATGCTGACGGCGTGCGTCCGGGCACTGAGCAGACGGACAATCCGGTCTACGTGACAACGGCTGCGTCAGCGGAAACGGCCTCCTACGTGCCAGGAGCAGCAATTCACAGGAGAGATACCAGTGGGTGCCCGGGGACGCTGCTGCCGAGGAAGGCCCTGCAGGCTCCCTGCTCTCTAGGGTGCCGCACGTGTTCGCTGCAATTGGGCGAAAAGCTGCTGCCAATGTGCTCCCTTCGCAAGGTGCCGGGAGGAAGGAATAACCCAGACCCGGGTGAACGGCTGGAGGCTGCGGATCCCCGAGGCTGGTGGGGATGGGCAGTGCTAGCGTTATCCTCCGTGTGCCCCTGATGCTGGGCTCTGTAATGGGAGGCACGTGGTAAACCAAATGGAACCAGCGTTAGCCGAGAGGCCGGCGCACCGAGCAGGGTAGAGCGCCTCGGAGCTCTGAACTCGGCCCTTCGCTAACAAACAGCGCCCCAGTGAGCTCTGCTGTGGGCCGGCTGCTCACCTCCACCCCCAGCTGGCTGCCTTTCAGGGGCACTGCACATCGACGGGACCAACTCTATCGATCAAACCATTTTAGCTGGTCCCTCGGGTGGTGGCTTAGACAGGTCTCAGCACAAAGACCAAGGAGAAAGGCACACAACACAAACGCTGTCTTTGTCGGCTGGACGCCAGCTCCCGCCAGGATGCTCTGCATGTGCCTCATCACCCCAGAACTCGTACCTGGTGCTTTACCAGCTCTCCTAATGCCTGTGCCAAGGGCGAGACACCCCCTTTGATGCCCCACACAGAGATCCCCAAACGTTTGAGGGTCATGCCCTTCCTTATCCCCGTCTGTGCCCCACCAGAGCCAGGGGGGAGGGCATGGACAAGGGTAAGGAGTCATGGCGGGGGCTGCAGGTGGGGTGGGTCTGGGGCCGGGAATGGAGCCACAGCCAAGGCTGGGGGCAAAGGTTGGGCCAGGAGCGTAGCAGCGCCATGGCCAGGGCCAGGGCCAGGGCCAGGTGTGGGGTTGGGGGCCAGGGACATGGCTGGGGGAAGGACTGGAGCAGAGCTGGAGGCAGGGAGGGGCTGGGTAGCGCTCTCTCCCCGCTCCTGTGGGGGCTAGCCCAGGCCAACGCTGGGCCCCCAAGGATATTGCTCCGTGCCCCTCTAGGGGACCATGCCCCACAGATTTCCAGTGCAACATCGGTACTGGCGCCATCTGGTTCAGTCCTGCACCACGGGCGGAACAAGCACCGATCATACAGCAGAGATCTCTGCGGCTGCTTAGAGCCAGCAGAACCCTGCCCTCGGTGGGTCCAGGCACAAACCTGGTTTTAATGCGTTATGTGGCCATGTGCAGCTGGGCACGGCTTCCAGGCAGCACCAAGGCAGAGTAGGAGCAAAAACGTACAAATAGACAACCGATTCAGATGACCTAGATTAGCTAATGCTGTGTGATCTGGCCCTGACCCAGAACTACTGGAGTGAGTTCCAGGGAACTTGGGATGGGGCCTTTTGACTGGTGAGAGAGTATCCAGAAAGAAATCCCCAACAGAAGCAATACGCTAGGTGGAATCTATGATACTGCACCAAGGATTGTATCTGGCAGGAGATCGAACAAGCAGGATGCACCCCGCAACACTGGATACACTGTGACTTGCTTGTTCTCTTAAGCCACAGAATATCTGGACCAGGGGTAGGCAACCTATGGCACGTGTGCTGAAGGGGGCACACGAGCTGATTTTCAGTGGCACTCACACTGCCTGGGTCCTGGCCACTGGTCCGGGGGGCTCTGCATTTTAATTTAATTTTAAATGAAGCTTCTTAAACATTTAAAAAACCTTATCTACTTTACATGCAACAATAGTTTAGTTATATATTACAGACTTATAGAAAGAGACCTCTAAAAACATTAAAATGTATTATGGCACCGCAAAAACCTTAAATTAGAGTGAATAATGAAGACTCGCCACACACTTCTGAAGGTTGCCAACCCCTGATCTGGGGACAGACGATAGTCGGGATCTGACTGAGCCGTGACAAAGTGGGAATGTTCATAATGTTTTCTCTAATACTGGTGTGGGTGCCTCAGTTTCCCCTATTGCAGTTAAGAACATAAGACGGTTGTACCGGGTCAGAACAAAGGTCCAATCGTATCCCAGATTTTCCTGTCTACCGACAGTGGCCTAATGCCAGTGCCCCAGAGGGAGTGAACTAACATTGCAATGATCAAGTGACCTCTCTCCTTGCCATCCCCCTCCATCCTCTGACAAACAGAGGCTAGGGACACCATTCCTTACCCATCCTGGCTAATACCATTTATGGACTTCACCACCATGAATTTATCCAGTTCCCTTTTAAACATTGTTATAGTCCAGCCTTCACAAACTCCTAAGGCAAGGAGTTCCACAAGTTGACTCTGCGCTGCGTGAAGAAGAACTTCCTTTTATTTGTTTTAAACCTGCTGCCCATTAATTTCATTTGGTGACCCCTAGTTCTTGTATGATGGGAATAAGTAAATAACTTTTCCTTATCCACTTTCTCCACATCACTCATGATTTTATGTCTCTCTATCATATCCCCCCTTAGTCTCCTCTTTTCCAAGCTGCAGAGTCCTAGCCTCTTTAATCTCTCCTCATATGGGACCTTCTCCAAACCCCTAATCAAGCTGTGTTGACTCTTCCCCAACAAATCATGTTCATCTATGTGTCTGATAAGTCTGTTCTTTACTATAGTTTCAAACAATTTGTCTGGTACTGAAGTTCTGCTTACTGGCCTGCAACTGCCAGGATCACCTCTGGAGCCTTTTTTAAAAATTGCATCACATTCACTATCTGTATCCTCTGGTACAAAAGCTGATTTGAAATGACAGGTTACATACCACGGTTAGTAGTTCTGCAATTCATATGAGAGTTCCTTCAGAACTCTTGGGTGATACCATCTGGTCCTGGTGACTTATTACTGTTTAATTTATTCCAAAACCTCCTCTACTGACACCTCAGTCTGGGACAGTTCCTCAGACTTGTCACCTAAAAGGAACGGCTCAAGTACAGGAATCTCCCTCGTATCCTCTGCAGTGAAGACGTCACTCAAAGAATTCATTTAGTTTCTCCACAATGGCCTTATCCTCTACGAGTGCTCCTTTAGCACATCAATCATCCCACTGGTTGTTTAGCAGGCTTCCTGCTTCTGAAGTACAGTCAAACCTTGCAATAACTCACCCCGCCATAATGCGAAATCGCATATAACGCGATCACAGGTTGGCTTCCCTTTAAGGTACAGTATAACGCAGTATGGTACTGTACCAATGGTCCCTAACACCATGGCAGGGAGAGAAGCTGCAGCCCCGCACCTGCCGGGGACAGAGAATTCCGAGGCTGCTGGCGCGGGTGCTCGCTGTCCCCAGCAGGCGCGGGGCTGCGGCTTCTCTCCAGCTTCTCCGGGGCTATCGAGGCCAGTGCTCTCTGTCCCCAGCAGATGCGGGGCCGTGGCTTCTTTCCCACTTCAAGAGGAGCCGTGGTTCCCCGCACCTGCCGGGGACAGAGAGCACCGGCGCCCGCAGCCCTGGAGTTCTCTGTCCCTGGCAGGTGAGGAGCCGCGGCTCCTTTTGAAGCTGGAGAGAAGCCGCGGCCCCGCACCTGCCGGGGACAGAGAGCACCGGCGCCCGCAGCCCCAGAGTTCTCTGTCCCTGGCAGGCGAGGAGCTGCAGCTCCTTTTGAAGCTGGAGAGAAGCCGCGGCCCCACACCTGCCGGGGACAGAGAGCACCGCTGCCCGCAGCCCCTGAGTTCTCTGTCCCTGGCAGGCAGGGAACCACGGCTCCTTTTGAAGCTGGAGAGAAGCCGCGGCCCTGCGCCTGCCGCAGCCCCGCAGTCCTCTGTCCCCGGCAGGTGGGGGGCCGCAGCTCCTGTCCCCTGCTGGGCACTATGCACCAGGGGCACTAGGTGGTGCACATCAATGCACTGCTTTGGGGACCACTGAAAAACTGACTGGTTTGAAACCCCGCTATACCGCGACCCCATATTTAGTGTGCTGGAATTTTTTGGACTCCAAAGGTCACGTTATAGCGGGGTTTTACTGTACGTACATTTTTGCTGTCAGCTCTTGAGTCTTTGACTAGATGCTCTTCAAATTCTTTTTTGCCCTAATTATACTTCTATACTTCGCTTGCCAGATTTTATGCTCCTTTTTGTTCTCCTTAGTAGGATTTAACTTCCTATTTTTAAAGGTGCCTCTTTGCCTCCAATTGCTTCTTTTACTTTGTTGTTTAGCCACAGTGGCACTTTTTTGGTTCTCTATGTTTTTTAATTTGGGGTAAATATTTAATTTGAGCCTCTATTATGGTGTTTTTAAAAAGCTGCCACACAACTTGCAGGCATTTCACTTTTGAGACTGTGCTTTTTAAGTTCTGTTTAACTAGTGTCCTCATTTTTGTGGCGTTTCCCATTCTGAAATTAAATGCTATTATGGTGGGCTTCTTTGGTGTCCCCCCCCCCACCAGGATGTTCAATTTAATTATATTCTGGTCGCTCTTACTGAGCGGTTCAGCAATCTTCATCGCTTGGACCAGATTCTGTGCTCCATTCAGGACTAAATGAAGAATTGCCTCTCCCCTTGTGGGTTCCAGGACTAGCTGCTCCAAGAAACAGACATTTACGTTGACAAGAAACCTTCTCTCGGCATCCCGTCCTGAGCTGATACATACCCATTCAAAATGGGGATAGCTGAAATCCGCCATTATTACTGAGTTTTCTATTTGTATAGCCTCTCTAATCTCCCAGAGATTAGCAACATCACCATCCTGGTCAAGTGGTCAGTAGTACACCCCTACTGCCATATTCTTAGTATTCAAGTACGGAATTTCTATCCATATAGATTCTATGGAACAGTTTGGTTCATATAAGATTTTTAACTATATTTGACTCTACGCTTTCTTTCACATATAGTGTGTGACGAAGTGGGAGGTTTTCTTGGGGGTTTCTGTGTTTTCCAGTGGTTTGCATGCACAGGGGGTGGGACTCAATGTTCCTGGGTGTTACTGGTTTAACGAGGTGAGGGGAGAGGGAGTTTGTTGTTACAGAGGACCAGAGAGGGACTCGGGACCCCAGCTGATGGCCTGGAGGACATGGACCCCAGTGACTGGTGACCTGGTGACCCAGCCCAGGAGACACAGCCAGTTCTGGCCAGTGGAAGGACAATGGGCTGCAGAGAGAGGACCCCGTGACCTAACCAGCTGGTTCCAGCCAGAGGAGAGCTGAGAGGAAAGGAGACCCAGGCCTTCCTGTTTACGACCCTGTTTACCTGGAGAGAAGACAACGGACAGAGGCGGGGCTTGGGGCCGGGGATATCAGAGGCCCAGCTGGGAAGCAGGGAGGCTCAGGGCTGGCGAGGGGAAGAAGGCAGAGCCCACCTGGATGCAGGGGGACTGGGATATGCTGTGTTGAGGGAGGCCAGGCTGGAAACCCTGAGAGTTTCCTGTGCTGTGTTCAATTCTCAATAAACCCTCCTGTTTTATGCTGGCTGAGAGTCACTCTGGTCTAGGGAACAAGGTTGCATCAACCCCTTCGGGGATGAGGAGGCCCAGGGGGTCCAGAGCGCGTGGACTACCTGAGGGGGCCCACAGCAGAGACAGACGTGCTAAGACTCAGAGAGGTGCGGCTCCAGAAGGTGGAGGGGCCTGACCCCGGGAAAGAGTGGACCCCCGAGAAGGGCTGTCTCACTGAAAGGGGCACCCCCCAAGGACCGCACAGGGCCATGAGTGGGCACGATCTGTGAGTCCGTGACATAATGCCACTCCCCCAGAAACGTGATCTGTTCTGTCCTTCCTATAGATATTCTACTCTGGTATTCCAGTGTTCCATTGATTATCATCATTCCACCAAGTGCCTGTAGTGCCTATTATATCAATATCCTCATTTAATACCAGGCATTCAATTTCACCCATCTTAGTATTTAGACCTCTAATATTTGTAGATAAGCACTTGTAAAATTGGTCACTTTTTAGCTGCCATTATGTGATGTACTTGAATGGGACTCACTTTCATGTGACTGTTTCTCATCAGATCCTTCCTGCACTTTATCATCTTCTATCCTCTCCTCCTTACTAGGATATAGAGAATCTCCATTAATAGACCCTCCCATAAGGGATGTCTCTGTCTGAACCATGTGCTCTTCCATCCTTCCTGTGTGGGCTCCCCCTTTCCCAAAAGGTTCCCCACTTCCTAATAAATCTAAACCCTCCTTCCCACACCATCGTCTCAGCCACGCACTGAGACCCTGCAGTTCTGCCTGCCTAACCAGCCCTGAGCATGGAACTGGAAGCATTTCAGAGAATGTTGCCGTGGAGACCCTGGACTGTAATCTCTGACCTAGCACCCAAAACTCAGGTTGTTCCCAGCTGCCCACCAGGGCCTCTCTCCTACCTTTCCCTGTGTCATTGGTACTGACATGTACCATGACCATGGGCTCCTCTCCAGCACTGCACATAAGCCTGTCTAGATGTCTCGACAGATTTGCAACCTTCACCCTGGCAGGCAATTTGCCATGTGGTTCTCCCGGTCATCGCAAACCCAGCTATCTATGTTTCCAAGGATCCCCCATTACTATTACCTGTCTCCTCCTAATAACGAGTTCCCTCCCACAGAGGGGTTATCCTAAGTGCGAGAGGATACCACATCATCATCTGGAGGGAGGGTCCCAACTGTGGGTTCATTCCCTCTGCTCCAGTTGGATGTTCTCCTTTCCTGAGACTTTCATTCTCCTCAACAGCACAGAGGCTGCCAGGCTGGGGGTTGGATTGCTCCATTGTGTCCCAGAAAGCCTCATCTGTGTACCTCTGTCTCCCTCAGCTCCTCCAGTTCAGCCACTCTGGTCTCCAAAGCCCATACATGGTCTCTGAGGTCCAGGAGCTCCTTGCACCGAATCCACCCACAAGGCAGGTAATCCTACACCCCCACTCTCCTGCTGCAGGAGCCATCTCCTTGCTCTGTGTATAGAAAACACCTACCACCATGGGGCCTGATCCCAGAGCATTGTAACAAATAACGGAGGCATTGTCACTAACCCCCTGACAGTCAAACAACCAGACTGACCAGCCACAGCTCTGGATTAAGGGTTCCTGCTTGGACACAAATTGTCGTTCCAGGTCAGTAAAGAGAAGCTGCCCCTTGAGGACAATCCCAGGACTCCTGGGGGTTGCTCTGGATGAATCAAATGGTTATTTTGTCTGCTAAACTTTAAACACTCTCCCACATTGCAGCCAGGCTGGTGCTCAACACAGCTCTGGCTTCGTTTTACCGCTCATAACTTCCTTATAATTGTCTTTACGTTTTATTTCCATTAATAAAGCTCATAAACACAGCAAGAGCCTCACAGCTACTGCTGGCTGAGCAGTCTGGCTTGGGGAGAGCAGTCTGGAATGGCTTGCTGTGGTTAGACCCAGCTACCCGATTTCAAACTGCGCAGATCCAGGGGAATTTTATCAGGCAGGTCTTTCTACTGAAATGAATAATAATCCCTATCTCATATCTAATACCTCTCATCCACAGAGTCAAAAGCCCTATAGAAAGGAGGTCAGTGTCATTATCCCTACTGCACAGGTGGGGAAACTGAGGCACAGGGAGATGATTCTCCTGAGGTCACCCAATGGGCCAGTACAGAGGCAGGAATAGAAGGCAGGTCTCCCGAGTCACAGCACAGTCACAAGGCCACACTGCCAGCCTGCGCTGGTCAGGAAGAGATGAAGACAACCCATCCCGTAGCACTTATGCTCGCTCTGCAACTCAGCTTGTTCCCAGCTGCCCCCAAGGTTTCCAGGCACTGCAGGTGTTGGAGCTGGCTCCACATCACTGTGCTGTGGCCATGATCAGGGAGGAAGCTGGGGCTCGAGACAGGTGGGGCTTGGCACCAGGGGGCACAGGAGGCTGCACGAGTTTTGGCACACGAGGGGCACGTGAAGCTTTTCCACCTGGCGAGGGAGGGGCGCGTCTCTGCTCTCCCCTCCTCTCATTGGGCCAGGACAAAGGAAGCTGCATTTTTGGGAGGGGACTTGATTTCACCACTCCCTCCACACCCAGCACCGACCTACCCCGATCCCATCACTGGAGATGGCCTCCCTGGGATGTGGGGGCAGATGGACCCTCCATTAAAGTTCCGATGGGACAGTGCTCTGTGCATGTGCCTTGATTCCACAGTGCAGCTGTTACAGCCATCGCAGCAGGTGCTACTGGGGAAGCAGCCGCAGGCGCTGCTTGTTTCTGTAACTGAGCATCCAAGATCCTCTCCTCTAGGAAAGATACTCAGCCCTTGTCTCTGCACCACCAGGGCACCTGCTTGACTCAATCAGCTTTGAAGCTAAGGCGCTTACGCTGCGAGGATGCTCTGACCGGGGTGTGATCTGGGCCTTCGCTCCAGTTAGGGGAAGGGAGCTGTTCCCCAGTGTTGGCTGGGCTCAAACACACTCTCTGCTAGCTCAGTACAAGCTTGGGGGTAGAGCAGGCCTGGGGAGGTGGAGTACAGGGTCGATTCCACAGCACAACCCACGACCATGGAATCACAAAGCACAAGGGCTCCCTGCTATAAACCTGTCCGCGATTGTCAGCATCATTAATACGTTACAGTAGAACCTCAAAGATCCGAACACCAGAGTTACGGACTGATCGGTCAACCAGACACCATGTGGAACTGGGAGTAACCAATCAGGCAGCAGCAGAGACTGGAAAAACAAAAACAGCAAAACAACTCCACATAAATCTTGTGCTGCAGGATCTCAATCTTTCTCTTTCTGAGGCCTCCCTCCTACATACTATAAAAACTCCAGGGCCCAGCGGGTGGCCTCAGGCAGTGATTTCCCTACCCCTCCCCCCAACTTCCCCAACACTCCCCCCCAGTTTTGTGAACTAGTTACATGCCAAATCTGGTGGCTGAACTTTGCGACTTTGTCCTCACCCACAACTGTTTCACATTTGGGGACAATACATACCTTCAAGTCAGCAGCACTGCTATGGGTACCCGCATGGCCCCACAGTATGCCAACATCTTTATGGCTGACTTGGAACAACGCTTCCTTAGCTCTCGTCCCCTAACGCCCCTACTCTACTTGCGCTACATTGATGACACCTTTATCATCTGGACCCATAGGAAAGAAGCCCTTGAGGAATTCCACCATGATTTCAACAATTTCCGCATCCCATCATCAACCTCAGCCTAGACCAATCCACACAAGAGATCCATTTTCTTGACACTACTGTGCTAATAAGCAATGGTTACATAAACATCACCCTATACCGGAAACCCACTGACCACTGTACTTACCTACATGCCTCCAGCTTCCATGCAAGACACACTACATGATCCATTGTCTACAGTCAAGCTCTAAGATACAATCACGTTTGCGCCAATCCCTTAGACAGAGACAAACACCTACAAGATCTCTATCAAGCATTCTTAAAACTACAATACCCACCTGCTGAACTGAAAAAAAACAGATTGACAGAGCCAGAAGAGTACCCAGAAGTCACCTACTACAAGACAGGCCCAACATAGAAAACAACAGAACACCACTAGCCGTTACCTTCATCCCCCAACTAAAACCCCTCCAGCGCATTAAAGATCTACAACCTGTCCTGAAAGATGACTCCTCACTCTCACAGATCTTGGGAGACAGACCTGTCCTCGCTTACAGATAGCCCCTCCAACCTGAAGCAAATACTCACCAGTAACCACACACCACAGAACAAACACACTAACCCAGGAACAATCCTTGCAACAAAGCCCGATGCCAACTCTGTTCACACATCTATTCAAGTGACACCATAATAGGACCTAATCACATCAGCCATGCCATCAGGGGCTCGTTCACTTGCACATCTACCAATGTGATCTATGCCATCATGTGCCAGCAATGCCCCTCTGCCATGTACATTGGCCAAACTGGACAGTCTCTATGCAAAAGAATAAATGGACACAAATCTGACATCAGGAATCATAACATTCAAAAAACCAGTAGGAGAACACTTCAACCTCTCTGGCCATTCAGTAACAGATTTAAAGGTGGCAATTTTGCAACAGAAAAGCTTCAAAAACAGACTCCAACTAGAAACTGCTGAACTTGAATTAATATGCAAACTAGATACAATCAATTTAGGCTTAAATAGAGACTGGGAATGGCTGAGCCATTACACACATTGAATCTATTTTGTTAACCATGTTAAGTATCCTCACACCTTCTTGTCAAACTGTCTTAAATGGGCCTTCTTGATTATCACTACAAAAGTTTTTTTCCTCCTGCTGACAATAGCTCATCTTAATTAATTAGCCTCTTAGAGTTGGTTGGGCAACTCCCACCTTTTCATGTTCTCTGTATGTATATATATCTCCTCACTATAAGTTCCATTCTATGCATCCGATGAAGTGGGCCCACCAAAGCTTATGCTCAAATACATTTGTTAGTCTCTAAGGTGCCACAAGTCTAAGATACCTGTTCTATTTAACGCAGCTGATCAGCTCACTAGATCGAATTACGGACTGCTTACGGGAACTATAATCCCCCTTCGACTCCATTCTATGGATTCCGGAGTGAATATGAGCGCGTTGGAAAGATATATCACATCTAAATGAAATTATGCTAAATACATTTGTTAAGACCAATAGTTAGTCTCTAAGTGCCACAAGTACTCCTGTTCTTTTTGCGGATACAGACTAACATGGCTGCTACTCTGAAACATGCCAATTTAGTGACTGTTGGAAATTTGAATGAAATTGAAACATTAATACACACTTTAAAAGCATATACAGTGTATGATAAAATATGTATCTGAAAGTATAATAGATTTGAAAAGTATGAACATAGACTAGCTTCCTTATACAGCTGTTGTTTTTTATGACAATGTCAGTGCAGTGCATTCATTTCAGTGATGTTGGCCAACCTAATAATTTCAATGATGATTTGTAAGCAAAGTCTAAATGAGCTCTCCCTGACAGCTAATGATGATGAGGGGCTGGGGGAAAGGCTTCAGGACCAGATTGTATTTACATTCACACCTAATCTACCTAGGTATCCAGCAAACAGAGCTGTGTTGCCCAAGTGATAGATTTTGGCTGGGGTTGGGTTACAAATCACTTGAATGCGGGGGGTGGGGGGGGGGGAATGAAATGTTGTTCTTATTGTATGAGTAAAGGGGCAGTAGAACTGTACTTAGCCTGTGCTGATTGAGGGCATCAAAAGAGAGGGTGGGGACCTGTCCCTCTCCACTGTTTAAAGACAGAGCTGATTAGGCTCCATAGATAGTCTTTTGTTCTGTTAAGTGACCACTGCAGCTGAAATCACTGATAATCAGGTCTAAGTGCTTAGTCCTGCTGTGGGGACAGTGTTCCTGTGGGTACAGTTTTTGTGTAAGAGACAGCCCAGACTGCACTAGCAGCGAGGTTCCCCCACTGAAAGCTCAGCTGAAATCACTGAGAGCTGGTGGAACCTCAAGAGACCAACTCGCAGAGGTCACAGTGGCAGGTGGCAGCAGAAGGTGACTGCGCAAGGCCACTGGCAACAGAGTAGTGGAGTGAACGGTGGCCCAACAAAGAGCCGTGGCCAGAGCAAACAGTGAGCAACTGGAGGAACGAGCAAGGTGCCTTCTTGCCCCCACCTGGGAGGTGTACTCACGTGAAAGCACCTCTGAACTCTGAGTCTCCACTGACCAGGGACAACACCAGTGACTGGTGTGCGGTGGAGGGAAAAGTGAGGGGCACGTTAAATAAACATTGGTTTGTTGGACTATATTTTAGTGACTTTGCTCCAGAATGCTAGATTTGTGACTGGGAATGGAAACCTATATAAATATGTTTCTAGTAGGCCAAGATTTTTAAAATGCATTATTTGCCAAGGTTGTCATCTCACATTGTTGCTATCTTGAGAGGTCATTATGTTGGGGAGTTTCTGTACTAAACATTTGTATTATTATAATTAATTGTACATAAGAATGGCCAGACTGCGTCAGACCAATGGTCCATATAGCCCAGACTCCTGTCTTCCAGGCCAGGTGCTTCAGAGGAATGAACAGAACAGGTAATCATCAAGTGATCCACCCCCTGTTGCCCATTCCCAGCTTCTGGCAAACAGAGGCTAGGGACACTCAGAGCATGGTGTTGCATCCCTCCTCATCCTGGCTAATAGCCACTGATGGATCTATTCTCCGGGAATTTATCTACTTCTTTTTTTAATCCTGTTATAGTTTTGGTCTTCACATCATCCCCTGGCAAAGAGTTCCACAGGTTGACTTTATGTTGTGTGAAGAAGTACTTCCTTTTGTTTTTTTAAAACCTGCTGCCTATTAATTTCATTGGGTGACTGCTAGTTCTTGTGTTATGTGAAGGATTAAATAATATTTCCTTATTCACTTTCTTCGCACCAGGCACGATTTTATAGACCTCTATCATATTCACCCTTAGTAATCTCTTTTCTAAGCTGGAAATTCCCAGTCATTTTAATTTCTCCTCCTGTTTCATACCCCTAATCATTTTAGTTGTCCATCTCTGTACCTTTTCCATTTCCAATATATCTTTTTTGGGATGGGGTGACCAGATCTGTACACAGTATTCAAGGTGTACAAGTACCATGAATTTATATAGAGGCAATATGATATTTTCTGTCTCATTATCTATCTCTTTCTTTAAAAAGCAAAGGTTTCAGAGTAGTAGCCATGTTAGTCTGCAAAAAGAACAAGAGTACCTGTAGCACCTTAGAGACTAACACATTTATTTCAGCTACGCTTTCATGGGCTACATCCGATGAAGTGGGCTGCAGCCCACAAAAGCTTAATCAGTTACTGGTCCAAATAAATGTGTTAGTCTCTAAGGTCCAGAAGTACTCCTGGTTCTTTAAAAAAAAAAAGCAAACAGAATGTTGGAAATCATTGACTGCCGCTGCACATTGAGTGGATGTTTTCAGAGAACTATCCACAATGATACTAAGATCTCTTCCTTGAGTGTTAACAGATAATTCAGACTCCTTCATTTTGTACGTATAGTTGAGATTGTTTCCCAACGTGCATTACTTTGCATTTATCAACATTGAATTTCATCTGCCATTTTTGGTGTCCAGTCACCCAGTTTTGTGAGCTCCCTTTGTAACACTTTGCAGTCCACCTGGGACTTAACTATCTTGAGTAGTTTTGTATCATCTGCAAATTTTGCCACCTCACTGTTTACCCATTTTTCCAGATCATTTATGAGTATGTTAAACAGTAATGGTCCCAATACCAATCCCTCAGGGATACCACTATTGATCTCTCTCCGTTCTGAAAACTGACCATTTATTCCTACCCTTTGTTTCCCACCTTTTAACCAGTTACTGATCCACAAGAGGACTCCCCTCTTATTCCACGATGGTTTACTTTTCAAAAGTCAATTTAAATTAAACACATTTTTTTTTAAATTTGATATTTTTTTTTAGAAATCTACACCTGTTATGTGTTTTGTGTAACTTGCATTATCCTTATGTTAAATTTGCATTATCCTAACAAAACATTTACTTTATTCATATCTCTTTTATATATCTCATTGGTCCTGACACTTGCCCCTGTAAATTTGAACACCCTCCTTAACTTCAATTCCTGGGGAAACCATTGGCCTCAGGGCCGTGGAGCTCAGGGCTTTAGCTATGGGGGCGGGGAGTGCTCAGAACTTCAACCTCATGGGGGCTCGGGGCTTTAGCTATTGGGGGGAGCACCAGTTCCAGTGCCAATACTTCCCCCGTAGCTAAAGTCCTGAGCCAAGCTGCGCTCCTCCTCCCCCCAAAGCTGAAACCAGGACCAGAGCCATGGAGAGCCCTGAGCCTCCCACCCCACCCCGAGAGTCAGAAGACCTGACCCCCCCTTGTAGCCCCAAAGCACCCATGGCTGAAGTCCACAGTGTCTTGTTCAGAGTTATGAACACCCTCCATTCCCGAGGTGTCCAGAACACTGAAGTTCTGCTGAACTTCGAAACCCACATGGATGTCACTCCTGGGAGCAACTCCCCCCGGTGGCGAAGGCACCACGTGTGGCCACAAGCACCCACCAGCACGAGGCCCACCCTGCTGTATCCAGTGTTAGCTCAGAAAGCTAAGCGCCCAATAAGGAGGCCTTCCCCTCCCCTCTCCATCACCTGAGCTGCCCGCGCTCTGTTCCCCTGCCCCTACTCCTCTGTCTCTCGGGGCACTGCATTGGTGACCTCAACGCAGACACAAACTCTAAGCTGCAGAACTGGCTTTAAACTGGGAGCAGATCTTCTCTTGGGTGAAATGACACTGAGCAATCAGCATCAAACCTCGGCCCCAGACTCTGCCTTCTGGGGACCAGCTCTGTCCATTCACACATTAAAGGCATTTCCAGCTCAAACAACTTTTGCTCAGAATCCTCACAGGCGTGAACCTGGAAGCTTTTGTACGCAAGTCTGAGCTGAAGGATTCACTCCAGCCCTGCCCTGGAAGGAGCCAGCTTCTCAGCTGGAGGCTCCATTCATTTCAGCAGAGCTCTGGGGATGGACGCCAGCAGAGGATCTACCCCTGCGCCTTACTGAGAGGATTCCAGGCTAGCTTCTGCAGGTTTCACACCATGTTCAATAACTGCCTTCAGGCCAGGGCACCCTTTGACTGTGGGGGAGGGAGGAGTTGGCCAGAGCTGGGCTCCGGTTCCCCTTCATAGTGGGGAGATGAATTCATTTGTATTTAGTCTGTGCATGACAGCAGAACTCGGAGCCGCACCACCTCCTCCAGCCTCTGAAGACAAAAGTGATTTGGCTGTGACATCTGGCAGGAGAGCGCCCCTGTCCTCCAGCTCTTCCCTCACTGATTGCCAAGCTGCCGTCACATAGGGAACCTCGCTCCCAAATGAAACTCCTTCCCAGATAGCCCCAAACTGGAACGCTCCCCCATCCGCTGAGCAAAGCTGTCATAAGTATAAAGGGAAGGGAACAGCCCTCTTGCTACAATACTATAAAATCTCTCCTGGCCAGAGACACCAAAATCCTTTTACTTGTAAAGGGTTAAGAAGCTCAGGTAACCTGGCTGACACCTGACCCAAAGGACCAATAAGGGGACAAATCTGGGGGGAAAGGCTTTTGTTCGCTCTTGGGACTAAGAAGGACCAGACATCAATCCACGCTCTCCAAATCTTTCTGCACAAGTCTCTCATATTTCAAACTTGTAAGTAACAGTCAGGCCAGGCGTGTTAGTTTATCTTTGTTTTCTCAACTTGCAAATGTTCCTTTGCTAGAAGTTTATCCCTGTTTTGCTGTAACTTTGAACCTAAGGCTAGAGGGGGTTCCTCTGGGCTCTCTGAATCTGATTACCCTGTAAAGTTATTTTCCATCCTGATTTTACTGAGATGATTATTACCCTTTTTTTTAAAAAATAAAAATAAAATCCTTCTTTTAAGAACCTAACTCATTTTTCCACTGTCCAAAGACCCAGGGGTTTGGGTCTTTGATCACTTTGTTACCAATTGGTTAGGATATTATTCTCAAGCCTCCCCAGGAAAGGGGGTGTAAGAGCTTGGGGAGATATTTTGGGGGAAGAAGAGGAACTCCAAGTGGTCCTTTCCCTGTTTCTTGTTAAATCACCTGGTGGTGCAGCGTACCAGGTTTTAACCTAAACTGGTAGAAAAAAACTTAGGGGGCTTTCATGTGGGTCTCCACATCTGTACCCTAGAGTTCAGAGTGGGGAAGGAACCCTGACAAAAGCACTGGAAGATCCCCTGGGGCAGACTGAAATAACCACAATGACAGCTCAAGGTGTGCGTGATAGACAGGTGTCCTCCAGCAAACCACGGACTGGAAAAGAAAAGGGCCAGGATTAAGGGCTAGGATCAGGTAGCCTATTCCAGGCCTCGGTTTTTAATCTAGCTGCAAAGAACTGGATTTGACTCTAGGGAAAATGCAGTGATAATGGGTAACGTGACGGATGTTACCCGTCAGTACTGGGTGCAAGAGCGTCTCAGATGGTGGGACTGACATGCCAGTAGGTAAAGCAACGCACAGGAGTGTACAAGTAGGGTAAATTAAATGAAGAATCCTTCTCCCACCCCACTGTAATGTCTGCGTTCCTCCTCCCCTGCTGCGTAACTCCCACCACTGACATATTGCTCTGCACTATTTAATCAAGGCTGGAGGCAGCTCCTGGCACCTAATGCATTTGCGTCACTAATGGCTCTCTGCACTGCTAACTCACTGTCCTGCTGAGAGCGCGAATTGCCCCAAATTGCCAAGGCTAAACAAGGAGCTGCACCAGCCCTCGCCAAGTCTCTAAGCCCTGTCCTCCTCCCCGAAATCAGGGTATGCCTACACTGCCACTTTACAGCGCTGCAACTTTCGCGCTCAGGGGTGTGAAAAAACACCCCCCTGAGCGCTGCAAGATACAGCGCTGTAAAGCCTCAATGTAATCAGTGCCGCAGCGCTGGCAGCGCGGCTCCCAGCGCTGCACGCTACACCCGTAGAAGATGTGGTTTACGTGCAGCGCTGGGAGATGTCTCTCCCAGCACTGGCGCTCCGACCACGGAGCGCTGCCGCGGCAGCGCTTTGAAATTTCAAGTGTAGCCATAGATTGTAATCTCCTTTGTTAACTAGTCTGCCAAGCTCCACGTGGCCCTTTGGCCCTTAAACATCGTAGCAATAATGGTCACTGAATCATGGAGCTAGATTAGCTTATTGATTGCCTGTACCACCACTGGGACAGTAAAACAACAATCCTAGCCAAGAACAATAGCGCACAACACGCTAGTGCACTCGACTGACAGAAAATCTTGGCACACACGGGGCAAGGAAGGGAAGTAATTTGGGTTAAACATTTACCACCAGGGTATCAGCATGAGGAAATTCCAGCTCGTTCTGCGCAAGTGTGAGGCAGCTGGTTGGTGGGTTGGCACAGTGTGTGTCGGGGGGTGAGAAGGACTGACACAGCACTGGAGTGGGTTCACAGGGAGCATTCAAAAAAAAAGCCTGTGATAAAATCCTAACCAATCCTAACTAACCTAATTTAGCAAACAGCCTTGGCTGCATCTTCACAGGTGAACAGAGGGGCTAAATTATCTCACTAGGAGCAGCTGTGCACGTGCACACACACGCACGCACACCCTGCACACTTCCTAACAGCCCATGCTTTACAAGCCCAATTTGCTGGCTCCTTGAAGGCACCTACTGAAATCAATGGGAGTCAGGCCTCTAAAGACCTTTCGGGATCTGGGCTGCAGCATCAGGTGCTGAGCCCTCCTGAAAACCCGGCTGTGTCATAACATGAGCTGCGGGGGGCCATGCTCCTTCAACAGCCAGCCCGGAGCCATTTGTTCGCCCTGCCACGGGCTGGTCTAAGCTGCCCTTGCCCTTACTTACAGGCGCAGAGGGGGAGCCCTGGTTCGTTGGCATGAAGCTTTCCACATTGTCCCTCAGTGCACAACCCTTGGGGTTTTGGGAGGCCCTGGTTCTCTCTCTCTAGCCTGGGCACAGCAGTTATGACAGGCTCTCCCTCTCTGTGGTGCTCCGCTTGCCCCTGTTCCTGTGGTATCGGCACCTCTCCATCATCAGTGTGTTCACCTCCAGGCACCCCGCGGGCAGGGCAATTATCCCATAGGTTACAGAGGGGACCCGCAGCAACCAGCTCGACAAAGTGGCCGAAGTACCCAGGGCTGTGCAGCACCTTACCATGAGGAAGCCTTGTCTGTGCCTGCCACGGGTCGGCTCCCTGGCTCTGCCAACCACGGGCAGCACAAGCCCTCCCCTCTTGGCCCACACTGGCTCCACTGTTCCTCTGGAGGCCCAAACCCCATCCCCCTGAGCATCCAGCCCCTGCTCCACTGGACTGTCAGAATTACCCGGCTCCTGGTTCCCCAAAGAATAGTAACCCGAGCTGACTCCTGACACCTGAGATCACAGCTTCACCAAACACACACCGCTTATTTCAAGGCGCTGCCGCAGCGTGTGAGTGTGGTCTGAGCGACAGCGCTGGGAGCATGTAAACCACATCCTCTATGGGTGTAGCGTGCAGCGCTGGGATTACACTGACGCTTCACAGCGCTGTATCTTGCACTGCTCAGGGGGGTGTTTTTTCACACCCCTGAGCGCGAAAGTTGCAGCGCTGTAAAGTGTGAGTGTAGCCATCAGAAACAACTGGCTATGTCTAATGCCAAATCAAAATACACCTTCTAGCCCTTAGACTTAACTGCCAAGCCATGTCCTGTCTCAAAGGTTCTCTCACCCTAAGTCTTTCCCCCAGTGTTAACCAGACCAGCTTCGACCATCCATTCCTACGCCTGCTGGCAGCTTGTCTCCTTGGTCTCTCTGCATTCTCCTGACACAGACTAACTCTTTGATCTTAGCCTGAACCAGACCACCTGCCTGTAGATTTTGTGATCTCTTGTTGACTTTGCAATAAAGCTGTTGGCTCCATATGCAACAAACTTTACATTGTAAGCCACACATCATAATGGTCAGCCAGGGAGATAAGCGTCTCTTGCCCCCTGCCTGAACAGTACCTGTCAATTACCTTCAGGTGACCTGTCTTAACCTACATACCTTAACAGTATCGCTTTCAGTATAGATACTTAACTCCTTACAAGTCATCCAGACATCCCTCTTGCAATGATAATAAGATAACCAATGTGTACCTGGAGGTTGGTAGAGACCTCACATGCCACCCTTCGGCGCACTGTTATGTAGACGTCAGACCCCGGGGATCCCTATAAGCCAGAGGTCTCCAACGTGGTGCCCACAGGGGCATCTAAATGCGCCCGCATCCTGGCCGGCGGTGGAGCATCCGCCGAAATGCTGCTGAATTTCTGCAGCATTTCGACAGCGACGTCTCTCGATGACGCTGCTTGCCGCTGACAAGCAGCGTCATCGAGAGGCATCGCCCCCGAATTTCTGCGGCATTTCGGTGGTGACGCCTCTCCACGATGCCACTTGCTGCTGACAAATGACGTCATCGAGAGGCGTCGCCGCCGAAATGCCATAGAAATTCGGCAGCATTTTGACGGATGCTCCACCACCGCCACCAGACGAAAAGGCTGGGGACCACTGCTATAAGCCCTATGCACCCCTTATGCCCTCTCCCAGTTGGTCCCAAGGGATGTCTGCACCATGGCTCGTTATACAAGAAGTCTGTGGCAGAAAAGGTTATTGAATCCAAGTCCCCAGCTAGCGTCCCAGCCACTGGACCATCCTGTGCAACTGGGAGGCACGTTCCCAGGAGGCAAATGCTGCTCCACTCCAGCATGCTGCTGTGGGTGGATGCAGAGACAAACACAAGCAGAAGAGGGTTCTAGGTATGGATGAACAGGCCAGGTTTGCAAAGGCCAACGCTAATATTTAAATTACACGTGGTTATTACGACCAGTTTGTCCAATACTGATTTTTCATGTGGCACTGCCAGATTCATCAAAAATGTTCCTGACTTTTAGCAGTATGAGGTGCTTTTGGGGCATGTGTCATGATAATTACTAATAATTCATCCATGCTCATGTCTGGCACAAGCTGGGAGCTCCGACACACCTGCCACCAACCTCGCCACAGCCACACCTGCTAGGCAGTCAGCAGGGGCTGGTGACTTCTCAATCCATTTGCTAATTGAGGATCAAGGTAGGACTCAGACAGTGGGATGGGGAAGGGAACAGATGCAGATGGAAAAGTTTTGGGCTAAAGGTTTGAAGGCTGGACATAGGACTCCGATAGAGTTAGTCTCCAACCCCCGCCCCCCACCAGCCAATCTGTTCTATTATGAAGAGTTCCTGGAACAGGTTCAGTCTTAAATTTCTTTTTCATGCTATTTTAAGCCTTCCCAGCAGAGCCCCTGGCTGACTCACCCAAATGCAACTCGGGGAGAGGAGCTTGTTTTTGCAAAGGTTTTGCATTTGTCCACAAGAGCACCCACAGTGCCATCCGCATTAGCTACCTGTCTTCCGAGGGGGAACATGACCCTCCGTCTGTCACAAGGAGTGACAGAGTAGAGGCCACGGTGCAGAGCTGCCCAAGTCACAGTGGGATGGCATCTATGCTTGCCATGCAGCCGTTCCTCTGTGCACACAGTCCAAGCACTCAATTTAAGGCAGTTGTTTTCAAACTGTGGGCCACAACACAGTACTGGGTCGCGGAATGTCAGACAGCGGGTCGCAGCGGCTCTGGTCAGCACCACTGAGCGGGCAGTTAAAAGTCCCATCAGCGGTGCTGCCCGGCTAAAACAGGCTAGTCCCCACCTGTTCTGACACCGCGCTGTGCCCCGGAAGTAGCCAGCAGCAGGTCTGATTCCAGGGGTGGTGGCTGCAGGTGAGAGCTGCGCAGAGCCACTTGTGTACCTCTGCCCAGGAGCCGGACCTGCTGCTGGCCACTTCTGGGGTGCAGCGCGGTCTGTGCTGCCAGGACAGGCAGGAAGCCTGCCTTAGCAACACTGCTGTGCCACTGACCAGGAGCTGCCCGAGGTAAGCCCACGTCTCAACCCCTCGCCCCAGCCCTGAGCTCCCCCAGACCCCTCATCCCCAGCCACATCCCAGAGCCTGTACCCCCAGCTGAGAGATCTGACCTCCTCCCATACCCCAACCCCCTGCCCAGAGCCCCCCATTCCCAGCCCCACCCTGCAACCCTCACCCCCGCGCCCTAATCCTCTGCCCCAGCTCTGAGCCCCTCCCACACCCCAACCCTCTGTTGGGTCGTGGGCATTAACAATTTTCTTCAACTGGGTCGCCAGAAGAAAAGTTTGAACACCGCCGCTTTAAACCACTTTCTAAAGCCTTCAAGCCAAGGGGTTTTCCAGTGCGTGTCAATACAATTCCCTGCATTTCTGGCTGCGTGGGCACCCAGCTCGGGCTCCTCCGCGATGCCACCTTCCCGGCGCCCCCTGACCGAGCAGATCCTGCTCTGGGGGCCCCGCTGACTCGCCCGCGCAGGGGGCTGCACGGAGGGAGGGGGGCGCAGCATTCAGCCCGGCCGCTCCAGGGAGCGCTCCGGGGGCGCTGAGAGCAGCATCGGGGCCCTAACGTGGCCGGACCAGACGAAGGTGCAGGCGGTGAGACGCCTGGGAGCAGCTGGAGCATGCACTGGAGTCTTGCACTTCAGCGGAGCAGACCCCCGCCCCCCAGCTGGCAGGGCCCCCCTGCAGGGTACCCTAAGGCCCCGCCCTGCTAAACCCGTCAGGTGCAACCCCTGCCCCCCCGCGCTACTAAACCCGCCAGGTGCAACCCCCCGCGCTGCTCCTGGTTACCTGCGCGGCCGCCTCTGGCTCGGGCCGGGAGCGTCTCGCGCAGGGAGGGATCCCGGGGCGGGCTACGGCGGCCAGTCCCCCTCCCAGCGCCGGGGGCCGGGCTCGTGCCTGCAGCTGACTGCCAGGAGCGCGTGGATTCCCGGCAATGAGGGACTTTCGCCTTGCTCTCGTGTGAGCCCCCATGCCCGCGCCTTGCACCCGGCTCTGGCGGTGCCAGGCAGAGCACGTGCCACTGAAGCGCCCTGGATATTGTGCACCGCGGTTCTTGCAAAAGCAAAGGGATCCTGCGCGCCACGCTGCGCCTTGCGAACAGCCGGACAAGGGGCTGGAGGCGCGCATCTGTCTCCCCTGTAGTAACCCCTTGCAGCTGAAAATGCACCTGCCCCCGGGCCTCCCTCTCCAGCCTGGAAACGGAGCCTTCTTCCCATCACAGCTGCCTGGAGGCAGAGTCCTGCAGCCTAGAATGCGGGCGAGCCAGCCCCGCACTCCTGCAAGGATTAAACCCCTCAGTCTTGCAGCCAATTAACTCCAGGGGAAAATTCCACCTGACTTGAGCGGCAACAAGGTCACGGCCGAATTTGTGCCTGTTGAGAGCCTCTTGCCACCGGGAACAGCAGGGCCCCAATCGCCCTAGCGGGTGCGTGGAACAGACCGGCCATGCGGTTCCCCTAAGGGAGCTGGGGCCTCGCTGTGCTCAGCAATAGCCATGTGTGAAGTGCTACAGCCGCAAGCCAGCAAAGCTGGGGCGAGCTCACAGCTGGCCCTGGGGTTACTGTGGGGGCCCGTGGTGGACGCTGAATCACAGAGCACATCCTAGGGCCGGGGACTGGAATCCACGTTCCCATGATGGGGCCCTGGGATCCCACATCTTTGGCACAGATTCCTGGCCAAGCCCAGGTTTTTTCCATTTCTCTCCTTTTCATCCTTTGCCTTATGGGATCCTGCAACCCGGACTCCACTCAGGCTGGCCAGTAAAGACAACCTGATGACCTCACTCATTCTTGGGGCGTGGGGGAGAAGAGGAGCAGAGGTGGCTGCTCAGACCCCAGTGATTCAGGGCTCTTTCATGGCAGCCCTGCCTGGAGCCTCTTCCTGCAGCCGGCCATGTCAGGAAAGCCATGCCTGCCTCAGTTTCCCTCCTGCAGTGGCTCCAGCAATAGTTCAACCAGTCTTCCCTGATATAAATATAGCCCTGGTGGGGTTCATTTGTTATAAAAGTCCCATGTACATAAACCATAACAAAATTATAATGTGACTGGAATAACAGAGACTTGGTGGGATAACTCACATGACTGGAGCACTATCATGGATCGATATAAACTGTTCAGGAAGGACAGGCTGGGCAGAAAAGGTGGGGGAGTTGCATTGTATGTAAGAGAGCAGTATGACTGCTCAGAGCTCCAGTATGAAACTGCAGAATAACCTGAGAGTCTCTGGATTAAGTTTAGAAGTGTGAGCAACAAGGGTGATGTCATGGTGGGAGTCTGCTATAGACCACCAGACCAGGGGGATGAGGTGGATGAGGCTTTCTTCTGGCAACTAACAGAAGTTACTAGATCACAGGCCCTGGTTCTCATGGGAGATTTCAATCACCCTGATATCTGCTGGGAGAGCAATACAGTGGTGCACAGACAATCCAGGAAGTTTTTGGAAAGCGTAGGGGACAATTTCCTGGTCCAAGTGCTGGAGGAATCAACTAGGGGCAGAGCTCTTCTCGACCTGCTGCTCACAAACAGGGAAGAATTAGTAGGGGAAGCAAAAGTGGATGGGAACCTAGGAGCACTGACCATGAGATGGTCGAGTTCAGGATCCTGAACACCACAGGGAAGAAAGAAGAGAGGCAAAATACAGACCTGGTATCATAAACCGATAAGAAAAGTTAATAGCACAGAAGTACTTTATATCTCTTTGACATAAAGGGTTAACAAGTTCAGTAAGGCTGGCTATCACCTAACCAGAGAACAATCAGGTGACAGATACTTTAAAAATCTTGAGGGAGGGAAGTTCTGTGTGTGCTGTTAGTTTTTGGTTGTTGTTCACTCTGGGGGTTCAGAGGGACCAGATGTGCAACCAGGTTTTCTCCAATCTCCCTGATACAGGCTCTTATAAGTTCAAAATAGTGAGTACTAGATAGATAAAGGAGTTAGGCTTATGTTTGTTTTCTTATTTGCAAATGTGCATTTGGCTGGAAGGAGTTTAATTGTGTATTTGGCTGGGAGGAGCTTCAAATTTGTTATTTTACTGGGATTTTAATTGTACTTGAATACTTAGGCTGGGAGGGTATTCCCAGTGCCTATAGCTAAAAAACCTGGTAGCGATTCCATTTTTAAATTTACAAAGATAAGTTTTACTGGTTTTCTCTCTTTAATTAAAAGTTTCTGTTTAAGAACCTGATTACTTTTTTTATTCTGGTGTGAGACCCCAGGGATGGGCGTTCTGGATTCACCAGGGAATCGGTGGGAGAAGGAGGGAAGGGGAGAGAGAGGCTAATTTCCCTCTGTGTGGATTACGTTCTCTCTCAGGAAGAGTCTGGGAGGGGGAAAAGAAGGAGGGAAGGTGAAATTTTCCTCTCTGTTTTAAAGATTAAGGGTTGAATCACGCGATCTTTCCAGGGTAACCAGGGTGGGGATGCTGGGAGAGCAATGGTGGGGAAAGGTTACTTTCTTGTGTTAGCATCCAGAGGGTCTGGGTCTTGGGGTTCCCGGGCAAGGTTTTGCGGGGAGGACCAGAGATGTACCCAGGCAACTGGAATTCTCGGTTTGTGCAGCGCTACAGGTCTAAGCTGGTAATCAAGCTTAGGGACCCTTTCATACTGGTACCCCATCCTCTGGACGCTGAAGTCAGTAGTGGGGAATGTACCATGACACCTGGACTTAAAAAAGCAGACTCTGCTCCCTCAGGGAACTGATGGCGCGGTCCCCGGGAGAATAACATGACGGGGAAAAGGAGTCCAGGCAGAGCTCGCTGTATTTTAAAAGAATCCTTATTGAGTGCAGAACAAATCATCCCGATGTGTAAGAAGAATAGTAAATATGCAGGTGACCAGCTGGTTAACAGCGAAATCCTCGCTGATCTTAAAACACAACAAGAAGCTTACAAGAAGTGGAAATTGGACAAATGACAGGGAGGAGTATGAGTATTTGCTAGGCATGCAGGAGTGACATCAGGAAGGCCAAATCAATCACTTGATTGCAGCTAGCAAGAGATGTTAAGGGTTTCTTCACATTATAATTAGAACAAGAAGGTCAGGGAAAGGTGGGCCCTTACTGAATAGGGGAGCAACTAGTGAGCGAGGATGTGGAAGAATTAATGTACTCAATGCTTTTTTTGGGCCTCTGTCTCACGAACAAGGTCAGCTCCCACCTACTGCATGCGGTTAGCACAGTATGGGGAGGAGGTGACCAGCCTTTGTGGAGAAAGAAGTGTTTCAGGACTATTTAGAAAATGCTGGATGAGGAAACAGTCATGGGTCTGGATGCGCTACACTCTGAGGGTACTAAAGTAGTTGGCGGATGTGATTGCAGAGCCATTGGCCATGTATCTTTGAAGACTCATGCATGATATGAGTCCTGATGACTGGGAAAAGGCTAATGAATGCCCATGTGTTAAAAAAGAGGAAGGAGGAGGATCCAGGGAACTAAGTGCCACATCATACCTCTCACCTCAGTCCTGGAAAAATAAGGAGCAGGTCCTCAAGGAATTAATGTCTAAAAGCAACTTGAGGAGAGAAAGTCGATCAGAAACACTCAGCATGGATTCACCCAGTAGGTCATGCTGACTAACCTAATTGCCTTCTATGAGGAGATGAACTGGGTTGTGGATGAGGGAAAGCAGTGGACAGTTACCTTGACTTTGCAAAGCTTTAGATCAGCTCTCCCACAGTATTCTTGCCAAGCAAGTTTGGAACTGGATGAATATGACTAAAGGTGGATAGAAAGCTGGCTAGATCGTCGGCTCTCAACGGATTAGCGTCATATGGCTCCATGTCTAGTTGCCAGCCGGTTTGTCACGCGCAGTCGCCTATCGAAGCAGATCACCGTTCTACTTAACTGGTAGAACTGAACCATGCAGGTCGCTGGGCGCGGTTTTGTTCAATATTCTAATTAATGGAACTGGAGCGATGAGTGGACTGCACCCTCAGCAAGCTTTGCCAGTGATATAAAGCTGGGAGAGTGTAGATTATGCGGGAGGTAGGGATAGGATACAAAGGGCATTAGACAAATAAAGAGGATTGGGCCAAGGAAATATGATGAGTTCAACTAGGACAAGTGCAGAGTCCTCACTTAGGACGAAGACTCCCATCGCACTGCCTACAGACCTAGTGATCCCGAAGTCGCTAGACGACACAGTTCTGCGAGAAAAGCCGATTAGGGGTACATGGATGAGAAGTTCTGGATATAGTTTAACGCTGTGCCTTGTTGCAAGAAGGTGCAATGGCGATTTTCGGCAGTGTAAGTTAGGCATTGCCAGCAGATGAGCGGACGTAGATCATTCTCCCTCTATCTCACATTGGTGACGCGCTCATTGGAGTACTGTGTTCAGTTTTGGGCCCCTATGCTTACAAGAAGATTGGAAAAGTTCTGAGAAACGTCCACTGGAGGCGTAACAAAAATGATTTCGGGGGCTGGCAGCACATACTTATGAGGCAAAGCTGAGCGCCGGAACTGGGGATGTTTTAGTATCAGAACGAGAAGAGGCGTGAGGGAATTTGCATAAGCTTACTGTTCAACTACCTGAAGGGGGTTCCAAAGAGGATGGATCTAAACTGTTCGAGTGGTAGCGATGACAGAACAAGGAGTAACTGTCTCAAGTTGCAGTGGGGGAGGTCTAGCTGGATATTAGGAAAAACTATTTCACTAGGAGGGTGGTGAAGCACTGGAATGGGTTACCTAGGGAGGTGGTGGAATCTCCTTCCTTAGAGGTTTTTAAGGTCAAGCTTGACAAAGCCCTGGCTGGGATGAGTTAGTTGGGGTTGTTCCTGCTTTGAACATGGGGTGGGACTAGATACCTCCTGAGGTCCCTTCCAACCCTGAGATTCTATGATTCTATGAAAAGGGACAAGTCTCCATGGCCCATCAACAAATCAGCCCCACTGTCCCCCACCTTCATCCCTCTCTGGCTCTGAGAGCCAGCTGCATGTTCCCTCTGCTGCTCCTAACCTTCAGCCCTCTCAGCCAGCCCCTCCTCTAGCTCCCCCAGCCCTTTTCAGCCTTCCAACCCCGCCATTGGCCTTGGCTCTTGAAAGCGGGCAGGCTTGTCCTGCCACTGGCTTCCGGCTAATTCCTCCCTCCTTCCAGGGAGGGCCTGCACAAGGCTCTCAGCTGCTGCCTCAGGAACCTTCTCCAGGCTCCCCGGCAGCTGGCACCTGCTCTTTTTCCTGGCTGAGTCTCCCAGGCTGCTCTGACACATCCAGTCTCTCTCCCTCACCAGTCCCTGATTCTTCATAACTCAGAGCACCTGTTCTGGCCTGGGGCCCAGGCCTTGATTAATTTCCTGCGGCCAGCCAGCCTGGGACAGGCTCCATGGACGATCACCGGCAAGAACCCACATTGACCCTGCCATGGACTGTTACTGATTCCCTCGCCTCTGGGCCCTACTGCAGAGCAGATGGGCAGCTGTGCTCTGCACCCCCCATAGCCAGTCCACAGAGAGTCCACAGAGCAGAGGTAGCCACAGGAAGGAGGAGCGACCATGCTGTTTAATCCGCCTGCCCTCACCCCAACATTATTGCAGCCTATGCCCTGGCCTTGTAAAACTGCCTGCAGTGACTCAAGAGCACGAGTACCCACCACAGGGCAGGCTGTTAAGAACGGGCACAAACCCTCAATTGGTTGTGAGTTCTAGTTGCCTCAGGCACTGTCAGCCTTAACACAGAGTCACAGTCAGTCCCCTGGCGTACTCTGATCTGTCTTGCCATCCAGGTGAGTGTATCTCTGTGATGGATGGTCTCTTACCAAGAATCACAGCAATATTCAGGTTTCTCCCAGTCCCAAAGGACCGGTCAGTTGTACCTTTGATCTCACACCAAAGATAACACTTTTGGCCAGTCCTATAATAAATTATATAAAGGTTTATTGACCAGGACAAGGAAATAAGAGTTATTTACAAGGTTAAAGCTGGTAACCTCGAGACACACAAATGAGTTCCAATCCTACCTTTCAAAAACTAATAGAAGCTTCTATAATAAGGTCTATATGAGCTTTAGGCCTAACCCAGGCTAAGCACTGGGGAGCTCTTGCTTATGTCTCGGGCTTTTCGTTTTCAGCTTTTATTTTAATTTTGACCCAGGAATTTATCCGTGTTTATTACCACTGTAGTAAGATGAAGCCCTGAAACAGAAACTCTTGTATCAAAGGCCCAGTCTGAGGCCTGAAGCCTGAACCAAAGTACTTCCAGGCATTGCTAAGCCAAAGCTGGGCTGTGAGCCAGAGGCA
>NC_133787.1:3116572-3354209 GCF_003597395.2 Chelonoidis abingdonii | reverse complement strand
TACAGGGTCTTTCAGCTTATAGACACCAGAGAGAAAAGCCTCCCCCCAGCAAAATACAATTTAAAATATGTCCAGCAAAATACACATTTGCAAATACAGAAAACCAATTTAAAAGACTATAACTGCCTTTCCACTTAATACTCACTTTTTATATATTTGAACGATACAAAAGTAGGATGAAAATAAAAAAAAAATGAATAATACTTTTTGTAAAACCCAGGAATTTTTTGGTAAAAATTGATTTAAACTGAAAACAAACCTATGCCTAGTAAACCTTGCCCCTCAGAGTCCAAGCAGCATAGAGATCCAGTTTCTTTCGGTGGGGCATTTTTATCCCCTTTCTCCCCCAGGAGGAATCCACTTACATGATTCATCTTTACCAGAGTGGAGGGGGCAGGAGGACAGGGCATAGCAATCAACAACTTTTGTCCTCTTTATCATCCCACTGTAGTCCGTTGGGCAGGACGTAACACCCTCTGTTGCAGATCAGCCCTTCACACTAATTAAGGTCTCTCTCCTGTCTGGTGATTTACATAGTCACAGAGGCTCACAATGCAACCGCTCAGATGTTACCATACAGTATGGGATACAGATGCTGTAAATGAGATTAATGCAGGCAGCAGCATTCCACAAAGTGTAAACACGTTCTTATAAGTCTAACACCTTTTGCAACAACACTAACACCCGGCTAAGCCAGCCTGATCCACTGAGACATGGGGACCTTGGCATGAGCTGGCACCTGGACTGCCAGCATCACAGCCCTCACCCAGCAGCACCTCCTGCCCTAGAGCTGCATAAGCCACTTGCATGTTCCTGCCACAAGCCTTATCTCAGCCTTAGCTACACTGAGCTTAAGCCAAATGTCTTTCATTCAGATGAAAACAGACTGCACTCCGCAGTGGATCGGTTGCGAATCTAACTGGCCGCCTGCCCGCTGGTGAAATCTGCTGGTATGAGGCCTCCTCACAGGAGCAAGGTTGCCCACTAAACCACATTTCAGGTACATCCAGGGTATTGCGGGTTAGCTCCGGTTTCTGATGCTGGGAACAAACTCCAGGGCAGCTTGCAGAGAACTCAGGGAGGGGGTAATCTCACTCGTCCTGGGGAGCACTGACATTGACTGAAGCGGGGATAGGACCTGGTTTATAGGGAGTGGAGCTAGACATCAAAGCAGTAAAAACCCCAGTTTCCTGAGTGCCTTGCAGCTCCAGCCACTGGGCGAAAGGGCGAGTGGCATCCAAGGAAAACAACGGCAATTACCTTTCTCAGAGAAGAGGCAACATATAAAAGCTGATTTTTGAGCAGAAGAAAGTGGAATGGGAGGGATTTCTGAGTGAGGGTGTGGGGAGGAGAGGTTGTTAACTGGGGAAACAGCTCTTATTGGCCATCAGCTCCGGGGGGAGGGCGGTAAGACTGGGAGGGCTTTTTTGCAAATAATACAGGCTAAACTAATATCATGCAGTCAAGTATCAGAGGGATAGCTGTGTTAGTCTGGATCTGTAAAAGCAACAAAGAGTCCTGTGGCACCTTATTCATCCACAAAAAGCTCATGCTCAATACGTCTGTTAGTCTACAAGGTGCCACAGGACTCTTTGCTGCTTTGAATATCATGCAGATTCAGCTAAGCAGGTTCCAAACAAGCCCCCTCGGCTTCCTGGCAAGAAAAAGGCAGTGAAAGGCCCAGGACCTCCCGGCCTCTCCAGTAACTTCTCCCCAGCTGTGCAGCAGTGGCCAAGAGGCCTCTCCTGGGACGAATCTTCAGCTGACCTCACTTGGGAAAGTCCACAGCCGGCCTCAGCTTGGCGAGAGATTTCCCCTGGTCAGCATCTCCCCTTTGACATTTCCCCTCCAGCCCTGGGCTGGGGCACAAGGCAACCTGTGGGGAACTTTCCATGGGGTAGCACCCACAGCAACAACAGCATGGGGAAAGCTACCTCAAGGGGCAGCAGTTTGGGTGGAGCCCGCCTGTCTGTCTCTGCTGGGCTTTGTCAGTCACAGCTCATCACTGCCACCCACTCAGCTCTCTCCCGGCTCTTGGTTAAGGAGGAAAGGAATACCATGTCACTGAGGCTCTGAATTAACTCCTTCAGTGCCTCCCTGCGGCTGCCGCATCAGGAAGGGGAGTGAAATTGCAAATGAAAATGGACGCTCCTGATCTGGTCTTGCTTTAAACCAACCTCATCAAATCCTATCTGCCTGGTGCGTCTTTCCTTATTCGACAGGTGAGAAATGCATCATTTAGTGCTGCGTTAGCAAAGGGCCTGGTTGTACCCAGAGTGACGTTGCACTCCATGTGCTTTATGAAAATATGCATATGAGTGTGAATATGATGTAACTGGAATATGCTTTATGCAAAAGGTCTCTCGTAAGGTATCGTTACAAAGGTTATAAACTACTGAGTGTGCCCACCCATTTGTTTGCATGTATTATTTCTATGTCTGGAGTTAGGCGAATAACATATAATCTTGTATTACGGTGTAAACATGTTAAGTGGAAGCTATTAAAAGGGTGCTTCAGAATCAATTAACTGTAAATGGCTTTGTTTACTTACAAACCTTCCTGTGTATGTGTGGGCCAGACCAGGAAGAATGGAGGCTGGGGTCTCACAGGACATGTGACCAGGTCACATGATACTGGAATCCATCTTAAATCTGGAACTTTTCCATTTAGAAGGAGGGGTGGGGGCCCAGAGAGACAAAAGATTCCTGCCTTGTGCAGTGATGAGCACCCAAAATCCTAAGAACTGGTTCCCTACTGGGTCCTTGATGGCACTTTAGCAGCAGGGGTGTCTCTCTTCACTCGCTCTGGGTTTTTGGCGGCATTTCAGCAGCAGGTTCTTCACCCGGAGCGAGTGAAGATCCCCTCGCCACCGAAGTGCCACCAAAGACGTGGCAGGGAACTGCGTGGTGAGTACAGTACAAGCCCCACGTGCCTGTCTCCCCACCACCACCCATCTGACCCTAACCCCATGTCCTGCCCCTGACTGCCCCCCTCAGAACCTGGAACTTTCTCCTTCCTCCCTCCCCCACGGGGGTAGCAGCAGCAGCCTGGGGCTCAGGGGCTATTTAAAGGGCTGGGGCTCCCCTGCTTCCACCACCCCGGCCCTGTAAATAGCCGCGGGAGCCCTGGGGAAGCGGTGGGGCTCCCGCGGCTATTTAAAGGACCAGGGTGGTAGAAGCAGGGGAGCCCCAGCCCTTTAAATAGCTCCCAGATCCTCGAGCTGCTGCTGCTACCGCAGTGGGGGGGGGGGACTTGCGGGTTCTGAGGGGGGGCAGAGGACAAAAGCGACTTGCTCAAGATCTCTGCGATAGAGCTGGTAATGAAATGGGACCCAGAGGTGGTCATGCTGCCAATCTCACCTCCCAGCCAGCCAGCTTCCATGCTGAGGGCTACCAAACTCATCCCTAGGACACCGATGGGGAGTCATCACATGGGGGCAATTTTCAGTCACTGCCAGCTTGGGCCAGAGTGGTGGAAGGGTCCCTCAGGCCAGCTAGTCTGAGTGCACAGGCAGCTCAGTCCAGAATGGGCACCTGCACCTGAAAACAGCAGCCTTGGACCCGCTGGATCACACAGCCAAAAAGGACACACCCCACAGAGGAGACATTCCCCAGCCTGGAGCAGCCAGGGGCTGGTGCAGGGCAGGATTCAGATCCCTGGGCAGAGTGGGAAGGGGGAGATGGGTCTGCGGGCCAGGATGGAGGGGCACTGGTGGAGGTGAAAGTAGGGGCTGCCCAGCGCTTGCCTGAGCAATTCCACTTCTGGTTGCTGGGCCAAACACTAAGGACAGCTACACAGTGTACATCCAGGGGAACTCCACTGTATCAAGTCAGGAACATCTCCGTGGCTGCCAGACATGAAATCCCAGCTCAGTTCCATGTACGAGGGGCCAGGGGGGAAGTGCTCGGGCACTGATACAGCAAAGCACTGAAGTGTGTGCTGCTCCTTATGCACAGGAGTAGTTCGGCAGCCTGCAAAGGGACTGCATCAGCACTTGCCTGGATTCGGGCTGAGCGTGGCAATTGTGCAGTACTCACACTTCTCACTTACAAAAATGGCTGGGAATCTGGCTGGCAGCCACTCCAATGGGGGCTGAGTGCCCCCAGCCGAAGCCCCTCTGGGAATTTTTCTTCAAGACAATAGTAAATGTATTGGCGCAGAACATTGATTGGGGGAGCGCTGTGCCATAGGTCCCTTCACTGATGGAGGCTGTACAGCCAGCGTGTCAAAGCAGGACCAGGATTCAGCCTCGAATTGTTCTCTGAACGAGTGCCAGCAGCGTGGTCACCAGATCTGCCAGGCGTTGGGGGCAGCAGCACGACGGGGAAATTAATTGCAAACAGGCCATTAATCGAAGGCAATGGGGATGAGGGAAATGTGTGGGAAGGACGAGGCTTCTGCATGTTAGCAGCGAGCTCTGAGAATCCCCTGGCAAAGAGTCAGTGTTAAGCAGGGCGCTCCAGACTCCAGCCAGTCTACTGCCTTTGCTTCCGGTCACTGCCTTTCACCTAAGTAATTAGCAGCAGGCAAACAAAAGGACAGACGGGACAGGGGTGGGACTAACACACACTAGCACTGAGCCAGCATCTTCCTGGTCAGAGACCTCACCGTGCTTGGCAGGCTCAGGATGCACCAAGGCACTGCTCATCACCTCTGCATCAGCAACGGCAGAGGGGAAAATGGAGACTCTTCACTTAGGGAGGTGGCAAGGGCTAGGGACGGATGAGAGCCAGCTGCAGCCCCACTCATTGCTGTGAAGGGGTTAATATTGATGCTGCTTTGCCACATGCCTTTAGTCCCTCAGGTGGGACATGCTGAGGGGTGTTATTACTGCTCTGTGGCAGAGTCTAGGGGGCTGCCTACCATGCTGAGCAAGGCTAACGCAGACTCCTACCAAAGGTGCTGAGATCTTTAATGCAGAGCTTTGGTTTCACGGCTGATCTGAAAGCTGCCCCTAGAGAAGAATACTGCTGCCTCGCACCATGCTGGGACACTGCTTCCAGCACCGAGGAAGGAAAATGCTCCCATGTACCACTTGCTGTAGTAGCCAGGAGGCATTGCCGGCACTCATCAGCGAAGAAGCCTGGTTGCATCAGAGGCTGCGTCAACACCAACAATGATCCAGTGACAGACACCAGTAAGGTACCCATGCTAGACCAGTCAGTTGCAAGGCTCTGCTGATTCATGTGGGGGACGTTGTGGGGTGGGCAGCATGGCAGTCCTGGGGGTTGGCTCCTTTGCCTCAGAGGAGTCCCACAGGGTTGTGGTGGGCGACCGTTCTCCATAAGGCCCCTGCCTGTCAGTTTCCCTCAGTGTTGGAGGGGAGTCCAGCTGCTGCAGCACCACCTATGTCCCATGGACACTCAGCAATGAGTCTCCTTCCCGCTGCCCTCAGGTGCTGCAGTTTCATGGCTCTCCCGAGCTCCAGCAGAGCCAGGGAGCCACGTGACAGGGCCCTGGCTGCGAGGCAGATGAGGCTCACTGGCATAAGGAGGCAGATGAGGCTCACTGGCATAACAGAGGTGGTTGTGGTGTCTACAGAGGATGTATGGAATAGGTCCAATCCAACTCGTCACTACTCAGGGCTTCACAGGGAGCAGGGCAGGCCACTGAATCCATCAGCACCTATGGCCGTCTGACAGCTGCAGTTGTGGCTTTCTAGTGCAGGCCTCACAGCTCTTATCCACACTTTGTCCTCTGCAAGCTGGGTTGGCGCCAGGCCTGTCAGCGTTCACCCGGCAGTGGCAGCAAGGTGCCCCTGGCTCTGACGCTCACTGCCCTCAGCAGCCCAGAACTGGGACATTCAGGGCCTGGTGGGAGGCCTATGGGCTAGGTTTAGCATTTGATTGCAGTTTGTGACTGGCAGGGCTAAGCTGTTTTGAGCTCTCTGCTGGCAGGGGCTAGGCATGAAAGAGCGACATTAATTAATATCATTGGCCCGGGCAGTCATTTGCCTGGCAGTCTAGACAGCGCCAGGGAGCCAAGGTTTATCCCTCGGCTCTGCCTTTGTCCTGTCCAGTCCTCATCCCAGAAGCTATTTGCAGCTCCATGGGGCAGAAGGCAGGAACCCACCGTTCAAATGTTGAAACAAACAGCTGAACCAAGCAGAGCGATTCCCTGAAAAATAAAACACTGGGAATTTCCACCAGATGGAAAGAGACACAAAGTGCCAACTGGCACTACAATGGCTTGGCAGAGGCTTCTGCATGTTAAAGAAACCTGAGTGATTGCAACAGGATGCATGTGCAAGGTGGGGGGATGCAGGAGAAAGCCACATCCCTGAAGGGTCTGTGTCACTGTTTTGTTTTGAGTCTGAACAGGAGAAAGGCAAACCCCAGTGGAGGTTTCAGTTTTCCCCAGCACTGAAGGCTGGGCCTTTGATGCACACCTGCTGCATTCCCTGAGCACAGCTCTTTGAAAAGGGGGTTTCTCCCTCTGCCTCAGGAGCCTGTCACCCACTGCAAAGCAGGGGCTGATTTCCCTCATGGCAAGGCATTCCCAGAGAATTTATGAAACACCTACTGTGACTGATCAAAGCCACATTTGTCAGTGAAATCCCTGCTGGGGAATAGTGCTGGATCGGGCAGCCCTGGAGACTGGATCCTCTCCCTGCAGGTTGCTACAGCATGGGGACTGGCGGTGCCAGCTTCTGTCCCATGGCACTGGAGGGCCTTCGTGTGAGAGGGGAGCACATAATGCACCGCAGGATCCCTGTCTGCTAAAACTGATGAGCTATGGGGAACATGCAGCCATGGTTTCTATTACCCAGGTGTAGCCACTTGGATGGAGATCTGACAGGAGACACAAGCCCCGAGCAACCATCATGTGGAAACTGGCTTCAGTCACTGTTTTAAACCCAGGCACATTTTCTACGGTTGCCATTTCTACAGCAGCGCCCACCCCTGCCAGGTTTGCTTCACTGCAGTATCCCCCCTTTATGGACCAAGCATCCTCTCCTGCCACCCAAAATTATCACTTCGGCCCAGTTAACAGGAGTTAACGTCACTCTGTCCTGACTACCACCATGTAAGGCTGTTATCCCAGCTCTATGTGCCAGCTCAGACAGGGACTGGCATTTGTGTTTATCTGTAGAGTGGGCACTGGAAGCCTCTCAAGTCATTTTCACTTATGACCCAAAGCAGAGTGCAAACCCAGGGCTCTCACCCACTTAACAGAATGAGGGGACACAAGACCCCAACTCCACTTCCAGCTTGGGTGCCCAACCAGATGTATGAGTCAGAGCTCAACCAGCTGAGAGATAGGGAGTTGCCACTGCCTGGGCAGGACATGCAGAGTCTGCAGGTTAAAGATGCCTCCCTCCCCTTTTCTACAGGGGGTGCAACTCATAGGGAAAATGCCAGCAGAAAGGGCCACTTTTATGCTGTGATGTCACCCCTTTCCTGTAGGGTGACGCCGGGGTAACTGGAAGAGAATCGAATGGAAGAAAGAGTATCAAGCACCAGGATGCATTAGCCACGCGGGGAGAGGGGGCAGCAGCGGAATCAGGTGTGCAAATAAGACAGAGAAAATTCCTTCCCGTCCTTGCAGCAACAGCCAGATGATAAAGGAGAGTTGGCAGCCAGATGTGCTGGGTCTGAGTTGGTTCTATCAATTCCTTGTGGAGATGGGGTGTGGTGTGGTGCATTCTGCTTGCAGGCCAGACAGCCTCCTAGTTACCCTAATTGTGGCTAACAGCAGTGATCAATGGAAGCATCTGAGACCCTGTTCCAGAGAAGAGAACGAGGGTATGGTAAAACAGATGCTGGATTCAACAGCTCATGAGGACCACAAGGAGTCTGATCCAGCTCCCAATGTGCGCCCTCCTTTGTACTTGCACTGCAAACACATTCCTCCTCACCTGGCTGCGTTCCCTTCGGCCGTGCAGTTCTTTATCCCAGTGCATTGCTAACAGGCTCTGGTCGCCAACCTCGGGGCGCTGGAGATCTTTCATGCACATGTCACAGGAGGGTGCAGCCTGGCTGACCTGCAGCACTAGATTAGATGATGCAACAGAAGAAACTGACTGGGACGGGTCTGGCTTTGGGCATGGGCAGGTATGCACCTGAGGGTCTAGCAGCAAGATAAGACAGCTCAGCTATCTGCTTTGGCACAGCAGAGAGTTCGTACCACTGTTCTACAGTGGTAAAGTGCAGAAACCTTCCAGGGAGGTCAAACCCTTCCCCAGGGTAAGAACTCCTCTATCCACCGCCTTCCCCCGTCACTGTGACGTGCCAGAGCCTTCCAGCAACAGCATCGCTCTTGTGATGTGTTCTCTCCCCAGCCAGTCCTCTGGGAGATTGGCTGAGCCGTTCATTTATTCCATGTGCTTTCTGCTAGGTGGAAGAAGAGCACCTCACACCCATCCTGTTTCCCGCCCCACTGAGAACACAGACCAGTCCCAGAGGCAAAGGAGCACAGCAGCGAGGGATCTACTGGGAATCACTAAGGCAGAGGTGGAGGTGGTTTCCCGTCTCTCCTCATGGCAGCTCCCCCAGGGGAGTCCAGATGGAGCATGGGCGCTCTGGCCCTGGTCCATCGCTCATGTTTGCTGTGGTGGATTTGATATGGATTTTTGTTTATAGTTGGGGAGAGGAGGCATTTGGGGGTGCCAGTGTGAAGAAGGAGGTTTGTCTCAGTGCCTGGGCCTTGCATTTGTTGAAAAGGCTGGTTGGATGCTACCCTCCAATCCTCTGCCTGGGCAATGGCTGAATTTCAGCAGTGCTGCACGTCTAGTTGGGGGATCCTTCAGCGCAAGCTGTAATTTCTACCTGCCAAGGGTACTCTCGGCCCCAGAATCACCACCGGCTTGTGGAGGAGAGGCAATTACTGAACCCTGACAGGAGTTCAGACCAATGCTCCTCAGAGGGGAATCCTAAGGCTGGGGGAGGGGTGAGGAAACAGACCGACTGCAGTGCCGCAGCCAGAGGTCTGACTGCTCTCCACATCCAATTCTGAAAGATAAGCAACATTCAAGCCCTGGGGCTGCAGCGATCCTACAGGAATCCTTCTGGCCGAAAGGCATCCCAAGGAAGTCAGAACAGCTGCCAATCTCTGCTCCATCCCAACCTCCAAATGTCCTCATGCCAGATCCTGATGTCCCTCTCAAAACGCTTCCCATTACCCAGGAGCACTGAGCCCGCTTCCAACTGCAGGGGCATGGCAGAAGCAGCCGTCTCATAAACAGAGCTCCCAGAAAAACATGAGAACCCCTGGAAGCAATATTGTCAAATGGTCCATGTTCAGACGGGAGCCTAATGGAGCTGTGGCCAAGCCAAGTCCCACAGCCAAGGTGCGACAGGCCCCAGCAGCCACGCCCGCTCCAAAGTGCAGAGGTCAGGGTATCGTGTCACCACCCACAGCTTTGTCCTCTCATTTTATGAACTCGACTCCCATGCCCTTCGCCTGGGCCAACAAGAGTGGGAGGGATTGGCTACTGTGATAAAGAACATCTGTAGCACAAAGTCCTTGCGGCCCTGCCAATGTCAGCAGCAAACCTGAGCCGGCTAGAAGTTGTTGCTCAGTTCTGAAGCAGAGCAAAGCATTTACCTCTCAGCCTTGAGCCTCTGCTTCCCCCTGGCTTGCCACTAGGAGAAATCCTGGAAATGGAATGAAAAAAATCAGGAAAACTGAAGGGGCACAAGAGGGGTGATCTACCTCGGTACTCACCACCAGAGCAACTGAGCACCTCCCAACCGTGACCAGTTCATACTCGCTACGCCCCAGTGAGGCCAGAAGTATTACCCCTCTTCAGCAGGTAGAGGGCTGGGGCATAAAATGGATTGTGACTTGCCCAAGGTGATGGAAGAATCAAACTCAAAATGCTAGTCTAGTGCCATATTCACTAATCATCTTTCTGACTCTGCATTACAGATCAGTCACAATACTGCATCAATACCCGAGATGCAGATCCGTACATCCGCTACTGATGGCTAAGGCTATGATTCCGTCATGGATTCCATGATGAAGAGATGTCCCATGAGTTCGGGATTCTGCGGGGGGCTCGGGAAGGGAATGCCCCCCTTCACCCCATGACTCCCTCAGAGGGTCACGCAGCCTGTGGGTCACTGTTAACGCCTCCACATCACGCTGCAATACTTCACTGCTAAACTGTTACACCATTTCCACGACCACACCCTACTGTTGTATATTTTTAATGTGACTGTTCTGTGAACTCTGCCTAGTTTTACTGTGACAAAATCGGATCCATGCTGATGGCTGACTAGGGCTCTGCTGCACAGCTGGCCTCTGCTGCAGCCCTCCAAAGCTGGAGTGGAAACCAGGAAGCAAAAGTTGTGCTTCAGCAAAACTTTATTTGTAAATCCTGGGCAGCATCTAACTCCACACCTGGCAGCCGGCTCCAGAGCAAGGCAGCTTACAAAACAAAGTGCGAAAAGAAGCCCGGGAGGGACCCTACGCATGGTGTTTAGCTCTACTGACAAACCAGCACAACCAATCAGCGAGCACATGAGAGGCAGCCTGTCTCATATCTCCAGTCCGTTCTCTCACCTTTCCCCTACTCATTTCTGCTATTTTACAAACCTTTGCTGACATCCACCCCAGCTCCTTGTTGGTAGCTCCCGTGCCCCCTTGCCAGAAGGCTGTGGATCGTGGCACCGTAGGAGGAAAAGCATAGGCTTGCCGCCAACTGCCTGAACCTGCAGCCCTGTGGATGCAAGTGGCCCGTTGCCAGCTAAATCAGGGCCAAAGGAGAAGCAGGGAGGGTCGCTGGGTGGGTGGCTTTAAAGTGCAGGGGAGGTGGATCTAGGACACGCAGCATTCCCCATGCTCAGTGACCCTTTGGCCTGCCCTGGGCCTGGCCCCCCTCAGGGAGACACTGTTTGGGAGCAAAGACCAGAGATGGTCAGCACTCAAATCAATTTAAAAACCAGGTTTTTATTCTTTCTATGCTGATCCCAATCACAGCACAGAGACAGGGCACCGCTCGTGCAAAAGCTGTTACAAAACAAATCTAGTCCCAGCTCAACCTCTGCCCACGCCCCACCAGAGTCAACATTGTACAAAACTATATTTACAGGGAAAACAGTTAAAAACGAAGAGAGCGGGAATCCAGGCTGGCCCCAGCCTTGCCAATGGGGGTTCAAGGCATGTGCAGCACTGTCCCCTTTGCAGAGCTTCATGTGCTGGGACTTCCACACTGGCCATGGGGCTCGGGGGACCCCAACCCCTAGCATGGGGTGTGTGCGTGGGGGGAGGGGGGAAGGGTTATTTCAATTATCCCTGCAACATCTCAGAGTCACACCCCAGCTGTTACAGCCCAGCCAAGGGGTGGGCAGCTCCAGACCCCCATCTGAGCACTCCTGGCCCAGCTGCCATCAGTGGGGAGAGGGCTCTGCCAAGCACGGCCCTGCCCAGCTCGCTTCATGAGGCCACTCGGGGTCTAGCCCCAACGGGCCTCAGAAAATGGGTTCAGGCTCTGGTCTTAGACAAAGAGAGGGGGCAGCAAGGCAGGGACAACTGACAGCCATGTGCCTCTGACCCCGGGGATGGAGGGAAGGCCTGGAGAGCTTTCCTGCTCTTCTCGCAGGCAGTTACGATCACTAGATAGGTTCACAGGGTGTCCAAGCCTCCTGCAGGACCGTGCTATGCTGGAAAGCCCAGCTGCTGGTACCGAGTTTATGGGAAATGCTCGTGACTTTGGATTCTAAGTTTACAAACCTAGCCCCAGGGGGCAGAGCAGACGAGCAAACGGAAGTTAAAAGTGGGGGAAAAAAGCACATATTCTCCTTCCAACCCAGCTGGGAGCAGCATCCTTGGCTGTCGCAGGAAGGGCTCTGCTGCTCAGAAGGCGTAGCGCGTGCGGATATCCTCCAGCTTCTTGGACACTTCGGGGGGGGTCCTGTCCAGCTCTTCCGAGACGTTCTTCTGTTTGTTGGGTTCCATGGAGTTGAACTGTTCACAAAGGTCCCCGTCAATCACGTTCTAGCAAGAGGACATGGGAACACGTTAGAATCTGGGCATCAAATGGACTCGGCCCCAACGCCGCTTAGTTAGAACAGATGAAAGGGACAAAAGGGCAGCACCGCAAATAGCTCTGCCAGGAGTTTCTTAATCCTGCTTTGGAAACAGGACCATGCTCAGTAACCTCATCTGCTGGAGAACAGCAGCTGGAGTCAAACTAATTAACAACAAGAGCCTCAGCAAACTCAGACCACTTGAGGGAAGGACAAGGCTGATCTTGCTTCAGCCAACAAGTCCTGGCTGGCACGGGGTCCCTAGATGGTGTGTGCTGTAGGGAGCTGAAGGAGAAGATTCTGAGTGAGGGATCGATGAAGGGGAAAGTCTCCAGTCAGGTTTCAAAGGTCTCTGAGGTCTTGGGACTCAGCCCCAGGGCCATCAATAATAGGTCTGACTCATCTCTGGGCAATTCCTCAGTAGCTAGAACACGTATCTGCTTATATGCCCTCTTAACAGCTCCAGGGACACTACAAGAGCTGCAGCGATAAACATCCTGCAAGCTGTAAAAATGCTTTGTGGAAGTCTTGGCTATGTGGCACAGTGACTGCTCACAGCTAACACGACGGCCAGAACAGCCAGGCAAAGCCATGCAGGCGCCAAAGGGTGGAGGACAAAGCAGGACGAGGGGAGGGTGCAATGGGCAGGCACCTGTGCAGGGTGTAGATCCAACACTCTGCACCACGGCCTAGTTTTAAAATCTTCCTGATTGTTAATATGAGGCTCTGAGGTGGACAGCAGTGTCACCTAGTGGAGAGAGCACTGGGCTGGAACTCAGGAGACCTGGGTTCTGTTCCCAGCTCCACCACTGGCCTGCTGGGTGACCATGGGCAAATCACTGCACCACTCTGTGCCTCAGCTTCCCCAGCTGTAATGATATTGATCTCCTCTGCAAAGCCCTGTGAGATCTATGGATGAAAAGCACTAGACAAAGTCAGGTATTACAGGACACTCCCATTTATCTGAAACCCTGTTAGCCAAACCTCTGCATTACCCAAATGGCTCATGCTGGAGACTAGGGGTTTGGTTCGGCTAACAGAGCACAGACTCACGGCCAGAACTACGAGAAGGACAAGACGGGATGCCCCGCTGCTGCTAAATGGCTCCTATGGCCATGCAGGGAGCCCTCTGCAGCCCTTATGTCATGGGAGTGAGTGAGTGGGGCCATGACAGCAGGCTCGCTGTGCTGCTGCCGGGCTGGGGACACGTGATCCCTGCAGGCACAAGGTGCAGGGAAGGTTGCAGTCCTGGCTGGGGTGGGGTCTCTGCTCTGCCCTGCTAGGACCGCAGCCTCCTCGTCCACACCTTGAGCCTGCAGGGATGGGGTGTCTCTGGCCCTGTGCCAGTGCAGGGAGCCCTCTGCAGCCCCGCAGTCTTGGGAGGGAGTGAATGAGGCGAAGCGAGATCCCAGGACCAGCTACGAGGAGCCCCCAGCCACAGGGGAGGCCCCATTGGTGAATGCTGCCTGCCTTCTTATCTGAACTCTCCATTACTTAAATAAAATCCACGTCCCCACACTACTTGTATAACTGGGAGTATTCTGTATTGTGTCATTCAACAGTGGCTCTGCTGACATAAGCTTTGCTCTCATAGCTTATGCTGTCACAAGCTCTCTGGAGGGAGTTGTGGGCCTGTTATTCCATGACACGCTCGCATGATATATTGGAACAGTTAACGTGTCCGGTGTCAGACCTGCCAACCTTGGCTACCGCTGCCCTGGCGGAGCTAGACCCCTGACCTACCTTAACTGGGAAGTAGTAGGAGCGGAAGCTCAAGTGGTCCCGTCCACAGAGAGGGGGATGCTCCGACCTCAGATGCATCTCCACGTGCTGGAAGAAGTCATGATCCTGAAGGGACAGAAGTAGTTGAGAGGTAGAACAATTTGTTCCTCCCACCCATGTGAGGCTGGAGTAACATCAGGACATAGCAACACTCCATTAGCAGCCTGTGCCCTGCACAGCGGAGTTAATTCCTGGCCACATAGGGGCCCCCACCACTTCCAGGGACTGATTCTTTTTTCCACTGGGCCTGGAGGAGCCAAAACCGGCCCACCCAGGGCCATGCTGCCAGCCTGCCATGAACACAACGGGCTCCCCAAACTTGCATAAATCCAAACAAGTGGCAGCTGCTCTCATGTGTAGGATGGCAGTGTGGCCAAAGCAGTATAGCTCCCAGCATGCAATGCTCCAGCAGCCTGGGCTTGAATCAAGATGCAGCTTTGAGCACTGGAGCTAGCTGCTACAAGCTGCATGTTCCTCTTAACATATAGGGCTTCAGGTTGTCCCAAGCCATATAACTCAGTGGGCCACACTTTAGCCAACCCTTTAACATGTGCACCACTATTTAAATCCATCCCAGACAGCAAAGCACCTGTGATTCATTCCTAAAGAAGCAGTCACAGGGAAGACCGGTTAGTGGGCTCTGTCTCTTCCCACCCTCCTTCCATATGCCCTGATCTCACCGGCTCCCTTTGGCAGAAGCTTTGTTGCACATTTGACTTTCACATACTGCACACAAGCCAACAGAGGATGCTGACACAGGAGCTGGGCGTGGTTGGGCAGTCACGCAGTGCTTCTGCAGCAGGATGGCTCTTACCTCGTGGGACGTGAAGGGGACCAGGATACCAATGCCCCCCGACAAGGTGGTATACACGAGAGACTCAGACCCTCCCGGAATCAGCGTGGTCTTCTGTAACGACAGCACTGTCTCTCCCACGTGGTAATTCATAATCACCTCAGCCTGCAAACAAGTCCCGGGTCAGTATTTTCCTCTGGAGCTCATCCACAACAGGTGTACTCACAAAAGGGGCCGGCAGGTCGCGCGCGGCATGGATACACAAGTATGTATCCGCATCTGAGCCACAAAATCTGCAGATTTGCAGGGCTCTACACCAGGGGCTGGACTGAGACTCTGAGGCAGCACCCCCACCCCTACTCTGGCGCCCGGTCGGGGAGAGACGTGCTGGCAGCTGTGGAGAGCCGCAGCAGACCCTACACCTGCCCTGGGCGGGGGGCCCAAGCAGCCCCTCTCCCAGTGTCCCAGCCCCCCACCCAGGGCAGCTGGAGGGACCCAGGCTCCCCACAGCTGCCAGCACGGCTCTCCTCAACCCAGCTCTGGCTGGGGAGGAGGCAGCTCAGAGCTGCAGCTGGCCACTGGCGGACCCTCCACCTGCCCTGGGCATGGGGCACGAGCAGCCCTCGGCCCCTGTCCCTACCCCCAGGCCCTCTGGCCAGGGCAGGTGGAGCATCCGTACCGCAGTTCTGCACAACTGCCTGCCCAATCTTACCATCAGAGCTCTGTGCAGATCCAAAATTTGTACCCATGTCAATGGTCCACACATATAAAGTGGATACCCGTGGATTTGCACAGCTCTACCAGCAGGAGCAGGAGAGGGAAACGGAACAAGCTCTTCCACTGAAGAGCGTGCAGCAAAATCCAGCGCTTTACCCAATGGCTTAGAGTTCTTCACACACATGGATATGGCTGATAAGAAGGCAGAGGAGTGAAGGAGAAATGTAACCTGCGGGTCCTTGCCCCACTCCCAGAGAAACTCATTTCTCTGTAGGTGTTCACCAGAGTGCTCAGAACTGGACAGCGCTTGGCTGTGGCCATTCTGGTTACAGACCCTTACCCGGCAGGATTCATCTCCCCCAAGATGCACTCGCATTCACTCTGCACAGCTTCACAGAGCAGCTGATTGCCTCCCCCGCCCACCCTACAAAGTTACCTTCTGCGATGCTCCATTGAGAAGTCCTCTGTCCCACAAAGCCTTGTTGCCTGTCGGATCCTCGTCTACCTCATCATTTGTGTTGGGAGGCAGTCTCACCTGTATTGACAAAGCAGGACACAGTCAGCATGCTTGTCTGTTGCCAGCACCGTACTGACAAGAGATGGACACTGCCAGCACTGGGGCATTTAGTTTGCATTACAGCAAGTACCCTGATCTGGTGGGAATGCAACACAGACCCTCGCTGGCATGCGTGTGGGGCACTAGGAACGCTGGACGCTTGAGTGTTTGGGGAAATCTGTAGGCCACTGGAATGACCCATCTCTTGTCATTCACAGCAGTGGGCCTGGCTTCACCAGCTGTGGCCCTGTAGCGTGGGCACTTACTACAGCAACAGAAGATGGTTTTCCATCTCTGCAGCGAATCCACCTCTCCGAGAGTCAGTAGCCAGGGTGACGGATGAATTCTTCCGTTGACCTGGCGGAGTCGACACTGGGGTTTAGGTTGGCTTTGTTACATTGCACAGGGCAAGACATTTTTCACAGCCCTGAGTGACGCAGTTAAGCCAACCTAAGTCCCTAGAGTAGACCAGCCCAGTGTTAACTGGCTGTACAGGAACAAGAAGACAGAAAGGTGACAAGTAATGCAGCTCCTTCACCAAAGAGGCCATCCTGGAGGTTTATCCTCACCTTAAACTAAATGCATCTCTTAGCACCAGTGTGATTAAAGAATAAATAACAGCATGCACCATTTTATACTGTCAAGTCCAGAAAGTGGCCAGAGTCAGGGTATAAAGGAAAGCATGTATGCATCAGTGCAGAGAGTAGGAACATGGGACACAGCACCCACAGCATACGGGGAAATAAAATAAAACTCACGATAATTAAGTGCTAAGTCACCAGGGGGGAACTTGGCCACATGGCACGGGTCTCTGGTTGCCTTGGAACCGGCATTCACAAAGCGTGTTCATAGAGGCGAAGCTAAGTTGTGCCAGACCAGCCTGACGGAAGCTGGGGCATAACGACAGACAAGGACTGGCTTGTGCCTCAGCCTAATGCCAGCTGAGTAACATTAGACATGTCTAGAACTCAGGCTTCGAAACCCCCACCTTGTGCACTTTAGAAACTGGTCGGACTACCACTGGGGGACGCAGTCCATATACCACTGAAATCCAGCCCCCAGTGGAGGAAAGAACAGGTCAGGAAGCAGCATGGAATTCTGTAACCAACCCAAACTGCACAGGGAACTTCTGGAGGCAGAGCTAACACCAGCGCTGAGATTTGGCCAATACAAAAGATAAACACCCTTGCTCTTGACAAAAGCATCAGAGAATGGGTAGCAGCTACCAAAGGTCAAGAGCACATCTGCCCTGAAAGTTTTTATTGTTAAGTAAGTTCAGTGAACTTTTGAGGATGGCGGTTTCTGATGCCAACGCTTTAACTTGTTTGCTTTGAATAACATGCTGAGAAAGTACAACAGCCAGCTGTCTCACTGATGAATAACTGTCCCACGGGGCACTTGTAACAAGCGAACACTAGCAATAGGGCGTTGGCTCTAACATACATTTTCTCATTTCTGTAGATACACGTGGCTGTTCCCAGTGAGTACTTGCGGTCTCTGGGGTGTCCTGATGGTCCAGACACATGTACTCACCACACAGATGTTGCCAAACTTGTCTGCTCCGGCCACAGTGTCATAGTCAAGGAGGGTGGCGGTGGTGACCCAGCGGGGGTAGGTGTCATCGGCAAAGATGATCAGCTGGTTCTCATTCCTCTTGTAGCGCACCCAAATGAAGCTCTCCTGGACATCCGACACGATCACTCTGTGCCCGATGGTTTGGATGCCCGAGATGTAGTTGGCAATGTGCTTTTAGAAAGGGAATTGCAATAGTAAGTTGCCCTGATAAAGAACTCAAATGGACTTACTCACGAAATCCACCCGACTCAATTCATTTTAAATGCCTTGTCTTCCTTGCTCCATCGATTAGTCCCCAATGTTACACCCTGGCTCTGACTCCACAGCTGCAATTCTGACCCACCATGGCTCCAGAACACGGACAGTGGAAGTGGCGTTAGTGCACACCTGAACTACAGTGGCCACTGTGCACAGTTCTTGACCCCATAATCAATCCTGTCTGGAGCAGTAGTAGTCTGACCGGGGTATTTGTAGGAGCAAAGATCCCAACTCTGCATCTACAGTTGTGTGGAAAATGTCCCCTGACCTCTAGGCCAGGCAATGCCCCTTCACAGCTCCGGTCACGAAGCATCTGAGAAGCAAACTTTGCAAGTTGTGATGGGAGCCAAAACCTAAGCAAAATCTGTCCTCTCCATGTGCTTCCTTTTTACCCTGTGGGTTTCTTAGGCCAGAGGCTGGCCTAAGACCTGCAGCTTGCAGGGGAAGGAAATGGGAAGAGAAGCAGCCAGCTAAAGCACTAGAAAAAGTGTTTTGTAGTTTCTTTAACTGCTTTTGTGCTGCCTAATGTATCAACCATGCAGAACAACCCCCCCCCCCCCCACCACCACCATATGCCTAGAGCAGTGGTCCCCAAGCAGTGCCTGTGGGTGTCATGGCACCCACCAGGGCATTTGTGTGCACCTGCCTAGTGCCCAGCAAGGGAGAGAAGCTGTGGCCCCATACCTGCCAGGGACAGAGAACTCAGGGGCTCCAGGCGCCGGTGTTCTCTGTCCCTGGCAGATGCAGGGCTGCGGCTTTTCTCCGGCTTCTCTGGGGCTGCAGGCGCTGGTGTTCTCTCTCCCTGGCAGGCGCGGGGCTGCGGCTTAAGCGGGAGAGAAACCGCGGCCCCACGTCTGCCGGGGACAGAGAACTCCGGGGCTGCAGGCTTCATTCTGTGTTAAAGTAAGAATAATAAATATATTTGGACTAGCAGTTCAACGATGTTTTACTTTTAAAAAATACATTAGATGAAAATTGTTTATATTTATTTTGTAAAAATTCCTTAATTTTTCTTACAGGTAGATAAAAAAAGAGCAAATTCACATCGCAAGGTGAAAGAGTAGCCAGCTAATAATTTAATTAATACCTTTTGCATGTAAAATTACCCTTTTGATCTTATGGATTCATATATTATGTAATATTAAATATGATGTTTTTCGTATTATTTAAAGTACAAATACAAAATAAGCCTAAGACACTGCTACGGGGGTGGCTCAGAGCCCAGGTCCCACTGAGACTTGGGTCCAAGGCCTCTCATTTTGTAGTGTTGATACAGCTCAAGCCGCAGGCCTGAGCCAGAAGGTCTGCGTAGTGCAGTACACACCCATCAGCATGGCTGAGACACCCAGGTCCAACAACTGTTTTCGTATTATTTAATGTACAAATACAAAATAAGCCAGATTTACAACACAGTTGGATACTCAAGCCCAGACTTGGAAACTCCGAGTCCACAAGCCGAGGTCCCACAGACCTGGGCTTAGTGTGCAGTGTAGACACAGCCTTTGACTTCTGTCCTGGCATACAGCACCTTCTGTGGCTGTAAATGAGTGAAGCTTTTAACAGCTGCCCACTTTAGCACTCCAGAGCCTCATCGCTCTGCTTGCTGGGCTGTTGGCAGAATCTACTGTCCCCTAGTATAAGAGGGGAAAGTGTCTCCCATATGGTCAAATGGGAAATGCTATCAGATCCTCAACTTGTATTTTGAGGAGAGATGACCCACATATGATACAGCCATACTGGAGGGACTGTGCATTTCATTGGAACAAGTGTGTGAAAAACTCACTGACATTTCTGTCTAGAAGCAAAGCATGGCGGAGTTTTAAGGTATGTTGCTCACATGACTGGCGATCAAATGATAGACGTGGCATGGGAGAGAAGCAGTTGCTGCTGTGGTTGATTTTTGCTTGGTATTTCCTAGGTTATTCTGTTTTGCGGTGTATGCACAGGGCACCCAGAACTTTGGAATGAGGCCCTCCGATGTAGAATTTATATAGGACAAACACACACACTGAATCTACCACACCTAAAACCCTGATTTGAAAAATGTATCCCCAAGCGTTACTCTTTATTTGTATCCCTCACCCCAAGAAATGGCACCAATCAAGAACCAAAGCCAATACCTTGTTCTCACACTTCCGAAGCAGCTTCTTCTTGCCCAGGTCATACACACGTAAGAGTTTTCCAACTCCAATTAAGACTCGGCCTTGGAATGGGGCAATGGCTGCAGGTACCTCCTCCACAGGGGTCTACATAGGGAGGTGAAAGGAATGCACATTAGAAAGTCCAGTGAGACAGACAAAACCTCCTGAAGACAACTGCCTGTACTTGCACCTTTACTGGAAAATACAGCAGAGCTGGAGAATGGACTTTATCCAGTGGTTCTGTTGAAGCTTTAAAGCCCTGATACTGGCAATGGAGTTCTCAATGCCGTGGTTAATCAGAGTCCTTGATGTGTCCTGCAGAATTCCTAACTCCCGTGCCACTAGTACACTGTATGCTGGAACACAATGTTTTATCAGTGCTTATGCAATCCTGGATAGGATACTCCCAAGCCACTGAATATCGGACATAGCACTTAAATGAGAGAGTTGGAATTGAGTGTGGAGATCATTCTACAAGCAATTGAGCAGAATATGCAGGAAGGCAGAAAAGGCACTGTCACCCCAATCAGTGGCTTTACTGTTTCCCCGGTATGAACAAGATTTTACTTTTTGCTAAATCCAGTTCAGATTAGAATCAGCAATCCAGTCTCAGGAGTCTCGACCCAATTCAGTGCTTACAATAAGAGGTCTGGACTAGCCAGTGGAGAAGACATTAAATCTGAAAGATGTCAAGATGTCCTTGGCAGCTCTAATGCAGGCAAATTTTCCTAAGGATAATGCCATGTTCTTCTTAATCTAAAAGGACACGTCCGCGATCACAATGGAAAAAATTAATTCCACTGGCGTTTTTGGTGCTGACAGTCATTGGCACATTTTTCCAGGTTTGGTCACACCGGCTAACAAAAGCCAGTTCACCCAGCTAGCTCTGTAAGCTACATGGTGGTCATTAAAAGGCATCATAGCGGCCTTCGCCCGGGACAGAACCCTCTTGATGAACTTGGAAATGTGGGAAGAAAGAAAGCTGCCACATTCTTCAGCACATCCTCATTCCTCGTCCATTTCTCAACCATGCTGGGGATGCAAGGGGAGGAGAACCGAGGTTTCTCTGAACTTGGCGCTGTTCAAACCCTGGAGGTCCATCAAGTAATCTATGCTACTGTGAGCAGTCAAATCACTGATGCATGTAACCAAAGGAAGGTGCACAGGCCCATACTACCTAAAGCTGGGTATCCTTCATCATCGAGACCAGTGACCTGGGTGCAGGTCAGCTTTGTAAAGAAATAGCCACCATGAAAGCGCCTCAACAGTGGAAATACTGCATTTTAAAATGGTAGCACTTCCCCCCTCTGACCTCACTAACTGTTCTCAGGGAGTGGGAATAGAGTCCTTTCCTGTCAATCCTGCATGGCAATGCAGACATGGCACTGGCCTGGCCTCAGGAGACCCAAGGTCAATTTCCAGCTCTATCACAGACTTCCCAGGTGACCTTGGGCAAGTGAATTTCTCTGGGTCTCAGATCTCCACCTGTCACAGGGGATAATCCTTTCCTATGGCCTACAGGGGCTGCGAGAATAAACATGCTCATATTTGTGAGGGGCTGATACTATGGGGTTGGGACCAAAGCAGCAGCTAGACAGACAGTAACTCTGGATACAGAATTTTCCTGCCAGTTCCTCCTGGAAAGCAGACAGGCTTCTCCTTACTTCAAAGTTTTCTGAGCAGGAGAAAAATTATGGTTAGCCTACAGTCTCCCCAAATATCTAGTCACTTTGCCAGAGTCCAACTAGTGTCAGTGAGGTGCCCTGGAAAATGAGTAGTGAGATTTGCAGCTACTCCCAGTTGTGCAAAGTTCCTGTATCTGCATTGACTATCACCTGCCTGGCACAGGTCAGGGCTTGCCCATTTACCCATACTGGCAGTAGCCATGAGGCAACGTGGAGCTGGCAGCTGGCACAGTCAATCTGGTATATGCTCTGGAACAAGATTATCTCAAGGGGACTCAAACTGTAGTTTAGTGTGGTCAGTTTTCCAAACCCATCTGAAGATTGTCTGGGCCTCATGCACTCAGTGAGCTCCAGTGTGGATTTGCCTGGCTCCCTTCCTCCTCTCTTGGTCTGTACCTCCCCCAGCGTTAGGACAAGAGAGGTCAGCCCACTCCATGCAGAGCACGCTCACCTTGTGTAGGAACTCCAGCTTCTCGCCATTATTCACCAGCTTGTATGTGTAGATAAACCCACCAGCCACCGACCGGGGATTCAGAATCAGGTCCTTGGCCACTCCCACCAGCACATGCCAGTCGTCACTGGCGTTGGCGAATCGGCACACTGCCACACTGGGGAAAACACAGACAGGCGCCCAGAGGTTAGTGTGAGCAAAGTATAGAAACCAAAGTCAGAGCTGCCTCGGGCTAGGCTCTGCATGTCACACATGGATGGTAAAGCTGGGTGAGAGCTTTGGAAGCCTGACTTCACATTGCTGATTTCATTCATCTATCCCCTCCACTCAGCTTTCCCCCGTAAAACACATCCTAAGTAGTCATTTTTAGACAGCAATATGGGTACTGAACAGTCCCTGTGCCCAGGCAGGAAGTGGGAATCTGGGCTGCTGCTTTTTCTTTTGAGAGGGTGTCAGGAGTGTGGGGGAAGTCAGGGCCCTGCACCTCCCACTTCCAGCGATTCACCGTGACTCTCAGCCAGCCAGTAAAACAGAAGGCTTATTAGACGACACGCACACAGTCCCAAGCAGGGATTGTAGGTACAACCAGAATCCCTCAACCAGATCCCTCTGGGGGGCAAGGATCTTAGATCCCAGACTTGGGGTTCCCTGCCTCTTCCCAGCCAGCTCAAAACTGAAACCAAAAAAAACCCATCCAGCAGGCTCTCTCCCCTGTCCCTTTGTCCAGTTTCCCAGGTAAAGGTGTTAACTCACCCCACCCCCCTTCCTGGCTCAGGTACAGTCCCTCACCTAAAGTCATCCCCTGCTCTCCCATGCCCCATGTAGACAGTTCCAGTAAAACTAAACAACAGTCGGCTTGACTCATCTTCCTTGCTGCAGTCCCACCTGACTTCTCTCTTATACACAATACCTGCCCTTTTAAATGCACCCACAACATTGCTTGGCAGTTTACTCTATGCAGAGAGGATGCTAAGGGAGGGAGGGGAACACAAGGACAACTGCTCCTATCATCTGCACCCCATAAGGCCTTTTCAGATACTGTCCTTCAACTGCCTGTTTAAAGGTCCAGGGAACATGCTGGCATTAAGTGCTAGGGCCTGTGCCCACCCTGCATAACTGGGCTGGGCGAAGGGAAGAGAAGAGCTTCACAGTGCTGGGAGGTGTCTACTGGGGTTTTGTACCCAGCATCCCAGCAACATGGCCTTTCAACTCAAACGACGGCTGGGCAAAATAAGCAGCAATGTATTAGGCACATGACAGCCAGAGACTGTGTCTGGCACTGCTCCTTACCTGAAGGCAGCTTCATTCTGCTCTAGCTGGACCAGATCTAAAGTATTGCCCTGGATGGGGTTCATCACTCGGACAACAGAAGCCCACTGGCCATTGCCTGCCTTAGGGGCCCCGAAGATGGACTCGGGAAGATTCTCATTCAGAAAGGCAGCTGCCATCTCTGCGGCCAGTTCCCTCTCGTCCTCACCTGCAGCCTCCACCATTTCCTGCAGCACACATTACAGTGGGAAGAGAAAGAACTCAGCACAAGAGGGGATTTGTTTCAAGACAGGGTGATACCCAAGCTGCTTGGCATGATGGTGATTTAGAAGATGAGCTTCAATGTCAAAAGATCCCCAAAGCAAAGTGCTACCAACATGAAAGCCAAGTGAACGTTAAAGCCTCTGTTTTACAAAACCAGAGAGCCAAGAGCTCAACACCTACGAGAAACCTACAAGGCCACAATGCCGCTCAGCTTGCTACAATACAGCCTGTTGCTATGGAGCTCAAAAGTATGGCACCGTTGATTCCCACTGCCCCGGGGGCCATTGCTCTGGGGAGACGGCCTCCAAAACACCAGCTGATGCCACAGAGAAATCTTTGAAGAAAACAATCTATTCAACTCCAAGTAACCTCAGCAATAACAACAAATTCTAGAGAACGTGACACACAAGCAGGATCATTGCTCAGCGGAATGATCTGCAAAGTCTGTCAAGGCACCAGGGTACTGCATGCTGTGAACGGCAGCACTTGGACTGCGATTTATCTGCTGAAATTCTGATTATGTGGAAACGCCTCAACTGAACTAGAAAACCAACCACTAATCATTTGGCAACGTGGAGTCTGAGGCTGCTATTAAGAAATCAACTGTAGCAAACAGTAAAGAACAATTTGTCCGTATATAGGCTCCTTCAGAGGAGCTCAAGTGGATTTTCAAACATTCAGTGTCAAAGGGTCACCTGCTGAGCATTAAGTACACACCCGATGTACACATGGAGACTGAGGAAGAGGTGAAGTGACTAGCCCAAGCCCAAACTGTACATGGAGCACAATGCAGGACTCTGAGCAACCTGTCCTGCCATCCCTACAGGCCTGCACTGCACTCCATCCATCCCGCCCTTCGTGCTCACACCCAGCAAAAGAATTCCAGTCCCTGAGGTTAACATAGGTGGGGATCCTCACTGCTCAAGTAAGGGCTTCCAGAAGGACACATGTGCAGGTACGAGCTGTCCTGATTACCTCAGCCATCTGCTGCTTCCTCTGGGCCTTCGTGGCCTCGGTGTAAGCATTGTGGTCTGTCTCGATGATGATCAGGTTGCTGCTCTCAGGGTGAATGACGAACCTCCTGGGGGTGTACTGCAGCGGGAAGGCAACCTGGTTGAAGACTGCCCCCAGCTTTTCCAATGCCAAAATCCTACATGGACAGAGAAAGGCCACATGCATCTAGCAACTTCCAACACACGCCACTCCCCAGAGACAGCAAGGATGGAGCTCAGTCTTCAGCTCTAATCTTATGAATCAATGTACAGGTCAGCTGCTGTCCTCTCAGCAGCCCAGGCCAGATGGGAGAGTGCAAATCGCCCCTTTCCCAACCCTCAGAGCAATGCTTTTTTCTTCAGAGCACAAACCGACAGAGCTCTCAATAGCGCTGTTGCTTTTTAGAGTGGGTGCTATATCAGAGCCACGTGAGAGATCAGCAATGGACTGGGTAGCAGTTTCCTGGCAGAGGCCAATATCTGATGCCTCAGAAGAAGGTGAATGCTCCTGCCTCCAAGACACCAGGCCAACTGTGCAGTGTGATCATACTAATACCATGCATTTGGTTTGATGACCCCACTCTGCCAGGCTGGAAAGTGAACTACAGGGAAGGGATGTGACTGGCTCATCAGTGGGTGAACTGAGCACAGAATTCAAATCTCCTATGACTTCCAAGTCCTTGTTTTATATATGAGACCTTGCTATATCTATGCCAGAGATGACATAATGAGTGGTGGGTGATCAACAGCCTTTTGCAAATGCTGTGGTTATGCAAAAGAAATCATATTTTATGAGAGGGAAAAAAGTGGACAAAAGGAATAGAGGAATCTTGTGAATACGGCATCTGAATCCAAATATTTTTTAGAGGCTACAGCTGGCCCCAAAAGTTTCGCCAATGAAAATCAGCTTAGTCACAAGACAAGAAAAAGATCAGTGTCTGAATGACTGGTCTTTCTGCAGCTCGCCTGCTCAAATGCCAGCTCATCTGGAGCCAGAAGAACTATGAGTCCCTTCAGAAAGATTCCTTTAAAAGAAGTCTTGAATGCTTTAATAAGCCAAAAAGGACAGACAAGAAGAAAGTGCCTGTTTCTAGTTACATAAAGCAGGGCTCCTGAATTTTCACTTATTTTCCTAATTATTCCCCCCACCCCGGGCTGAGATATGAACAGGCAATACAAAAAACACGGTCATTCCTTTGATTTTCAAAGCAACAATTCACTCCATTTTCCTACAGATCCCTCTTTTCCTTGAAGCACTTTCCTTTTCCTGTTATTTTACAGCATAGAGCCAAATAGGCCAGCCACAGAATTCCCCATACAGAGAAAAACTTAATTCCGTCTCTCTCCTAGTAAGAGCCAGAGTCATTTTTAAATCTGTTTGTAGTTGAATTACTTTTCTTTTGCTATAAAATAAATCCAGTTGCACAGCAATTCATGGACCACTAATGGACCTTTCTGATGGCATATAGAATGAGGTATTTTGGGAACAAGCAATGGGGGACTGCGGAAAAATATTCCATGAGAAAATGTTTGGCGCTGGCCAGGGCAAATAATGGCTCAGAACAAAATCACAGTGGTGAGCTAGAAGTGGATTTGCATTTTCTAAACAGAGGCCTATAAAATAAAAAAGCCAAACCTGCTTTGCACTATTGTTGTGGATCAGTGGTTGTGTTTTCGACCACTTGGTTGGACATTTTTTTGGGCACATATTAGAAATGTCATCTCCTAGCTAGATGGGGATCGTATACGATACTCCTATGATGCCTGATCCCAGACCTGAAATACTCCAAATGTTGATGATACCACTATATATTTACTCTTGTCTCCAGGGCCCCATTGCTAGGGCAACTAGCCTACATTCTGTGGGTACTTCTACACAGCAAAAGCTGTGCATGGGCCGGGCTACTGGAGCTAGCTTGAATCCAGGTAACAGCCGCAATAAAGACAACACAGCATGGGCTTCAAAGCAGGTAGTACAAAGCTAGCACAGAGCCTGAGCAGGCATTCAGCTCACGAGTCTGCTCCAAAGCCCATGCTACGCTCACTGCTATTGTTACCCATGCTAGCTCATGGAGGCCAGCCCACGCACAGCTCTTGCTGGGTAGATCAGCCTTCACATTTATTAATTCATTGCCTTTTCGTAATGGACAAATGAGCCACACCATGAGCCAAACCTAAATCAAACACTGAACCAAATAAAGCCGTTGTACCTAGTGCTCTGAAAGCTGCTAAGCAAACTCTGGCAGCCCTGCTACAAAGGGCAGCATGGCTATTCCACCGAACGGGCAGCTGTCCCCACCAGGCCCTTTTCACAATGTCGCTATCCCACGCTGCAATTTCCAGTGATGAAATCCAAGAGAGCTACTCAACGTGCCCTTCAGTCACTCCTCCTGCACTCAGCCGGATGCATTTAAATGCCCTTATTCCCAGTTTATCAGTACTTTCCCACTCAACGACTGTGCATCCTATTTCTCAGTGGTGTTGTAATGTCCCCTCATTTAGAGGCATGAGAATCAGAACCACTGCAAATAGTGCCTCTCAGCTGCAACTTGCTGGAATACAAGCACAGTGCTTGTTGTATGCAGGGGACAAGTTCCTGTAAACATTTCCGCTGTGCATTCTTGTGCATGTCCAAATAAACCAATTGCTCAGTCTGTCTGTGTTCCTATTGGTCTAACACAGCTACCAACCTTGAGAACCGCATACAATTCTAAAACCTTGAGGTGACCAAGCTGGACACTAAGAACAAACGTTTTGAAACCTGCACAAGAACTCAGCCTTGCTAGCAAAATATTGCTCTGTAAATAAAACTGATCATTATAATTGTCCCAATATGATTATCTTCCACCTCACCTTAACATAGAGCCACTTTAAGCATAAAAGGTGCTTTCAGACTTAAGTATTCTTATGTCCTGCCCTGATGAGCTTACAATCTAATCTGAACAGAGAAACCGTAACTGAATATGGTAGGTATGGAGAAAGGAACAGGATTATAGACAATGTTACTTGGTAGCACTACTTGATTCTTCTAGAAAAAAAGGAAGCTGTTATCTCCTTTTTCTATTCCTCCATACTCCTGCCCCCAAAACTTCTCCATTGGGAGTGTGGCTATTAGCTTAAACAAGGTCAGACTGTTACTGAACAAAATACACTTAAACTACCCCCATTTTATTCAATGACCTAAAAACTCAAGGTCAGAAGCACCAATCACCATAAAGAATTCTACTTTTACAAATTAACTACAAGTTGCATTTTATGAGCCTAGTGCTGGAGTCTGCATCTTGCTATCAGCTGACAGACACTGTTATGATGAATTTTAAAATATATTAATAAGAAAATGAATTGGTAAGCTAGTTCCAAAGTTGGAAACTATCCCAGCTATTACAAACAGGAGCAACCCTGCCCTGGATTACTAATCTTGGTAGGAGAAGAATTAACAACATTTAGACAATTTAATAAAACAGAACATCTGGAGCAAAACTTGTTTCTAGTCATGGCTTGAAACCCTAAATGGGGCTGCTGTGTATACTGCAGAACGCCTTTTGTAGGCCGACCAGCAGATCCACTGGTAGAAACAGATGAAAAATGACAGGGTGGTGAAATCTTTGAACCAGCTGTGCATCCAACCGGGTTGTGCTCAAATATGCCTGACCATCTCCCAGTGAGGGACAAAGTTCAAAGATCTTTTGAGCCCAGTGAGTTGGGATATTTACTGCAAATTCTGCCAAACACTATAAATTAGCCTGGTGCAAAACTGACAGATGTTGAACATGAACAAATATGTCTGCAGTGAAAGAGTGGTTTCAGGGAGAGGCAGGTGATGTTTAAAAACTTTCTTTATCCAGGCATCATACCAGGAGACCCCAATAAACTGCAACGTCTCTACAGCCCTCTCCTCCCTCCTGAGAGCTACCAGCACCCCTGGTTCAGAAGCATGACAGTTTCATTAACCTTACCTCAGTGTGTTTGTGGAGATAGCAACAATGCCCTCTGGACACTGCTCGGAAGCAAAGCCAGATGCAAACTCTAGAGTCTCATAGGACAGGGGGGTTAGATGAAAGCGGGACTGATAAGAATAACTCAGCCATGAACGACTGGACATGGCCAGCACCTGGGGAAGGAAGAGAGACAGTAAATTCACCAATCTGGACTTGAGAGGCAAGTTAACTCCCAGCAGCATTAAACAGTGTGCACATTCCAGTACTTCCACTCTTAGTCACTGGAAAATCTAATCAATCACTGTGGGCAGAATTTCACTCTGCCCAGAGACTGACTTCAAAACCACTCCCCCTCTAAGGAGCAACTTCCAAGGGAGCAAACTCATGGTTCAGACGTCACTGATTATAGGAATGGTGTCATGGCAACCGGGTCCCAAACTAAGTTTTGGAAAATTCAATTTTCTCTACAAAAGCCAGTATCAACAGAAATGCTTACATGGCTTTTCTTTTTAAACAACTTTGTTTAAAGAAACCTACTTCCTTTGAAAAACAAACATTCCCTGTCATGTTGCAGCCTGAACATTGTAGTATTCTGCTAGTGCATGAAAAGTGACACTGATTAGAAACATAAACGGAGCTAAGCGGCATGCAGAAAGCAAACAAATGGCTTCCATTTTACAAATGAGGGGACTGTGTACCGCAAGATGAGACTTACCCAATGTACCACAACGTAGAGCAGAATCCAGACTCCCCTCACCCAGTCCCCTACGCTGGCCACCCAGCACTTCTCAACCCATGAGGTGTGAGCCAAAAACGGGTGAACCCAGGGATGGGTGCTTTCCCCAGTGCCACAACAGAAGGGCTGCAAATACGATTTTAAAGGACTGGATCCTCAACTCCAAATCCAGCAAATATTTTGCTTCAGCCACAGACGACTAGGCAGCTGACTAGCCCCTGGCTAAATACCTCCAGCCCTCTTAACAGACAGGAGGAGACCATAATCTGCTTTGAGCCAAAGCAAAATAAATGCCACTACACATCAGGCAGCCAGAGACTGTGTGGATGCTCATGCAGAGCTTTCAGCCTTCCTACACGTGCAGGAGAGGTCAGCTAAGAGACACTGAAAGTGCCTAACAGAATCTGCTTAGAGCTTCTACAAATACAGCAGAGGAGTGGCCTGCAAGTCAGCACAGTCACAGCACAGAGGGTAGTAGATGGAAAAGGAGTCAGACAAGCATTGCAGTGCATCATATCTTAAGAAACAAGGCAAGACTGACGTGAACCAGGGTGGTTATGTAGCATGAGCTATGTCCCAAGCAGCTCCAGAATGAAGCCACCCAGCTCTTCCTCCTTTACAGGAAGCTGGTCCTGTTGTGGAGCAGAGGTTTGTTCTCCACCCTTCCCACCAATGAGGGAAGCTGGCCCACTTGCACAGTGACAAATATTGACACTACACCTTGACATCTTGCTTTACTTACCGCCTCTTGGCCTTGCATTCGGACCCTGAAGAGTTTCACGGGGCGTGAGCCAAGGTACCTGGTTCTGGTATCAGAAAGATCTCCAGTGACTGGATCCAGGACAGTTCGCAGCAGCACACCATTCTTTTATTTAGGCGAGAGAGAAAACTCACTTGGCTCATGATCACAGACACAGAATACTGGCTGAGGCAGTTATACTTAATGAGAGAAGATGCAGTTTTTAACTAATTAGTCTTTTTTTCTCTCTTTCTTTTTTAAGAACTGAGGCACAAAGCAACTTTCCCTAAGTCATAGAATCACACAATATCAGGGTTGGAAGGGAACTCAGGAGGTATCTAGTCCAACCCCTGCTCAAAGCAGGACAAATCCCCAGACAGTTTTTTTATGCTGATTCCCTAAATGGCCCCCTCAAGGATTGAACTCACAACCCTGGGTTTAGCAGGCCAATGCTCAAACCACTGAGCTATCCCTCTCCATAGCTCTCCCTCACAAGGAAAGTCTATGGTAGAACTGGTCACTGACCCCAGATTCCAAGCAGTGTCTTACACTTCCTCTCACCCAAACCCTCCTCCCCAATGATCAAAGAGTTTACAGTCTGGCAACAAACAAGATGCTCAAGTAAAGATCCTGGGCTAGATGATTTGGAAGAGCCCCGTTATTTTTACCCCACATAGGACTAACCAAAACAAAATTTCTATCACAGGATCACCTAACACTGCTCTTGCAAAAGACTGGACACCAGGGAGATTACTGGAGCAGACCCTGGGGTCACATGCATGCTGCACCCAGGCTCTGCCGCCCTCAAGGGGCTCTCTGCACAGATGCCCAAAAACAGTTCATGGAGAGAATAGTTTCTTTATAATCATCCTCTTTTCAAAAGGGAGCCAAAACACAAAAATGCATGATTAGCGCTGGGCAATGTCTCATAGGATTTGCTTTCTTTTCATCAGTGAGGATATTCACCTAAAATCTAACTACATATGGGGATCTGCTTAACAGCTCGAGCAAATGGGGAATTCCAGACAGGCCCATATACAAAGGGGAATTCACTGCATAACTCAGAAGACAGTTCTATCCTGACAGGGATGTCCACATGGAAAGTCTCATGCTGCTGCAGTGGACAACATAATAAGCATTTAATAAAGTCTTTCAGGTTGAATGTCTCTCAGAAGGGCAAGTAGGAACCAGGCAAGTACGCCTCACCTGTAATCCAATGTTTAAGTACAGGAAGCCAATGGAGCCCCTCTCGCCCAGCTCATCCTGTTTTTCTGCCCCACCCATCTCCACGATACACAGTGATTCTGGCTGTGCAGGGAGGGCCTGCATACTCAAGGGTTGTAAGCAATCCTGTAAAGAGACAGAAAGGGACACTAATATGCAATTACCGAAAGAGATCCAGCTTTCCATCTAAGGAGCCTAAAGGTCACCCTTCAAAATTTGTAAAGAACAGTGTTCAATTCACATAGGAAACCCTAAGAGAATTATTTATGGCTTCCTAGTGCACAAGAGTTTTGGATCCATCTGCCTCACCTCCTGGCTTTCCCCAAATGATGAGCAGCCTGGCACAATGGCTAGTGGTCCTGAACTTAACTGCTGGGCACTCTAGCTAGAGGCTGGTGGCCTAACGTAAGCAGTCAGAAGTGTCAGAAAAAGTTAGCAGCCAGTTCAGGCACAAAACCTTTGGGTCTAATATTTACTAGGGCTGTCAAGCGATTAAAAAAATTTATCACGATTAATAGTGCTGTTAAACAATAATAGAATATCATTTATTTATATGTTTTTTGATGTTTTCTACATTTTCAAATATATGGATTTAAATTATCACACAATACAAAGTGTACAGTGCTCACTTCATATTTAGTTTTGATTACAAATATTGCACTGTAAAAAAAAAGAACCAATATTTTTCAATTATCTCATACAGGTACTGTAGTGAAATCTCTGTCATGAAAGTTCAACTTACCAATGTAGAATTATATACAAAAATAACTGTATTCAAAAACAAAACAATGTAAAACTTTAGCACCTACAAGTTCACTCATTCCTATTTCTTGTTCAGCCTATGGTTCAGACAAACAGTTTCTTTACATTTACGGGAGATACTGCTGCCCCCTTCCTGTTTACGTTACCTGAAAGTGAGAACAGGCGTTCACATGGCACTGTTGTAGCTTGGTCGCAAGATACTTACGTGCCAGATGCACTAAATATTCGTATGTCCCTTCATCGGTCAACTACCATTCCAAAGCACATGCTTCCATGCTGATGATGGGTTCTGTTCGACAACGATCCAAAGCAGTGTGGACCAATGCACGTTCATTTTCATCATCTGAGTCAGATGCCACTTGCAGAAGGTTGATTTTTTATTTTTTTTTTGGTGGTGGTGGTTCCCATTCTGTAGTTTCCGCATCACAGTGTTGCTCTTTTAAGACTTCTGAAAGCAAGCTCCACATCTCGTCCCTCTCAGATTTTGGAAGGCACTTCAGATTCTTAAAACCTTGAGTTGTGTGTTGTAGCTATCATGAGAAATCTCACATTGATACCTTCTTTGTATTTTGTCAAATCTGCAGTAAAAGTGTTCTTGAAAAGAATATGTGCTGGGCCATCATCTGAGACTTTCATTAAATTAAATATATGGCAGAATGTAGGTAACACAGAGCTGCAGATACACAATTCTCCCCCAAGGAGTTCATTCACAAATTTCATTAATGGGTGATTTTTTTTAACAAGCGTCATCAGCATGGAAGCATGTCCTCTGGAATGATGGTTGAAGCATGAAGGGGCATATGAATGTTTAGCATATCTGGCATGTAAATACCTTGCAATGCCTGCTACAAAACTGCCATGTGAACGCCTGTTCTCATGTTCAGGTGACACTGTAAATAAGAAGTAGGCAGCATTATCTATTGCAAATGGTAAACAAACTTGTTTGTCTTAGCGATTGGCTGAACAAGAAGTAAGACTGAGTGGACTTGTAGGCTCTAAAGTTTTACATTGTTTTGTGTTTGAGTGCAGTTATGTAACAAAAAAAAATCTACATTGGTAAGTTGCACTTTCATGATAAAGAGATCACACTATAGTAGTTGTATGAGGTGAACTGAAAAACACTTCCTTTTGTTTTTCACTTTTACAGTGTAAATAATTGTAATAAAAAATAATATAAAATACACTTTATATTCTGTGTTGTAATTGAAATCAATATATTTGAAAATATAGAAAAAACACCCGAAAACATTTAAACAATTTCAGTTGGTATTCTGTTTAGCAGTGCAGTGCAATTAAAACTGCAATTAATCGCTATTAATCTTTTTGAGTTAATCTCAGGAGTTAACTGCAACTGACAGCTCTAATATTTACCATGAAAAGGGTGATGCACACCAAGCCTATTTTTATTATCCATTAAAAAATGCTTTCTTTGCCTCAGGTAAATGGATGAGTAGAAGTTTGTAAGGGGACCATCAGCAACCATGCTTAAGAAACCAAAGTCTGTACCTACTGGAAACTGAGACAGTTCATGATAGAGGCAGGGTGTAGCCTGCTATGCCTTTAGACCAGTGGTGGCCAACCTGAGCCTGAGAAGGAGCCAGAATTTACCAATGTACACCAACAAAGAGCCACAGTAATACATCAGCAGGCCCCCCATCAGCTCCCCCGTTCCCAGCGCCTCCCACCCACTGGCAGCCCTGCCAATGAGCGCCTCCCCCCCCAACCTCCTGATCAGCTGTTTTGTGGCATGCAGGATGCTTGGGAGGTGTGGGGGGGGGGGCATGGTAGGCTTAGAGGGGATGGGAAGGGGTGGAGTGGGGGAAGGGCCTGTGGCAGAGCCAGGGGTTGAGCAGTGAGCACCCCGTTCCCCCCCCGGCACATTGGAAAGTTGGCACCTACAGCTCCAGCCCCGAGACAGTGCCTATACAAGGAGCTGCATATTAACTTCTGAAGAGCCGCATGTGGCTCCAGAGCCACAGGTTGGCCACCCCTGCTTTAGACTCTACTGACTGTGGACATCAAGGGGTAGCTGTGATGGGGGAGTCTGCCAAGGGTTCAAAATCAAAGACTGCACTCAGTCCGGATTCATCAGAGGGACAAAACGCACTTAATTTTGCTCATTCCCCACCACTGGCTAAAAATTCTGGTTTGTATTGGACCATCAAACTCTCCAGGAATTCTGGAACTCACAGAAAGAGCGTTCACAGGCTGCACATCCAACCCTGAGCTCCATTCTGTAGCTGCTCTCACTAGATTCAACAGCAGCTCTTTCGGTGGAGTGGCCTGAGAATCAGGCCCAAAGTAAGGAGTCTTCCCTAAAAGCACGCCACAAGTTTTGCCCTCATAGGTAGGGTGGGAAACAGCAGTGCAGCTGGGAGGTGTACTTCCCAGTAAGGGCAAACAGACATGTGTTAGCATTCATGTAATAAGGACATGGCAGCACAGGAAGCAAACAAAGTTGGATGTTCTTCTAAAACATCTGCTCTGGAAATATTTTGGGAAAGTTATCTGGCCTGTGTACTACATGAGGCCAGACTAGATGATCACAATGGTCCTTTCTGGTCTTAAGACTCTACAAAAGCTCTAACGCGAAAGTGTCTGAAGACTTCAGACCAGTTGCAAAGAGCAAAGAACAAGCACAAAGGAAAAAGCAAAATCTCAGGATGTGCTCACCGAAGGGTCAAGGGAAATAATTCTGACAGTGTTGTCCACCAACCCGACGGCAAGGAAGCGGGAACGCTGCTCCCCAGGAGGGACGTTGGCCAGGCTCATGCACACCACATCGGCAGACATCTCCTTCCTCTCCGTGTATTCATTCAGCTGTCCTGACTGAGAAGCAAGGCACAAAGGGATTATCAACTAGGGGATGGGCAAAGTGGGTCAGACACAACTACCCACCTCAACCTTCAACCATTGCTCAAGTCAAGGCTCTGGATTTCAAATTTAGTTAACGTAACATTGGAAGCACCAGAACACATGACAGAACTAAGAGAAAGCACATAATTTCCAGCCTGAGCTCCGGACTTGGGAGGTTGGGTTGCTCCATCCAAAACAAGCCTTTGAAGATTTGTCCAATTGTATTATCTCATCCAATGACATTCTACGGGCTTTATAGGGTCCCGCCCAGGCCCCCGTCTTAAAGGTCACTTCCCTACTGAATCCTACTCTGAGGACATCAGAGGTTCCATCCTCAGTGAGGCTGTAACCCAGCTTCTGGTCCCTACGTCAAAGCTCTCTGCAGTTTTAAATCCACGTACTGGGTCCATCTCAAAGTAGACTAATTCTCCTCCAGTCAGTGCTATCACCACTTGTCTCTGGTTCACAGCACACTTTACGATGGTCTTCTTTCCTGGCGTCTTCCATTCATTAACTCTTTTGTCTGCTCGGATGTGCCGGATGCCATCTGGATAAACCTAAGGCATAAAAATAAAACAGAAATAAAATACAACTTATCCACCCATTATGGGACCCAGATCCCTTGTTTTTCTGACACAGGAGCTCCAGTGGCTTCTGACAGTGACCAGTACCAGAGACCATTTTAGGCAATTCTTGACCTATTGACTATATAATACACAGACTTGTACAACAAAACAACCTACAAGCTGGAGACTACTCTCCAGTGGGCTCATGGCAGGGACCCTCTGAAAACCTCTGTGGGGACAGGACTGGGAGCCTGTCACTCCTGAATTTTAACCAGCTCAGGAGGAAGTGGGGACAACAGATTCCAGTAAGTCCAACCTTACTGGCGAGCAAGGAGAGAAGCCTGGATAACAGGGTCATGTTCCCAGAAGCCCACACTGGCCAAGCTTGTGGAACTTCTGGCAGAGCCTTTTCAGCATGGACATCAGGAGCAGCAAAGAAGCCATGGCCCTGCACCAAGTGGAGAATGGCAGATACAGGTGGACAGGATGTCTGAGGGTAACCTTACCTGTACCAAAGCATCATCCCCCAGCAAGGAACAGGACAAAGTGGGGGTGGTACCCAGGAATCCAGAGTCAGTCACTTCCTCTACAGTCTCTCCGATAGACAGCACCAGTGTGGCATTTACGAAGGACACGATAATATAGGCATCAAATTCATCTGGTCAGGAAGACAGAGAGGGAAAAGGGCTGCTGATTAGATACAAGGTCTCTAAACAAAAGCGAGGAGACTGTCAAATGACTAACAGTTATTCCTCAAAAATATTCCAACAGTAGTTCCTTCATCCACTAGCAGCAGTAGGCAGAAGTTCCTTTCAGGAAACACCACAGAAGAGAATTAGCCAGCACTGTACCTCAGACCCTCTAAGGTTCAAGATCTAGCCAGTGATTCAGGTGATGGCTCAGAACACAAAGTCAACTTGTGATACGCTGGGTCCTAGAAGCCAGTACCAACTGCAGCTGCCCTTGAACTGATAAGAAGAGAGACAGAAACCTTCAAGTCTATGCTTGCTCCACTCAACTATGGAAATTTAAGGGCCCAATGCAACTCCCACTGAAGACACTGGAAAGACTCAGCTTCAGTGGCCCCATCCTAAAGACCTTTACGCACCCAAGCAATTCTGTTGACTTCACTAGGATGAATAAGGGCTTCTAACGAACTTGGGTGGATGGAGTTATTTAGTATTAATGCAAAAGGAAGTTAGAATATAGACAATGTCAGAAGAGTATTGTCTTGGAGGCCCGACCCCTAGCTCCAGCCTTGTCCAGGAGTTGCTAAACAACCTTACATATATGTAGCCATCTTTATGAGCTCAATGGGTGAACGAGTGGTGGCTGTTAGGGGCTCTCGATAAACACCTGCCTCTACTCTCACTAGAACATAATAGGAATGTTGCATTTAGCCTTCACTGCCAGCCTCTCCCACTGGGTGTAGTTGCAGGCACAGTGCTTTGGAGGCGGAGGAGCTACACCATTCCCAGCCTCTGCTAGTAGGACTCAAAGAAAAAGCATGGGAGTGCAGGCAGGAGGTTTGGATGGGGAGAAGAGAAAGCTCCATCTGCTCCAGTCCCAGCCTCTCCCAGTACTTATCATGGTAGGAAACTAACAGGAAGTTTTTAAACAAATGTATTAAATAAAACAGGACATCTTCCTAAAATGAAATACAGCTGGATAAATATAAAACTCATCAATTCCACCGGGGAAATGGAGCGAGGAGCTTTGATGTAGAAACCAGACTGTCCCAGATAAACAACTCAACTTCTCTAGAGTGCTGACATTGCTGGCAGTGCCATTTCTTACAAATGAAAAATCTGTTTTGCTCAGCACACTGCGAAGTGTTTACAGACCTATTTATCACAGTATGAGACAAGAACACTTCAAGAGGGCCAAGAGAGTTTTCTCTCTGTCCTGATCTTTATCCATTGATCAGTATTTCCCATGATTAGCATGCGAATGGGAGATGGATAAGAAGCAGGTCAATTCTTAAACATGCAATAAAATACAGGATGCTCTGCCATTCTTAGATTTAATTCAGGACGCCAGCAAATGCTGGGCAGTGGCTTCCAGGGGCCAGTCCTGAACAGGCTGTCAATCTACAGCTAGGCCACATGTTATTTTTGAAGGCCCAACTGGGTTGGTTGAAATGGTTCAGCAAGTGGTCACTCTTCTCCCCCATCTGTTCGGACAGAAAGGTGTTGCCAGACCTGTTGTATTGCACTTGGGAGAGAAAAGTCTCTTACATACAGTTTAAAATATGCACATTTTACTGACTAATACCCGGCACAGAGACCACGGTTTTGTGATCACCATACTGAAGATCTTAATAGAACAAAAGCCATCCCATCTTGGGATGCAAGATAAGTAACATCAATTACTAGTCTATGAGGTGACTACGGCTCTGATCCTGCAATGTGACTCATGGAGGTGGACCCCTGCAGAACTCCACTGCCTTCAGGGAGACTCCGTGTGTGTAAGTCCCCACTGAGATAGATCACATTGCAGGGTCAGACCCTGAGGATGGAATTCTTTGACAGTGAATAGCAATTAAAAGATTAAAATCCTGCTCAGGTATGCAATGGCCTATTAATAGCACTGTTACTGTGTTTGTCTTGTGAGCTTTAAAATAGATGTTACTGGTTTTACAGAACCCTCGTTAGTATACACTGGTTACTTCCACTAGAGTGGACACCATCACCTGAAAGCCTTATTCATTCTCAATCACTGGAAACCTAGACCAACTTCCTTCAAAGGAAGTTCCAGCAGCCAGCCATCATTCAGACTGCTGAATAGTTACTGATCTATACAAACACTGTTAAAGGATAAATTGAAACATGCATTTGCAAGAGCAAATTTTGAAAATCCCTGTCACTTTTTTAGCCATCTCCCAGCAGCTGCGTATTTTAGGAGCAAGACAGAAAGAACTCTGCTTCCATTTGAAAGCAACAGCTGAAAGAGAGTCTTGTTCGAAATCAAATTACTGTTTGATCATTATTACTTAATTACAGATATTTCTGGGTACTGACTTACTCTATAATTTGATGAAGTAACTAGAATCTTACATTATACTAGAGCGTTCAATGAATTCATGTTCTATTACAGCCAAAATGTTTTTGCCTGAACTTTTGCATGGCTGTTTACTCTCCCTCCATTGGAAACTTTGAAATAAAGGGCATGATTTAGCAGCATGAAATAAATGAATAAAATGCATTCATCAGGATTCCAGCTGACACAATTTTGCTTTAGAATGTACAGTAGTTAACTATAACTAGGTGCCTGAGGTACACTGAAAAATACATTAGAACAGATGGCTGGTTTTTTCCCTATAAGAAAAATTTCTATTTAACATAGAAAATGTCAGAAAATCCTACTGTCTGGAGTTTTAACTGGAGATGTATTATTCTGCATGCAAACATAAAATGTCAGAGATGCTTTCTACTGCTATAATTATGTCAGTTACCTCCTTTCAACAAAGAGGACTAGTAAACAGAGAATAATATTTTGATATTTCAGAAGAGTCACAGCTGGATTCCATCTCCAGTTTCCACATAGCATATTTTCTATAGCTTCATGAATCTGTCGTGACGACTTATAAAAAATGGCAGACTTTAGGCACAGTACTTTATACTACGATCGGATACGTTATTAATAAAATATTCTATTTGAGTTTGTCTATTAAAATTCCTTCCTACAAAACCAATCTGTGCCTTTAATCTAACCTCTATACACTGCCACAAAGCTCGGTTTACACTGTATAAATGCTAGAAAGAAGTGGGAGGATCAGTGACCATGTGAATGGATGAGCACTACAACACAGCACAGCAGTATGCCGATTTTTAGGAGGTGCAGATGGAACAGTAGTGAAAAGGAAGCCCCGGAGAACATGCAATTTCATGGAGACTCTGGGATCAAGTCCCAAGACACCACATTTCCCTGGGAAGTCCCACCCACAGGTTAGAGCTCAGGGATATTTCTGTGGTAGGAACTAAAGGCTACCTTGTTCTCTGAATCCCTGGAGCTTCATATTGATTAAGTTAAAAAGGAGTGTCCAGTTTGCCTCAGGTCTATCTCACCATTCAAATACATAGATACACTCCCTTATTTACATGGCAACTCCTGTGTCAAAGCAGTCTCTAAAAATACGCCCTCAATGTGCTCATCTTTCACTGGCCTCCTCTTGGGGTTTTGGATGGTCAGTCTGGAAGCAAACCCAAGGGGAAAGCCCATCTACTGCAATGACAGGAATGCTTAGCTAGCAATATCCTGGTTTAGATTTAGTGAAAGCTGACAAAGGATTTTAGAGTTATAGTCACTATTGTTCCCAAACGATCATGGGAGGGGATGGGGATTCAAAGAGCTGCTTTCTGATCCCCAGCCATACAATGAAGGTTTGGGGCAGACAGTACAAATATAAAAATTTCCAACTGCACAAATACTTCTGGAATTCATTTACTGTGAAACTCAGCATAAAAGTAGCCTCAAGACTGCATTTCTCTCTGGGTAACCTGCGAGACAGCACAGTAGCCCCTAGCAGTAGGTACACACCTGTGGTGATCAGCACCTCCACCACCAGCCACCTGTGGAAGAGAAAAAGAGGCTTGGTATTGGTAGTGTGTATCACCACGTACCAGCCAGGGTTAGTATTTGCCTTGAAGGCTGCAAACCAGTATGTGCTTGCAGAAACCTCCCAGCATGTTCATGTTGTGGCAGAGAGATTCAATTTGGTACCTGGTCAGAGCCAGATAACAGACAAACCGAAAGCCCTCAGACAGCGACACTTCTGTACAGTTTCAAGAGGAGATGCACATTTTAAAGGGTGCTGCGTTCTCTTTGGTTAAACCCAGTAAAACAAGCTGAAAAGACAAATTGCTACAATTTGGGGATCAGTTTTAGAGACTGTTGAATGAACAATTGTGCTCAAATGTAGCTGTCCTCATCTTTAAAAGAGAAATGTTGCTCATGGAGCCCACAGAGTCCAGCCTTGTTTGCACTGATCAAGAGGAATGATTGTAAGCTGGGACCTGCAGTATCTCTGGGCTACAGTTCTGGAGTAAGAGGGGATGGTGGTATTCTAGTCCATTGTATGTAAATGTAGCCATGACCCATAGTCTCCTGACAAGTAGCTAACGTGATCCTCTGGATGCCCCAGACATGGAAGATGCACTAAAGAGCAGTCAATGTGGTAGGATGAGGCTACAGATATCCATTACTCTGTGGAGTGTTTGTGCACTCTAGAGATGCCTCATTTGCTAGAGCATCCAGTAGCCAGGGTTTGCGGTAGCCAAACTGGAATCTTTCTTGGCTTCCAATTTCTAAGGATGAGCAAGACTGGTATCAACAGCACTCTGGAGACCTGAAATGCTCTGTCCTTGATCCTATTATTACTGGGGAGCTTGCAGGCATTTCTGCTTAGTTCTTTTCATGTTGCTCAACTTAAGCTCTACTCCAAAGTTGGGGAAATAAACTGGAACCAATTTCAACAGGAAGTGAATTCCACAGCAAGGGCTGAAGATCCTAAAGAACGCTGAGCCCAGTGCAAGAGACATGCCACTCACTAAGGCTGCTTACATGAGAGGATGTGTCACAGCAGCAGAGTGAAGCCTCCATTCCAGCATGCTGGCTCTGCTAGGCACTGCAACACAGAACTCATGTAAGCAGCACTAATGAAATCCTCTACAAATAACCTAGAAGGGAGTCTGTCAGCACTTGCAATAGCTTCACTTCAGGTCTTCAAGGGAATAGTGCTAGCAACCTAGGTATTTCTGAAGAGCTCTAATCTCACCCCAAAGAGGGAGTTGTATTCCTCTGTTTTAATAAAATGAGTCCATTGTTTCAGTTGAATGAAAAACTATGCTTTGTGCTGCTGTTTTCATATGGCCCTCCCTTGGCACTGGTCACCCTGCACACACTGCTGGGTATCTGGCTGGGAAATGCTGCCTGCCCCAGAGCATTATCCACCTTTTGCAGATTAGCAGGTGCAGAGGTATTACAAATTAAACCCTTAGGCAGATGTATTCTTATCTGCCTTTTTCCGGCCTCCTACTGGCCTACAGAGACAAACTTACTGCAGTTACCACTGAGTGTGTGTAAAACACAACTGTGCAGCACACCCCTCTCTCCACCACGAGGCAGGTGTGCTGCCATTGATGCTAATTAAAGCCAGAACCCCTGGAACTCAGATTGGCCTCATTTGCACCTGACACTGAGTCCAGCTGCTTCCTACAGGGAATGTATACCAGGAGCAGCATGCGGGAGATGGATACTGCTGCCTACCAAACATATTGGATGCTTCCTTTCCAATGAAATGGGAAGAGTAACAATTCTGGGGAAGCCAAAGGTGGTTTCTAGACACGGAGCATGTCTGGGTCTTTGTACACACCTTGCACTGTGCAGACAGGGCAGCTGGATCAGAACAGCTAGCTGTCATGGAGAGCACACTGCAGCATTACTTATCACCCTTTCCGTGCCCTTAGAAAATACAGATTGTTTTAGTCTGTGCTTGAGGGAAGGATGATGTACCTTCAATGTGTCTCCTCACAGTCCAAACAGCATTGGGGTTACCAGGCAGCTCTGAGACGGCCATTTCAGACACCTAATAGGAAACAAGAGCAGGATTCCTTTGAAAACAGGTTCAGATTAACAGATGTTTACCCCAGTCAAACACTGAAGCAATACAGTGACTAGTGGTTAATGGTTTGCACAGCTACACAGGGCAGCTGGGGCAGTTCTCAGTCTCACTTCCTGAACTAGAAGTGTTGTTGAGGCAAAGTATTCAGCACACCAGACACAGACAGAAAAGTGTCTCATTAGGTGACATCTCAGGCTGAGCAGCTTTGTCCATCCATCCTCAGCCAAAAGGACAGGGGTTGTGACCTGGGTTCCACCAGATGGGGAGTTAGGGATCAGAGAAGGACCCAGAGAATCTCTGGGGAAGAATATCAATTCCATACATTGTTCGCATGCTAGGGTAGCCATGTTGGTCCCAAGATACGGGAGACACAAGGTGGGTGAGGTAACTGGACCAACTTCTGTTGGTGAGAGAGACTTTCGAGCTACACAGAGCTCTTCAACTCCGAGAAGGTGCACAGGGTTTCACAGCTACATACAACATGGGGGTTAACCCATGTTGCGCCTTACAACACTCTGTGACCCACTAACTCTCCTTTGTCCTATGACTGCAGAGATGTTAATTGCCTACTTCATTTTGAATAGTTGCCTGCAAAAAGCATTAACCCCTTATGCTTAAGGGTCCATCCCACTTTGCACATAGCTGTGACACTCTGAGCACCTCTCTCAGACCTAAAGAACTCTGCAAAGCTCAAAAGCTTCTCTCTCTCACCAGCAGAAGCTGGTCCCCTACCTAGCTTGTCTCTCTTAATTCTATTTGTTCACATGCCTAAAATGATCACAGTCAGGGATTACAGGATAATATGTCAATGGAAAACCTATGGTTATCACTCCTGTACACTCCAGCACCAGAACCCTTATGACTGGACAACAGGGACTGATTGTATAGTCTGAAAAAGAAATCACATTTGCCCTTTTCTGCCAAAGAGCTGCACCAAGGACAGATTGTTTAATTACAGCACCATCGTGAGCACTCTGCCATAAGTTCAAGAAGGGCAACCCCACATTCCTGTTGTGGATTTCTGAAGCTGCCTCTGGGGCTCTTACCTCAAGTCCGTGCCTTAGGACCCTCAGAGATGACCGAGGCCCCCGTCCACAGGCCACATATAACTGGGGTGTATCTTCATTGGCCAGATCCGCTATCTGCATGGAGGAACAGTGGGTCACACAACACGACAAGGAGACGAACTAAAACCCTCAAACATTTGCCCTGTAATCTGCTTTCTGAACAAAGTTTCAGCAGTTTAATGTAACTGACGCTGCCATCGAACATCCCGTCTTCTGCACTGGAGAACCACAAAATTTAGGAAAAGTCTGCTGGAGAATACACAAGGCCTTGTCTAACAGTCATGCTAGAGGCGAGCACTGGGCTGGTGCATTGCACCCCACTTCCAAACACCAGGTATTTATGTACTGCTGATGAATGGTAATAACCCTTTCAACAAACATCTGTATCCTGAGGTTTAGCGTTACACCTTGTCATTCTTTTCCTAGGGTTCAGGATTTAGCGAACCCACCTTTCTGTCAGTGCTTGCAGTACTGTCACACTGCGGCAAAACCAAGGCAAATAACCAGAGCAAGACTGAAATGAGATCATTACCTGTGCTTTTCTTTCTCCATTTTAAACAGATTCCCTGAAAAGAGTTTCCATTTCCATAAGGCACCTCAAAGACCAATTGACTTAGCAGCACAATGGACGATACACTGATCTGCTTCTGTGGTTACACAACAGTAATGGCCCTGCATCCCCAGAGGGCAGGTTGCAGGGAAAGGGGAGGACCATGTATTCACAGATGATGACATACCTGACAAAACAAGATAGGAGACAGACTGTCCAGCTCATCCACCAACACCAGGTTCTTGAGTGGTCGTGGCTGGAAAAAGAAAGTGTCTCCTTCCTCGAGGGGCATGGCAGAGGAGAACTCTGGCTCCTCGTCGTCATCTCCCAGATGGGCTATCTGGTACAGGTAACTTCAGAGACAAAGCAAGAAAAACAGCATAGTCAGAGCAGACAACAGCTACAGTTCAGCCACGCATTCAGTGTGGGTGAAGGGTGAATGAGAACTAGTACTGTTTCCACAGAACACTTGGCTATTTCAACTCTCACCTGGAGGGACTGTTTCTTGGGGAGAGGAAGGAGGGGCAAAGAGTTACAGGCTATTTTCAAAGCTCTTGCCCAGTTCTGACTTCCTTCTTTATCATTGCTTTTGGCAGAAGACTCTGGACAGCTCAGTGCTCACCCCACTCCTGGCTCCTAGATTTTCCTGTCTCATGGCAAGAAGAGCTAAACAATGAAATCTTTGAAGACCAAGACAGTTGGCTAACAGCCTCCGAGTCTGCATGTTTTAGGGAGGAAGAAGTGCTATTTTTTAGGTGTTCAAAAATCACCTGCTACCCTGTTTTATAAGCTAGAATATTAAAATACGTGAGTTTTACACACATACAAGGAAAACAGATCCATAAAGAAAGACTGAATTGTTTCTTGTGTTCTTTTTGCTCTGTTCATCAGAACTAACGGCCAGACTTTTGTTAGTTGGCTAGAGCTCCACCTGCTGGCTGGCTCTACAGGAGCTGACCATAAACTTGCAAGACATGTTTGGAAACTCAGGTACTAAACTGCATGCACGCGAACCCCAAATTTGCATATATAACTCTGGTAACTGTGTGCAAACACACAGTATTTTGTGTGCGCAACTTAGGATCACTTGTAAAACTCTGGACCAAGAGAGGTAACAGCAAATGAAATTTTGAAACAAAACCTTTAATTGGCCACACAGAGAAACAAAACCTCAAGACGTCAGAGAACATGCCCCTACATGTTATAACATCTGTAAAGGCTGATCAGATCATGAAACAAAATTGCTTGACAGGGCCATTAAAAGTCTGGTTGGCGGCGCTGGGAGGCTCCAACCTGGCCCAGTGCGGCTGCCATAAGTGGTGACTCTCCCTCTGGCTCTGAGTCAGAGAGACCACCAGGGAGCTCTGTGTGCTGGCCCCGCCCTGAGTGCTGGTTCTGCAGCTCCCACTGGATGGGAACCACGGTCAAGGGGAGCTGCAGGGGCAGTGCGTGCACTGTGCAAGCCGCATGACCTCCCCCATGCCTAGGAGCCGAGGGAGATGTTGCTGCTTCCAGGGGGCCCCCCCAAGGTAAGCACCGCCTGGAGCCCGCTGCCCGCACCCCCTCTTGCATCCCAGCCCCCTGCCCCACCCTAGATCCTGCACCCCAACCCCCTGCTCCCTCCTGCACCAAAACTCCCTCCTGGAGCCCACATGCCACATCCCTCTGCACCCCAACTTCCCCTCCCACACCCTTAACACATCATTACTAGCCCCACCTTGAAACCCACACCACCCCCAGCTCAGAGCCCATACTCCTTTCCACACCTGAACCCCCTGCCTCAGCCTGGAGTCCCCTCACACACGCCGAACCCCTCGGCTCCACTCGCCAGCTCAGAGCCCCCTCCTACATTCCAAACCCCTCATCCCTGGGCCTACCCCAGAGACCAGACCCCAACCCTCTGCCCCAGCCTAGTGAAAATGAGCGAGTGAGTGAGGGTGGGGGAGAGTGAGTGACAGAGGGAGGGGGGATGGAGTGAGCCAGGGGGAGTGAGCCTCGGAGAAGGGGTGGGAAAAGGGTGTTCAGTTTTGTGCAATTAGAAAGTTGAGAAACCTAAACACAGATGAAAGAGTTAAGGTAAAAATTCACGATCATGAGCAATGACAAAAATAGTTAATTGATGGACATGTGTCTGATGGTAGCATCCATTAGCAGCAAAAGCTAAACTGATCAGACACCTGCTCAAACAAGCTTCCAGTTGCCTTCATTATCTGCCCAGGCATCTGATCTTGGCAATGCATGCGGAACAGCTTCTCACTTCCTATGCACCAACATCCATCCTTCAAAACCTCCCTCTTGGTCCAGGAACCCATGGCGCTGAGTGCTCTACGGACAGTCCCTGCTTGTGATCTCTTGGTGCCAACTGCCTGACGGTATAGAAGGGATGCACAGGGGGTACAAGACACCCCCCCCCCCCCCCCGACTCCCCCGGTCTGGTATGTGCAAATTAATTCACCAAAGGGTGGCGCGTATGGTGTCTACCAAAAGCCAATCGCTCAGCAGTCATCATCATCATCACTGTGAATTCCTGCACTCTATCTGGTGCTGTGTACTGTATGCCTCACAATGTAGATCTATTTGCATACTGAGCCTCCCTAATCAAGATTGCAAAATCTCAAGAGAGGAAAATCTGCAGGAAAACAAGAACAGTGTGTGGGTTGGGGATGGGAGGGAAGGGGAGGGTGGTTTCTCCTGTCTATGAGTGAAGGCAATGGATTTTAGGGGTCTAACTGGGGGTACAAAGGTATGTCTTGGATCCTTCACCAAGGGGACAAGCTGCCAACGTGCATGTCTTATGAATGGAGGATCATACCCTATATCAGGGCTGTGATGCGCTCTGACAAAGTCACGGGGTGAGTTAAACCTTATTACACAGGAAAGTACCTTATTAACTAACTCTTGGTTCCAGAATGCACGTTGATTTTATTTGATGTGTAACCAATTGTTTCCAATACTTCTACCCCCTTAACCTCTTTTCTTTCTTAAATAAACGTATCCTTTTCGCTATAACAAAATCTAAGTGCTGTGAATTAAGCAAAGCAGTCTAAAGTGAAGTTGGGGTATACTGTTCCTTTGGGAATAGTGGATTTGGTAACTGCATGAGTGTCCAGTGGCTGGACACTCTAGGGAGATGCGCAGAGAGCTCAGGGGTTGGAGTTTGCCTATTGCTAATCTGCTGAGAGACAGTGGAGTCTGTGTAGGCTGAGAGGAGAGTGATTATGTTGCCTGTGGAAGGTGGAGTGAGGGAGCTGACCCCTAGCAGGCACAGACAAGGCTCCCTGGTGCTAAAGGCAAGTGGCAGAGAGAGGCCTCACAATCCTGGGTATCCTGGGGTAGCACCACACTGCCCCAAATATCTGACAGTCTAAGAGCACTTCCACAAAGTCTATCAATATTGAGGAGATTCTCCAGGATACATGAATGGGCTTAAAAACTGTGGTCAATGCACTTGGACAAGTTAGACCATCAACTCGTTAAGGCAGAGCCCATCTTTTTACATAGTCTACCAATAGCCACAGCAATCTGTCATGCTAATGAGAGTAACAGTAAAACTCAGCAGGACACATGAAGGAAATGAAATGATTTACTCACTGGTTTCCAAACTCAGATGCCACAAAGAGGAACCCTGTTTTCAGCACACACATGGCAGCAGCCCCAGGAACAGTATCAAAATACTTCAGTCGGATCTCCGTCACCTGAAAAGCACCGGAGAGGAAGGAGTAAGGGTGAGTGAGCCAGCTCAGTTCAGACTCTTTCTGGAGATGGGCTATGTCTGCTCGCACACAAGAGCGCAGCCCAGTTTCCCATTCAGAGATACAGGAATTCATGCATTTGAGATTGTAGTATATTACAAGACTGCCTTGGAGTTACGTTCAGAGGAAGGAAATGAGCAGACACTTAGCACAGCCAAGAGCGCTCCCTTATCGATAGTTTGGGGCAGCTGCCTTCACTCCCCAAGTTCAGACTGGATGGCATTCTGAGTGTAAACACAACCCAGGCTTTCTGTTTTACTCTTGAGACTATTTTGCATGGGAATCTGAGTTCAAGGCTTACAAGAGAGAGATGAAAATGCTCAGCAGTCCTACCGAGAAAGAGACAACCCTCACCTGGCATTCACATCATTCACTCAGAGGACTGGGGAGATGTCTCTTAGAATGGCCACTTAGAGTTTGGACAGACCTGAAGTTGCCACGATGGTTCCTATGAAAGGTCTGAGGCCAGTCTTGAACAGCTGAACCAACACAGTCTTCTATCATGACCCTTTCTGGGAAGGGTTTGTCATGTTAAAGGCAATGAGGGTTAGTGGCGTTTCAGATGTTTTTTTCCCCAGAGACCACAAGTGGGATCTCTGCAGCACAGATCTCCAGAGCAGCAGTGACTGGCAACACAAAGCAATTCCATTTTTTCCTATGTTTCAGAAGAAGAGTGTGTTATCCCAGCTGAAAAAGCTGTGTGACATGGGATGGCCAAACTCTGCCCAACTGGTTGAACCTAGTTTGTATAAAACTGAACAGATTGCAGGCACCCACATATTCAATCCACAGGAGCAGCCAAGTATGGCAGCTCAGATCAAGAAGAATCACTGCACCCTGGAATCTGTTGTCCTAGGGAACTGTGGCATAGAATCTCTTGGGCCACATTTTGGAATAGGCAATTTGGAGCAGGGACCATGGGTAACATTTTTAAAAATGCCCATGTGACCTAGCAACCTAAGTCTTGCCACCTCCTGTCTGTGTGTTGTGCGAGTGGTGACTAGCAAGTTATGGCAGCTGTCATCTAATAGGGTAGATGCAGAGTCATTCGTCTCTATACACAGCTAGAGACTAATCTAAAAATCATTTGAATTAGGGGAGAGAATGCTTTAAACTAGGTATCATCACAGTGGGAAAATGCAGCATGATGGGAAAGCTTCTCAAGGACATATTTCGAGAAGTAAAAGTAGCTTCCTCCTCAAGCTACCTACCATGTCTTCATCAGTCTCTAGGGTGATTTTGAAGATATCTCCCTGCTCCGTCTGGGCCAGGAAGAAGAACATGGATTTGGTCTTGTGTGTAGCAGAGCAGACAAAAATCATACCCCTCTCTGGGTCATCCAAGTCATTCTGTCACAGGGAAGATAAATCACAGGTTTATAAATGTTGGAGGTGGAAAGATTACCTTTCAGCAAAGCCACTCCCCTGCAAAGCAGGATACACTTCCCTGGGTCAATGGTCCTAGCAAAAGGGAAAGCTTGAGGGACTATAGCATGTGGAAAGGGTTTTGTGCACAGCATACCCCTTCCCAGTGTTCTCCTGACTCATTCTGTAATGCTCTCAGGAAAGCTGATTCTTCCGGACAGACGTTTCTCAGAAGAGCCAAAACCGTGAGGTAGTCTCCCTCCTACCCCGTTTTTCCCCCAGATGGACAATCTTACACATTGCAAAACCAATTGTGGTACACAAGGTTCATTAGCCATATAAAACTGACCTGTGGCATCTGCCGTGTGTGTGGCTTTGGTTGTATTTGCCCAATGCGACCCAGTGTCAGCTAGCTACAGCCTACTTCGTTTAAAACAGTGGTTCAAACTTTTGTCCCGGTGACCCCTTTCACACAGCAAGCCTCTGAGTACAGCCCCCCCAATAAATTAAAAATATTTGTGAATATATTTAACACCATTATAAATGGAGGTGGCAAAGTGGGGGTTGGGGTGGAGGCTGACAGCTTGCGACCCCTCAGGTAATAACCTCGTGACCCTCTGAGGGGTCCCAACCCCCAGTTGGAGAACCCCTGGTTCAAAACAAACAAAAGGAAGTACTTCCTCATATAACGCACAGCTAAACTGTGGATCTTGTGGCCAGGGATACTGTGAAGGCCAAAAGAATAACTGGATTCAAAAAAAGAATTAGTAAGTTCATGGAGGATAGGTCCATCAATGGCTATTAGCTGAGGTGGTGAGGGATGGAACCCCATTTTCTGGGTGTCTCAAAACCTTCAAATGCTAGAATCTGGGACTGGATAACAAGGGACATATCACTTTATAATTGCCCTATTCTGTTCACTCCCTCTGAAACACCTGGCACTGGCCACTGTCAGAAGACAGGATACTGAGCTAGATGGACCATTGGTCTGATCCAGTATGGCTGTTTTTATGCACTCCTCTAAAAGGAAGCAGTGTGAGGTGGAACAGAGCAGCTGTGGAATTCATCTTCATGTACTGGGTGAATATTTCCCACTATGCCATATAAATCATGATTCATACTATGAGTGCTGCCATCTCAGAGCCTGGTAAGAGAGAAAGGACTATCTCAAGAGTAAACCTCAGAGAGGAGATGAACTCAACCAATCACATCAGACTACAGGCAAACTCCAAAACCTTCCCTTACAGATGACATGACTGGCTGGTAAGGCAGGCTTTCCCTCCACACCCTAAATTGTGGCAGCCCGACAGCCTTTCAATCACTATGCACCGCCTTCCTCAAAAGCCTTCCTGCAAATAAGCTGATATTAAGTATCCACGTGGAACGTTTAAAGAAGAGGCCTCTAAAGCAGGGCATAAAAGATGAAATTCTCACCCTTCTCCTGGGAATGGGACATCTGATATCAGGCTGGTCACCAAAGTTTTTGTAGGTGATATAGTTTTCAGAACAGATCAGCACTCCACTGGGACCATCGGAGCCACCAGGAACTAAGGGATGAGATGGAAACTTCATTAAGAGAAGAGAAAAAGTCCTCTTGCTCAAAAGAAATCTGGATAATCTTCATTCCATATTCTCAGATGTAGCTAAACCTGCTTCGGTTTATGGTGGAGAAGACACCGGATTGCAAGCATAGGCTTCTGTATCTGCATAAGGCAGAGTTTGGGATGCAGAATGAAACTTTGGGGGTCATAAACAACTGCTTAATATTTCATTTTTACACTTCTCACCAGTCCCATAAATGAACCCAAATCTTTGAGATGCTCAGGCACCATACTGGCAACGTGCCAGTCACCCCATGTATCTGACATGCATTTATCTGCTATTGCAAATCACAAGAAGCAGGTTCCCACATGATCTCCTGGTACTTTCCTCTCAGAAACTGAAATTACCAGCAATGAAAACCACAAACTGAGTGTTTAGAGCCCCTGGGGGCCGCTAGCCTACAGTATCTGCCGGGCACATACAAGATACAGTGAACTGCAGAGTAGCCCAGTCAGCATTAAGCATGCTCTTCAAATGAATTTGGATACTAAAACTCCAAACTAACTTCTGCAATGAAGAGAGTGGACCAAAGTCCCACCCCCAAAATCAAAGCTTAAGGTTAGCCCATAACTCCTCTTGAAATCAAGTTGTGATTACATGGAGCTACAACTCCATTTGTATTTCCATTTGTTTTATTTTGTCAGCTGGTAAACTCCTTCTTCAGGTTCTTTTCCTAAACCACAACCTTTTCCAATGGAAGCCTTCAAATACTTCCATCTCAGAGCCCAATCAGAGTGAAATGCTATCTCCAGGATACATCTCAGAGAAGAGACATGAAAAACTCATCACTTCAGGCTGCAAGAAAAACAAACTCTCCAAAATTCTATGTATCACATAAGAATTTTTAGTTTTCACCTGCCTTCCAGGCCCAACTAAGAGCAGGAAAGCAGCTCAGATTATGACCCCCCTGCCCCTCTCAATGATTCTCTTTCAAATGTGCAATATGTTCCCCCTCTGCCTTTTTGCTGGGAGAATGGGAAGTGACTTGGCAATGGGGAGGGTAGTACCTGTAATAAGGAAGTTGCCATGCTCCTCCAAAGGTTCGCTGTATTTCCTAACTACGTGGTTCAAACCCAGGTCTAACTCATAAAATGTCAGGGTCTGTTGGGTGTTTGCTGCTGCTTCTCCTGTTGGATCGTTGTCAGCTTCCTGGAAAAACAGCACACAAATATTTTGTCTGCAATAACATTATCTGTACATTTAAACGGAAAGAAATCTCACGAAGTCTCTGGAATGGTGTTACACTCATTAACAACCACAACAGCAATCCAGAGACAATACAGGACTTGATCTTGAAAAGTGTTCAGCACTCACCACTGACATTAAAATCAATGGAAGGTGCAGCACTTCAAAGGATCAAGACCACAGGCAGCAAATAGGAAGTAATTAGGTAGAATTATTGTCAGAGGCAGACACACAGGCAGCGCTGGTCAGTTGCAACATGTAACTGTAAAATATCAGATGGGTATAGACCAGCTGCCTTTGCAGCTAGATATGCTGAGTAACACCTTACACTGATTTTCAATGTTCCCCTAGCTGCCAGTTATGGTATCACCAGCCCAATGGTGGGATGGAAAAGATTCTAGAACACATTTTAAACCACACGCAATTTCATTTTGCATAAAATCATTCATGCACATTCTCTCCCAAAATTCACCACCATTATTAATTTCCTGAACACCAGAAATATGCTCAGTGCTGTAACAAGTTAAAGAGAGATGACTCCCAATTCAGTGAGTTTACAGACAATGCCTCTGTACCAGGGGCAGTAATTCTGGTGGATCACTAACTGAAAGCTTGACAGGGGAAGTGTACTTGGAGGAGGAATGCGAGTGAAGAGGGTGGGGGTACTGCTGCAGCAGAGGGAGGCAGTTCTAAACATGAACAGCAGCATTGGAATGAAGTGCAAAGGCCAGAGTGAGACGAATATACAGGAAGAGCATTGAGCAGGGAGGGCTGTAGTTCAGTTTAGTAACAGAAGGACCAAGCAATTAAGAGGATTTCAGCTAAGACTGGAAATGAGATTGACAGTCAACGAGCAGAAACCCAGGGAGGTTGTCCCAGACAGCTAGCGCGGGAGAGAAGGCTTCGCATAAGTTGACAAGCTAGGTGAAGGGACAGAGAGGAAGGAGACAGAGCTAGCTAAGCAGAGGGAGTAGGGTAAGAGACAAGGACCTCATCCCTGGTTACCTCATAGTCCATTTCCAGACAAGCAAACATTGGGTTTTCAAACCCCACATCTACTCCCACCACATGGTAGACCAAGGTGTTGGCCTTGTGGGCTTCCAGTGGGGAAGAAATGGTGAGCCGGGCGGCTGCATCTCTGTTCAGAATGTATACCAGCTTCTGTTTCTCAATGGCACCTGCAGGGAACAACAGTGCATAAAATACCTAGACTGGGAATGCAAAGCTGAAGACAACTGCCCCAGCACCAGTCTTTGCACAAAAACTGCCAAATGACAGCCTTGCAGGAAAACAGAAACGTAACATCTTGTCCCATAATTTCTCCATCACTCTTAAGTTTATGTCAAACTTCCTAACTTCAGTACTTAAAATCTTTAAAAATGAATCAGTGACTCAGGCACAGGTTAACCTTGCAGATCTTTTTAAGCTCCACTCATGCAAGCCACAACTCAAGGTATATTCAGTTCACTGGCATAAAATCTGCAGCAGCATCTGCCTGAGGAGCCCAATTCCTTGGCAAAACATGCAGCCACAGGAGCTAACAGATGAGGAAAGAGTAGCAGCTATGCAACGAAAGGGAAACAGTCCCACAGAAACACTCTAAAATTGCACTGTAATTGAGGTATGTGTTTCTTTGCTGATACACAGCGCACACAGACATTTACTAAAAGCAGCAGAGAATCCTGTGGCACCTTATAGACTAACAGACGTTTTGGATCATGAGCTTTCGTGGGTGAATACCCACTTCATCAGATGCTCTCAGCTGTCATCCCGAATAACAGATGAATTGCACAGTGCTACCTTCAGGTTAAAAGGACACAAGCAGCTTCCATCCAAGCCACTCATATCATTATTTTCACTATAATAGAGTTGTTAAACTGCCTGGTAATGCAAACCCTGAAAGGTGGAATAATCTAAGAGTTTATATCTGTAGGGCCTGATCAGAAATGCACAGTTGTCTCCATAGTCAATCTCAGAGAAGAGACATGAATTCATATCATCATTTCAGGCAGAGGACGCTGATTGCACCACGACTGGGCTATCTGCATCCCAGCGTCCCTTTTTACAATCATCATCCTCAAATGGGTTCTTCTTTGCTTACCACTACCTGAGCAGGTTTCTTTCCAACACTGTTTTGCCCTAATTTTTGGTACTCATTTGTGCAATCATGACAGTAGGTAGAAACAATTCCAAACACCTGGACGTTTCATTCCAAAGGCTGGAATTTAATGAAATGCCTGCATGAAAAGCACTTGAGACTACAGTAAGGAAGTAAGGAAAAGGCAAAGCAACAATTCCAAGGAGAATCAGTTTCCCCCATTAACTTCTTCAAATGCTACAACTAAGGAGACAGTACAGATCCCCACTGACTTACTGATCATGACAGCACGGCCCTTTGGGTCCACAGCCAAGAATTGGCCAGGAACGATTCTGCGACAGCCACTCTTGCCAAAGGTTTCCTGGTGAATCTTCTCAAACATGTTCTTGGAAGGCTGGTACTCCAGGATAACAATGCGACCCGAATCACTACCAACCACAATATAGTCTTTAGTTCCACCTGTCAGTCTGAAGGCCATGAGGGAGCGAATGACTCCAAACACTTCCACTGTCAGCAAGGTGTGTACTTTCCCCGTGTTGGGATCGGGGCGGAGCAACTCCAGAATCTTCCCCCGGGAAACAACAATTTCCTGTTGTTTGGTTCCTAAGAAGCCAAAGCCATGAGAAACTTATCACCAACTGTAAGTCAGGAGATGTAAAAACCAGGAAATTCAAAGTGCCTTCAAACAATAATCACCAAAACAAGTCTCACAACCTCCAGGATATTCAAGTATCCAGTTTACAGATCAGAAAACTGAGGCACAGAGAAGTTAAATGATTTAACTAATGCCCCACAAACTCAGTGAGAAAACCAGGCTCTGAACTTAGAAGTTCCTGGATCCAAGTTCTTTCTCAAGACCAGATCTTTCCCTCAAATTGTAGCCTCTTAGTCAACCCAGGTAGAAGCACTAATAGGAGCCAAACCTCGATGAAAAACGAATGCTGTAGCTAAGTAGCTTATAACTGAAAAGATCTTGCTTTGCTTCGGCCTGAAAGTCTGCTAGTCAGGAGAGCAGAGATTACCTGAGAAATTGCCATGGATGGCATAGCTGATGCCAGTGGCTCGCTGCAACGTTAAATTGTAAAGGAACATGGTGGCGACAGATCCACTTCACTCATGCGTCTCACTTATTGAGTCGGCTGTAAACAAAACAGCAACAAAAATTAAGATGATGCCTTATGCAAAACAGATCTACATTTAAAACATACATTGTGTCAGCCCAAAGGAACAGCATTAACAGCCTTTGTTTCTGTGCCCCAGACACAATTTTGAGATTGCATCTATCATCTTATTCTAACTGGCCAACATTCAAGGACCTTACAAACACTGATTAATCAGGACTCCCTCCAGCCTTCTCTGTACTCATGAGATTATCCCTATTTTAACAATAGGAAAACTTGCTCAAGACCACAGACTTCAAGTCAGAGCCAAGATTAGAATTTGGGGGTTTCAGGTTCTCCATTCCATGGCTCAGTCCACTAGATCAAGTCAGCTATTCACTGAAAGCCTTATCTTCCTACTCTAGTTATTTAGGGGTTTCATTTTAAAAGACATTTAGTTCCTTTTTAAAGAAAAATAGGTCAGCTTTTTTTCTTTTGGTCCTTTAGGCTGACTCTGACATTTCCATCCATGTCACACTCATTTAGAAGGAATGAAGGATAAATCGGGTAATTTGGTGTAGAAAATATTAGCCTACAGTGATTTTTTAATGCAATTTACAATCTAAGTTGAGAGCAGACTCGGAGCTGCATAAAACTGACATACTAGCTTTGTTTGGTTCTACAGGCATCTGACTTGAGTGACAAGCAGAAATTGCACAGGCCCCTGGCTCCGCTCTTGCAAGAAGGACAAGCTGTCAAAACTGACTTCAGTCCTTGTTCCCTGTGTACATTTACTCCACTCCTGCTTCTGGGGATTTAATAATGCCACCTCATCAGCAGCAATCCAAGCACTTTACAGAGGACGCAAGTGTTATTCCCATGTTACACATGGAGAAACTAAGGCATGGAGAGGTGAAGTGACTTGTCCAAGAACATCTCTACAGGTGGCAGATATAGGGAAAGAAACCAGGTCTCCTGACTTTCAGTTCAGTGCTCCATTCTCTAGGTCCCTGGGTTTATAGGTAAGGGACGCGAATATTGCAGCTCTTGTTTGGAAGCGCTGACAGAAAGGAAAGACTAAATTCAGGCTTCATTTAAAACAAATTAAAAAAAGATTAGGTTTAATGTTAGGTTCATCAACCTCAATGGCATCATTTTAAATGGGACACTGGTTACAGATCACAGCCATCAGTGGCCAGCTGGCAATACAACACAAACTGCTAGCACAGATGAGCAAAAATACTATTTTCATCAGTGGAGTTCACCCTTTGCTTGAAACTGGGGTAAGCTGTACCAGTGAAAATTGCGGTTCAGAGCCGTTTACTGTACAGTAGAAACTCAGCCTGAAATTCTTATTTCTACAGGTAGATAAGGGAAAGTGGGCAGCAGCTTCCACCTAAATTAAAGGGACAACATACAGATTGTGGATGGCTCTGTGGATATGGGGAAAGTGAGGGATGTGATATATCTTGACTTGAGCAAAGCTTTTGATATGGTCTCCCACAGTATTCTTGCCAGCAAGTTAAAGTATGGATTGGCTGAATGGACTATAAGCTGAATAGAAAGCTGGCTAGATTGTCAGGCCCAACAAGCAGTAATCAATGGCTTGATGTCTAGTTTGCAGCAGCCGGTATCAAGCAGAGTGCCCCAGGGGTCGGTCCCCGAGCTGGTTTTGTTCAACATCTTTATCAATGATCTCGATGGGATTAACTGCACCCTCAGCAAGTTCGCAGACAACACTAAACTAGGGAGGAGAAGTATATATGCTGGAGGGTAGTGATAGGGTCCAGAGTGACCTAGACAAATTGGAAGACTGGGCCAAAAGAAATCTGATGAGATTCAACAAGAACAAGTGCAGAGTCCTGCACTTAGGAAGGAAGAATCCCATGCACCACTACAGACTAGAGTGACTGCTGGAACGGATTACCTAGGGAGGTGGTGGAATCTCCTTCCTTATAGGTTTTTACAGCCCTGCTTCACAAAGCCCTGGCTGGGATGATTTAGTTGATGTTGGTTTCTACTTTGAGCGGGGCGGGGTGTGTGTGTGTGTGACTAGATGACCTCCTAAGATCTCTTCCAACCCTGATATTCTATGATTACACTCTTGTCTGGACGTCTGTAACCTACGACAGTTACAAACAGCACCTAAGACATTACAACTGAAACCAGCACCCTCTGTGCGGTCAGTTCCACTTCCCCACGGGAGACCAAGATTCCACTGTGTGTGGGTCTTTCACACAGCAACAGAGGAAAGAAAAACGTTTAGAACAAAAAGTAGTTCCCAGCGATAATAAAACCACAGAACACAGCAGTGACTCAGCACCTGGAAAGCAGACTCGATTTTCAAGCTAGCAGTGCCCCTTTAACAAAGCCCTGGAGGAACGAGGAACAAGGGCATCCTCCCACGGAAATCTCTCTCTTCGGGCACCTCCACGGAGTCACCCTGTTTACGGAGGAGGCCTGGCTTCCCCCGGGGAACACAAAACCCAGGCAAGGTTGGTCACCTCGTCACTGTGAGGCAGCACCCACGGGAACCGCACGAGGCAGCCACGTGCAATCAAAGCGCCCAAAGGCCATTCACGGAGGAAAGGAAGGGGAAGGCTCCCCGCTGTCCCACCCCAGCCCTGTCTGCATCTTCTTCCCATCGGCGTCTCGCTTCGCTTCCCTTCCCCACCAGTGTTCAATGCTCGGCTCCCTGTGCGGCTCCCGCCGGTACCGCCTACACTCACCTGCACGGCCCCCCTCGCCCGAGCGGGGCCGCAGACCCAGGCGGTTCCTGTGCGAGCCCGGGGAGCACAGCCCGGCCGATACCCCGCCCCACAGTCACGGCGCGGCGCGCTCCCCTACCCGGCGCTACGGCGCAGGCTGCGCTCGCCCTCACCGCGCGGGATGGCGACGGATTCGCTCGCTCCCCCTAGGCCGCCAGCCTGAAAACCAGCTCCGCCATCGGCCCAGCGCGCGCCCTCTCGTGCCCCGCCCCCAAGGACTTCCGGCGGGCCCGGCGCGCGCGACGCGAGGCTGTCCGCGCAACGCCTGAACGAACCCAACACAAGGACGAAGCAACGCCCGCCGGGCTCCTATCCCGCCGCCTTCGGCCCCCCAGAGACCTTCACTCCGCGTCGCCAACCCAAACCGAGGGGCCTCGCGAGCATCTGCCACTCAGGCACCTATTTGGACAGCCCTAACCGCCGCGCGGACCTCGCCTCCTGGGCCTCGGCGGCTCTCCCGGAAGTGACGGTGTCTCCCGGAACCAAAGATGGCGGTGCCTGGCTCAGGCCTGAGGCTGCCAGGGGGGGAAGGAGGCGGCAGCGCCGCTGCCTCGTCACTGTCTATGGAGCGGATCCGCTCGCTCACCGACCTGCCAGAGCTGGAGGCCGCCTACAGCCGCCTGTGCGGGGAGGAGGTGGGGCAGCTCCGCCCAGCGCCGGGTCCTGGCTCTGCCCCACGCCCCCCTCCGGGAGTCGGGACCCTGGGGCAGGATCTGATTCCTTTGCGGGAGAACCGCGAGGTGTCCTGGCTGCCTCGCACTCACTGACCTCTTCTTGCAGCGCTCTGAGATCTGTTGAGACTCACTGCGTATGAGCCAGGCATTATTTCCTGCTAAAGCGCTGCAGGGAATCACCTGCATCTCGTTTGGAGGGAAAACATCAATATTCCTGGCTTATCGGAGTGTGTGTGGGGTGGGGGGAGGTGACTTTCCAAAATGAACATATAGCCGTTTCTATTTAGGTTATTTTAGTACAGCTGTTGTCCTGTTATTCAAGTACTCCCACTCCCTCTGCCCCCAATGTGGGGGTGATACAGCCTCTGACCAGAAAGACTGGATGTCTCTTTGCCAGAACCTCTTTAGATGGTGAGGAAAGATTGCTACAGAACAATGTTGAATGCTTCTTTGACCTCCTGTTACAGCCCTGACAGGCTGATTCTATTGCCTCTGCAGCAACCCCATCTTCTAAGCCTGGGAGCACATTGGTAAACTCTTTATTCACTCATGTAGGCAGCTTGGTCACCTGTACCTTGGGCAGAGGTGATCTTTTTTTAAAAGTTGTGTGATAGAGACCTCTCCGCCTGCCCCAGAACTGGCCTTTGAAAAGAGAGGGGGGTGTAAGTGTAGTCAGATTAGGATGGATTGCTGGGCTTTTGAAGGATTGCACTGTGAGTTGAACTCTCAAAAGCTTTAGTGTTCTGCTTGGCTCATGGTCCTGATTTGAGAGTTTGGTTCTTAGCTAGTGGCGTTGATGATTGGTCTGCAAGGGGCATGAAGTGACACGGGGCTGCTTTCTTTTTCAGAAAGGGGTGGAGGAAGAGCTGGAGGCACTCCTGGAACAACTGAGTACCATAGAGAGCAAAATGGTCACCCTTCATCTGCTGGGGTTAGTAGTTCACCAGTTTAATCCTGTCTGAGTGAAGCTAGTACCATGTGATTTGATGCTTTGGTTAAAAAAGAAAAAGTAAGCAAGCAAGCTGTAGTTTCAACTGGATATCAAATTCTTCCTTACACTGTTCAGCAGCTGCTTTGTTCTACCACAGATGAAGCTGCATGTCAGTGTGGGGAAGCAATTTCTGTCTGTAAAGCACTTTGAAATGAACGGTACTTGAAAAAGAATTATACAGCATTAGTTTGGAGTGAGAAAAAATAGTGGTACTCCCTTGTGATGTGACCACAAAATAAGCTGCCATTCACAGTAGATTGTGAAGTTCTTCATAATCGTCCCACTCATGCTTTGATCAGTAGTGAAACGGTAAACAAAGATTACATTCACATTGTTAACAGTAGGCTTAAGCATTAACAACCATTTTATCTGAATGGAAATAGCATGCCTCTTCAGCTCTGTTGTTTCAGGCCATCTGTAGACATGGGCAGACTTCATTGCACCTCTAGTTCATTTTGTAAGTTATTTTTATGACCATAAGAGCTAGATTCTCAATTATATTTAACAAGAGCTTGGATTCTGGAATACAGGATGGCAGTTCAACAAAACACAAGGCTGACACATCAATCCGACTCCACGCACCCTTTTACTGCAAGGGAGATAGCCACTGGTCAGGCCTGGATGTGCTGCTCTCTTCTACATTTCACTCTTGGATTTGGCCTCTTACCTCAGTGAAAGCACACAGCAGTTCATGAGGGGTGAGACCCTGTGGTGCTGGAAGATGCAAGTGTCTGTGTGGGGAAATACATTGCAGAATGTACTGCTACTTCATATCTGCATTTCATATGTATGACCAATGTCCTCTGCATCTGTTTCCAGTCCTAACCTGCAGCTGATTGAGGGGGATGCCAGACAGTTATCTGGGATGATCACCTTCACTTGTAACCTAGCTGAGAACGTCAGCAGTAAAGTTCGGCAGCTTGATCTTGCCAAGGTAACGAGACAATGTGGAAACTCTGTGCCGAGTTCTCTTTCTGCTGTGTGTGGATGAGCAGATGAGCAAATACTGCATTTAACAGATAGCAGAGCATGAGCTCTTCACTTGCATGTGGGAAGAGAGGAGCTGAAGCTGAGCCCTGATTTGTTCTGGCTTTGTGCTGCATCTAGCATTGCAGGGTCCTGGTACCTCATTTGGGCTCCTAGGCAGTACCAATGTACAAGTAATATAATAGGAAAACTCCTGTTTATCCAAGCTGGTCAGATATCGTTCCTCCCTTCCTTACTCCTGGTGTAATAGGTTGAGACAATGGAGGTAGACATGGACCTCGGAGGGGTATTCTGGAGCTGCCATCTTCTTTGTACAGAGGTAGATTTAAAGATTGCACGCTGACGCCTGTAATCTGTGCAGACCAGCCTCTCGGCTAAAGGTGTGTGAGCTGTAATCTGCTCTGTTCTGTGCAAATTAGGGGTGGCTTTTGAGTACAGTCCAGATTTTGAGTGGACAGACTTGGGGCCCTTCTTCCTTTAAGGTCATCCATCACAACTCTCCAAGCAGTCAAGCTTCTCATCCAGCTAGTTGCTGACCTTATAGCGAAGTAGCCCCTCCATCTCTGGCAGTCATCTCTCCTTCCCCGCCTGCTGTACTCTCTCCTCTCTCTAGTTCTGTTTCTCTGGCCGAGCCACGGAAGGGAAGTCTTACCTGCTGTTTGTCTTGCAGAACCGCCTCTATCAGGCCATTCAGAGAGCTGATGACATCTTGGACCTGAAGTTCTGCATGGATGGGGTTCAAACAGCATTGAGAAATGAAGATTATGAACAAGCCGCTGCTCATATCCACCGCTACTTGTCTCTGGACAAATCAGTCATTGAGCTGAGCCGGCAGGGCCAGGAAGGTAGGTGCTGTCTGGGTGTAGCTGTTTAGTTAAATAACCTGAGCACTCTTGCTTTTTGAGGCTCTTACTTTGTCCAGTGCTAAAGAAGCTGAAGCCAACTGGTGTGTTAACAAAGAGTGTGACTATGGAATTAGTTGGCAGCTCCTGCAGGTAGCTGTTTACTTGGAAATGTCTGAATATTTCTGAGATCTAGTTAGGTTAAAATATTACCGGGGGGAAAGCTGACATGCTGAGGCAGCTAGTTACTGAAAAGGCCACTGAAGTCAGACTAGATGATCATAATGGCCCCTTCTAGCCCTACATCTATGCAAACTGCCACACATGTAGAGTTACTGACGTGGGGCTTGAAGAGCTTGGCAGCCACTTACTAGCCAGCGGGCTAAATGTATTAATCAGTGGTGCATGATAGAAAAGATGGGAGGAAGGGTGCTCATCAGTGAGGGCCCAGTGCAGCATCATGGTGTTCTGCCCAGAGGGCTGCTGGAATACCTGTTAGGAGCTTGTCCCCGAATTCTGTTCTATAGTTTAATTTCTTATATTAAACCACTGGCTTGTAGGTGTCTGACAAAGTTGAGTTGTGTGCGGTGACCTGGCTAGGCTGTGCTAACTGTGAGGCGAGGCAGATGCAAACCAAGACAGAAGGGCGCATTTAAAATTTTTAGAACTTAATAAAGGAAAAACCCCAAAATTGTCCCAGGAGGATAAATAACATTACCAAGTACTTATTTCACATCGTAATAACTTATAGGTTACCAGCATGTTAACCTTTGTGAGCTTGTACATGCTACTCTTCCTTACTCTGCAGTTCATGTCAAATGCATTGTTATGAACAAGAACAAAAGAATCACTCAACAATAGACTCTCTCTCTTCAGAGAAGAATCAGCTTTTCTTCTCCTTGGCTGTAAGTTCAGCTCCACTCTTGCTGTCCTGTTCTTGGCTTCTCTTTGACTTTTAGTGCTCCGTAGATTCAATGTTCTTGAGGGTTGTACTACTTTCCACTGAGTTTATGCACAAATTGAGTTCCTTTACCTTGTCCATTAGGCAGCTTTGAACTGCATCCTTCAACAGATGTTCAAACAGTCTCTCTCTCTCTGTTCATGTACTTAGGTCCCTTGTGGGTGGGCTTCTCACTTACTGTTTTCAGGATCTGTTTTTATCTAATACAGCTTTTTGATCACTTATCTTGTCTCAGAACCCACTCAATGTCAACCCAGGTTTGATTTACCATGAAGGCAATGGCGCCTTCTCAACCGGTTTCCTACCAGACATGGAATTTGTGCTGCAGCTGAATTTCAGTATGGGCAGCCACAAAGCATGACACACATTGTTTAGGACTGCAAAATGTGGCTTGGTGTGACCGGACTACATACACCTAATACATTTGATCAGTTCCCTTTTTCACCAATTATATTTCCTTTCAGGTTTTTCCCAAATCTGGTTTTCTTCCTGCTTCTTTTTATCCTGAAACCTTTCCTATTTCTCTTTCTTTTCCCTTCTCACTTCCCAGTCCCCTGTTTTTATTCTCCTGTTCCTTTCTTTTGCCTCCTCACCTCCTACCCTAGCGCCAGTTCATCTGCTTGCTCAGCATCTAGCTGCTTCTGCTTCCCTCCTCATCTAACAGCTTTTTCTGACTGCTCCTGTTGGGCAGATTCCAAGCCTCCTCCCCGGCTCAAGCTGCCCTCTCATTGGCTGTCTCTCTCCAGGACAGCATTCTGTGCTGTTGCACCACAGATGCAGCAGGTGGTAGTGCCAGGCTCAGGGTGACTACACATGCCCTCCGCCTTCTGGCTTCTGCAAAGGGAGGGAAGGGCACTTTCTCCTCTTCCCTGCCCTATATTATTCAGACTTTCCTATGTGCTACTTTTGAAGAGGGCCATGTCTCTTCTTCTCCCCATCTTGCATTTCTGGGGTCCTTGTGAATAGCTCCAGTATCTGACTGGGCTACAGCTCAGAGTTTTTCCCCAAGCAGCAGCAGCAGAATAAGACTGTTTCTTTTCAGTTTCCCGGCTGCCCACAAGGTGCTTAATAGCAGCAGCAGAATCTAGCAGAGTCTTGCCAATCTCCTGCTGCTGCTAGTTGGGGACGCTCTGAGCTGTAGAGATGCTGCAGCTGTCTGTCTGCAGTCTCAGGCAGCACTTGCAAATGAAAGCTTTCCAGGTGTGCCGCTGATGATCAGAATGGCTTGTAAATCCTCTTGACTCCTTTTGTTTTTTAAATGGATGTTTAAATTGTGCAGCAGTTGGATGCATTAGTGCCCCATCCAGTCTTACCGAGAGAAAGTTCTTAACTGGCTGGGGAGTGAATTTGTAAAGCCCTTTTTGTACAGCATCCTGCCAGAGCTCTGATTAGCAGACAGCATTCCATTTCTCTGTAATTAGCTGGTCCTAACTCCCTCCACCGTCCTTTGCTTCCGTCTGCTATGCCTGGGCATTGGTGGATTGGGGGGCATGCATTCTGCCCTCTCGCTAAACATGTGAGGTGCTCGTTGAGGAGGGGGGAGGGTGACTTCCTAAAGAACCAGGATAAACATGGCCAGCAATGGACCGTGTAGAAGCTGTTCCAGTTAACAGCACCTCTGCTGGCCCAGGATGAGGCATGTCATGGTATTTCATTGGGATGTCAATGGAGCATCTGATTGGCCATGCACAGTGGATACGGGGGTGTGGGCCAATTGCAGAGAGAGGGAGGGATTAATGATGTTCATCAGAGTTGCTAATGTGTTTTAATCCTCATTAAGTTTTCTCTCCAGACCTTAGGGCATAGGGATTTGATAATCTCAGTGTGAGCCCTCAGAGCTGGAAGAGTCTGTGTATACACATAGCCTTCCAACCCCGCTTTTTATCTCTAGGTTAAAGGTCATGGGTGGTTTGGGGGAAAAAATGAATATGAACTAGGGACCTGTCTCCTTCCAGGCTTTGATGGCTCCTGACTGCCAGCTTGGAGCTGTAGCTACATGGGCATGGTGCCAGGAGGGGAAGTGTCTTGAACCTGGTACTAATGCAGTGCTGTGCCCTCTAAACAGGCAGCATAATTGATGCCAACCTGAAGCTCCTGCAGGAGGCAGAGCAGCGCCTGAAGATCATAGTGACTGAGAAATTTGATGTGGCTACGAAGCAGGGAGACCTGCCTCAGGTGGAACGTTTCTTCAAGATCTTCCCCCTGTTGGGCTTACACGAGGAGGGGCTGAGCAAGTTCTCAGAGTATCTCTGCAAACAGGTAATGGGCACTGCAGGACTCACCATGGCCCCTGGGCTGGTCAGAGCACCTCAGAGGAGAGTAAAATCGGGCCTCTGCCAACATGGGTGTTGAGGAATGAAATCTTGGCTCCTGTGCATCTAATAATGGTTGAATCTCTGAGGCAAGATTGGGCCTAGTCAGCACTTTCCCTGCTCTTTGTACTTCCAGGTAGGGCTTTTGGGTGACAAGTCGCAGATCCCAGGCCCTCATTCTGTGGCTTCTCTTTCCCTCTCCTTATCTCACTTAGAGACAGCACCATGCTGCTTGCGCTCAGCCTATGGCCAGAGTGGCCCCTCTGCACCCAGCCCTACTTCACTGCCATGTCAGTCGGTTTCTCCAGTGCCATTATGTGCCATAATCTGATAAAATGATCCCTCGTAGTTAGGCAGATTTCTCCCAGAAAATGAGAACTTAGCATTTTGCTGAGGGGCCTACATCACCTGATCCTAGGTGCTGGTGCGTGGGGCTGTGGTGGTTCTAGGGAAAAGGAACCAGACTGGTTGGGTGGTGGGTGATTATGGAAATAGTGAGGAAGTGGAAAGAGCCCCAACAGGGGAAGACCTGGGAAGGCCTGTGGGGAGAATTGGAAGGAGAGGGATAACTGGGATGGGGCAGAATGGGGAGGGAAGGGTGAAGAGTGTCTGGAAGGAGGCCATAGTGCATAGAACAGTAGTTCTCAAACTTTTGTACTCGTGACCCCTTTCACATCGCAAGCCTCTGACTGCGACCCCACTTATAAATTAAAAAACACTTTTATATATTTAATATCATAACTGCTGGATGCAAAGTGGGGTTTGAGGTGGAGGCTGACAGCTTGTGACCCCCTGAGGGGTCCCGATCACCAGTTTGAGACCCCTGGCATAGAACAAGGTCAGCGGTACAGTTAGGTGCATTGGAGCATCTCATGGCCCTGCTTTTTGACCTCCTAGTCTTGGGGGTGAGAGACAGGAAGGGCCTTCCCCTCCTTCCTCTTTACAGAAAGCACTTGGGGTGCCCCCCAGTGGTGTAAAAGGGAATTACAGTCAGGTACCAAGATGCTGAAGGAAGCCAGGCTGTACAACATTCATTTCATGTCCTGCAGCTCTCTGCGTGGGGCGTAAGAGCCCTAGTGAATGGTGTTGGGGGTATTTGCTAGGCTGCCTGTAGCTGAGTTTTCTAAAGGTGAGAAGCTAGGATTTGTCTGCTGTTTTAACAGTGGTTCCTGTTTGTGTAGCACAGCTGAATACACCTGTCTCTGCAAGAGATGTAGACTGCCTTACCCCTGGAGTCCCCTCTGCCATCTGATCCAAAGCATTGACACTTGCTCTGTAAGGTCCATGTGTCTTGTCCTGCTGGTGGCAGGGAAGGTGGAACAGCAGCAGATATGGGTAGAGGGAAGGGCTGCATGGGGCAGGAAGGCAAAAGTCTCCCTTGTGGGAGGGCTCTGCCAGAACCATATTGACCCAATCCTTCCCCTGGAGTTTAGGTCGCGAACAAAGCCAAGGAGAACCTGTTACTGGTGATGGAGACGGACATGAGTGACCGTAGGGCTGCAGTCATCTTTGCAGATACACTGACGCTCCTCTTTGAAGGTAATTCCTCCCTACACTGTTTGTCGGCTGGAAATCTTCCCCAATGGAAGGTGCCCAGACAATGTCAGAGCTCTCATTTTTGGCTGCAGGAGGGCGGAACAGTGCCATTTTCCTCTTGGTGGTGCTGGAATAGAGTGCAAGGGTTGTCAGCCCGGTTCCCAGCTAGGTTGGAGTGCTGTCTGTTTCTGGCCAGCAGGGGGCATTGGGTCTGGAGCTCGCTCTTTGTTCAGTTTGACTGGCAGGAGAGGGACTTGCAAAGGACCAGCTGGCTTCCTCCCTGCAGGCCAGGCTCCTCCTGGAATTTATCCTTCGCAGCCTCTCTCAGCCTAAGGGACTGAACCAGAGCCGGACTGGAAGAGTTGTAGATCTTGGCCTTAGATAGTCAGCTGGATGTGAAGGGGCTTGGTGAACAGGGCGTGGAAGCTGCCCTTTTCTCTTCCTGCTGCCCCGAACAAATTGATTGGTCACTGAAGAGTTTTCCAGATGCACAGCTCCCCTGCCTCACTTGACCAGATGAACAAATCCCTGCCCATAAGATCAAAGAGCTGCTGGCCCTCCCTGGGCTGATCTCGTGGGTTGGGCTAAGGCAGCTCTTGCCTTGAGAATGGAGGGCAAGGGAGTGCTATGTGTGCTGTGGGCATACCATCGAGGAGAGGAATAGTGCTCTGCTGTCATCCCACACTGTGCTACTGCCAAGCCACTCTCCTGTGTTTGCACTCTTTGCTGCTGCTGACAGCCCAGAGTGCATCTTCTAGGCTTGCCTGGCAGTGGTGTGAGATGCAGGAGAACACAGGGCTGGCTGTCAGAGTGTCTGTCTGGGGAAGAGGAGCAGAGTTTGCCTTGAGATGAGTTTCCCAGAGCTCAAACTGTTCCCTTGGAGCATTACAGGTGTGTAGGGGATTGGACTTGGTCTTTGGCATTCAGGATGTGCTTTGGTGCTGGCTGTGGAAAGAATTTTCTCCTCCGTTGGCTTAGCTGGTGACTAGGGAGCTGGAGTCTTCTTCTGTGCAAAGCTTTATACCTGGCAAGTGCGCTTGGTGGCCCACCTGCATCCAGTGGTGGCTGCATTGGCTGGCAGCAAGTGCGACGTGCCCTGCTGCTGGGGCTGGAGGAGGCAGCTGGCAGTGCATTGAGGCTGGCAGCATGGATGAGGGGCTGGCCTGTCAGTCTCTGGGGAGAGGGGTGGCTTGCCTCCCGTGAAGCGCTGCCTGTGACTGGCTGCAGGGTATCCGCTGCAGCCCCCAGATGCATGTACTGCAGTGGCTTGGTGAGAGCTAGCGCAAGTAGAAATAGCACTGTGGCCTGGACAGCGGCGGCACGGCTGAGCCATGCCAGGTACGTACTCACTGGCTTTTGTACCCTCTGCTGTTGCTGCCCAGCTGTGACAGTGCTGTTTATACTCCTCCTGGCTCTCACTGAGCTACCGTCGTGTGTATATCCGAGCAGGGGAATCGCACCCCAGCTCGTCGGGCAGACCGAGATTGCAAAGGGAGAGAAGGTGGAGGGTATAACATTGGAGAGGGAGAAGGGCACCCCAGGATGTAGGGGTGGGTGATGTGAGGATCCCACCAGCCTGGATTCTGAGCTGCACATGGGGAGGTGCTGTGGGCCCCTTCCTGTGCCCTAGATCAGGATGCCATAGCCCAGGTCTTAGTCAGGATTGGGCAATTGCCCTGCCTGGGGCTTCCTACCACCATTAAAGCCACGAAAAATCGCCACCGCTGTCTTCTGGCAGGAATTGCTCGCATCGTGGAGACCCACCAGCCCATAGTGGAGACCTACTATGGGCCAGGGAAGCTGTACACCCTGATCAAGCACTTGCAGGTGGAGTGTGACCGGCAGGTGGAGAAGGTGGTGGACACGTTCATCAAGCAGAGGGACTATCACAGGCAGGTGAGAGTGATGTGCAGTGCAGACTGACTGGGCTGTGGCCAAGAACTAGCTCTGAGCCTCATCCCCAATGATTCTCTAGCATCCCACAATCCTTTGCAAACAGAGCATGCTCCATGGGCCTCGTTGCTGGGCTTTGCATGGCCATGCGGGAAGCCTGGGCTTGGTGTCTCACTTTCCAGGCCAGCAGGTTTGAGGCAGCACGCTCAGCCTTGTGAGTAGGGTTGCCAACCCTCGAGGATTGAGTCTCACAGAACTGGCATCAATCTCCCAGTGACTACTGAAAGCAATCCAGGAGATTTCAATGGGATATTTTAAGAACATGACGTTATGTCATGTTGGGTAAAAAAAAAAAAAATCTCCCGGAAGAGCTTCAGTCAGAGTTGGCAACCCCACTTGTGAGTGGGTGGAAGGGACCTGGCTTTACTCCATCACTGGCCTGATGGCTGAAAGGAAGTGGGCATCCACTCTTTGCCCTGAAGGACAACGGTCATGGGACATAAGTGAGGGAAGTGAAGATGATCCTTTGGGGTTTGATTGGGTGAACAGGAGAAATCCGGTGGGGCATTCTGAGCTAGGCTGTGTCACTGGGTCTTTCAGTGATCCTCCTGCCAGCTACAACACTGCTGATAGCTGTCTCATAGGCACACACCTTTAGAGGCCATCTGCCCTCGCTCTGCCTGGCCTAAGTCCTCACTGAGCCCCATAGTGAGTTCAGTTGCTGGGGAATAGGGCATGGGTGGGTTGGTTTTCCTTGGGACCTCCCTGTGCCAGCTGCTGCTCAGCAGGGTAAGTCCTGTAGGGGAACCTGGCGATTGCGGGCGGAGATGGTGATGGGTCTCCTTTTCTTACAATTGCAGTTTCAGCACGTTCAAAACAGCATAGTGAGAAGTTCAGCTACAGAAAAGATTGAACCAAGGTACAGAAAATAAAACACTCTTCGCTCTCTTCCTCCACATTGTTCATCTGGCATTAATGCTGCTTCGCAGGTAGCTAGCACGTTCCCTCGTTCAAATGCTTGACAACCACCAAAGCATAAAATCCCCTTTGGTGTGTGTCCTTGTTGCCCTTTTAGGGTCCATGCTGCTTTGTTCTGCTTGTTCATTACCTGAAGTATCGGACCTTGACTTCCCTGAGGGGATAGGACAGCACAGGAGGCTGATGCCCGATCTGCAGGTCTCCAGCCTCACAGCTGGGGTTTGTGAGCCGCCATGGGGTACTGCGACTTCCCACACAGCTAGTCGATGGCAGAGCTGGAAGCAGAACTCTGGGCTCTGGAGCGTGTTCCCTCTGCACAGCGAGATTCTGTTGCATCAGTTTCTCTCTAATGAACTGAAATACTTTGTTTCCCCTGCTCATTATGGTCTGAAATGTGTCAGTTTCCCCAGATTAAAGCCATTGGAAGTGTACCCAGATACCACGCTAGTGCATGCCTTGTAAATACAGCCAAATACTTCCCATGCAGTCAGACATCACTTAGAGCACACACCAAGCTCTGCCATCTCTGAACAACACAGCTGCCTTGGTGTGTTTCTATAACTTAACTTCTTGATGAGGATGGTTTGTTGGCCTGATGCTCAGCTCCCAACCTGGAGGAGCAGCTGTTTGTCCAGACTCTCCCCTTGGGTGGCCCTCAGGCGTTAGGTTCCCACTGGCAGAGTTCTCAGGAGCACTGGAAAACACAAGCCTTCCCACCACTTCAAGGTGCAGTCCCTGGGGAAGGCTAGAAATGCATGTAAAAAAAATACAAACATTTTTGTTTTTCAAACAGTTTCTTCTTGTGATTATATATTACACTCGCCGTGTGTAACCTTCTTCAGCAAGTTGCTGTGGAACTCGTTGCCAGGGGATGTTGAAGGTCAAAACTATAACTGGGTTCAGAAAAGAATTAGACAAGCTCATCATCAGGATAAGGTCCAGCAGTGGCTAGTAGCCAAGATGGTCTGGGACACAACCCCATGCTCTGGGTGTCCCTAAACCTCTGACTGCCGGATGCTGGGACTGGACAACAAAAGAGGGATCACTTGATAATTGCCATATTCTGCCCATTCCCTTTGAAGCACCTGGCATTGGCCACTATCAGAAGACAGGATACTGGGCTAGATGAACCATTGGTCTGATCTAGCATGGCCATAATGTTCTTATTTTCTCTGGGCTTTAGCTTTCCCATCTGTAAAATGGGATGATAATATTTCCTGCCCATCAGGTTGGTGGTGAGGCTTTGTGTAAGGCACTGTCTACATTTACGGTGGTGTATAGAGAACATACACTGCACCTCCCTCCAGCATGGGTGAAAATAGCAGTGCAGATAGTGAGGCACGACTTAGGTGAGTGAAGACATGCCAGACCCTTAGGGCATGTATCCTAGACGGCTCTCCAAATGCCCAAGCAGTGCCTCCCATGGCTCCCCTGCTATTCTTAGCAGTGTAGTGTCCCTGCTGCAGTGAAAGGCTCTGGCAGGAGGGCAGCAGGGAAAGACTCCGGCAGCTCCCCATGCCAGAGCCTTTTACTGCCATGTGTAGGACACACCAGCATGGATGCAACCTGCTTTTCACTGCGGCATGTAGCTCCACATACCCTACGTGCTGCTGCCAGCATAGATAGGGCTTAAGTAATGTTTGCATGGTGATTTTGGATTAGTGATGAAAGGCTCGAGGAGTATCAGTTTCCTTTTAAATGACACAAGAAGGTACCTTTTCTTTGCATACTCAATGTGCTGCTCTTTGCATGCAGGTACCATTGTGTGTTTCCTCACCTGCTGAATCCAGACAAACCCCTTGTTGTTTGCAGGTGCAGACTAGCTCTTGTAAAGAGTTTGTAACGAATGTTTGTGTACCAGAGCATACATGGAGGGAGCAGTGCCCAGGAGATGAATGCTCATGAGCCAAAGCGCTGCAAGATGGCCCTCTGCAGGAGGCTCAGAACAGCCTGTCCTTCCCTTTACTTTCAAATGCATCGCTGAGCTCAGGCCTGCTGAGACTTGCTTCTGGCCACTTTATTGTGGCTAGTAAAACACAGGACCTGCCAGACTGGAGCAGGCCAGGAGTCTAGCCAGCCCAGAGTGCCACCAGAGAGTGGCCAGCACCAGATATTTCAGAGAAAAGTGCAAGACACCTACAGTGGACAGTTCCCAAAGAACGTGCCCAAGAGGAAGTTTCTCCTGTCCCCAAGCAGTTAGAGACTTCTTGTGGCCTGAAGCAAAGAGGATTATGATCGGTATTAAATTCAGGATCACAAGACAGTCACTGTGCCAAACCGTTTTCAGTGTAAAATAACCACCCTAACGTATAATGCACAAAAGGAGCAAAGGATGGACTTATCGCCTGAGCTCAGCGATGCATTTGAAAGTAAAGGGAACGACGTTGTTCTGAGCCTCCTGCAGAGGGCCATCTTGCAGCACTTTGGCTCTCCCAGCTCCCTCGGAATGAGCATTCATGCTTCTATAGCATGTGCTGCCTTTGGTTCAGGAAAACCAGTGCCCTTCCTTTCGTGGGCTTGCTCCATAGTTTCTCACTGTGTCCCTTGCAGGGAGCTTGACCCCATTTTAACCGAGGTCACCTTGATGAATGCCCGGAGCGAGCTGTACCTCCGATTTATCAAGAGACGGATCGTCTCGGACTTTGAGGTGGGAGACTCCATGGCCTCGGAGGAGGTAAAGCAAGGTAATCCCTCGAATGCCAGTGCTTCTCTGGCTCCGTCCTTACAGCTCCTCAATGGCACTGCTGTGAAGCAGCTCATTGAAGGCAGCTTCTGGGATAGTGCTCTGGAGAGCTGGACTGTGCGGCATAGGGACCCCCAATTTCACGATAGCGTTACATGCATTCAACCTCCCTGCACAGTCTGACCCCTCAGTAGCACGTCTCTTGGAGCGTGTCCTCCTCCTTCACTATTGGGAGACCTGAAGAGTGGTGGGCACAGGAAACCTGGCCTCCTCTTCTGCTAGCTGGCTGGGAGTCTAGCTTTTACCTTCTGCTATCTGGTCTCCTTTCCCACAGCTAGCGGAGTTGCATGTCGGACTTAACAAATGCAAAGGGTGGAGACTCTCCCCCGCGCACCCAAAGGAGGCGGACGGTGCCATTGTTGAATTTAGAGGTGACATCACATCATGGTGTTGCCCTGGACCTCCTTTGGTGGGGGCGTGTCTTCCATATCTCTCCCTCGCTGGCAGGTGTCTGGCATGCTTTGCATGCACTACCTTAGTTCTCTAAAATTGGGTTCCTAAATAATTTTGTAGCATGAATGGCCGCTGAAAGAGGGGAGAGCGTCTCCTGGACGCCACCGCTTTCTTTCATGGCTGCAAGGGCCAGCTTCCACTCGCATGTCTGTCGTGTAATAGCTGGAAATGGAGGTGACCCAGCAGCACGTGACCCACTCGCCGCAAACCCCAGTTTGGGAGCCATGGTACTAGAGCAAACAGCGCCCTTTTCAGTGTAGAATCCTTAAGGTAAAGAAATCGCTCTCTGAGCAGAGTGAACTTCGATCCACGTGGGCTGGAGAGCCGGGGAAGGGAGCAGTAGCCTGGGAAGGGGTGAGGAATTTAAGTGAAGAGCTCATCTGGTGTCTTAATCAAGGTCATGGCTAGCTTTGATTTCCACTCCTATCTCACTGGTGTCACTGCTGGAGTCCTGAGGATCCCGTAATTTACACCTTGCGCTTTCGAGGACCCCCAGCCATAGCTGTCATCTTCCCAGCTGCGGTGGGGGTGGGCCTCCCTTTGGAGCTCATCTGTCCCTCAGGAGGAGCAGCTGACGGATGAGTTCCATGTTCGTCCTTTGCCCAGTAACTAAATATGCTGCTTCTGCAGCTGGCCCAGCTTCTCTCAGCTCAGGCAGCGTGGCTGCAGTTGGCCTGCCAGGGGGCCTTGCCGAGTGCTGGTCCAGGATACATCCAGAATCAGCTTGGCAGTGCTGTCGGCTGCTCTTTGCTGCACAGTTCAGACACACGCTTTGTTCAAGGCAGCAGGGTTTGAACGACGTGTGCCTGTCGGGTGCCATTCAGGCAGGTAGCTGCTGCCCCTCTAAGGAGCTGAGGTGGCTATGGGGAAGTGCTTTTGGATGCTCAGTCACTGGTGGTGATTCTGGCTTGCACTCTGTAGCGCATCAAAAGTCTTTGGACAAGCTCCTCAACAACTGCCTGTTGAGTCGCACCATGCAAGAGCTGATTGGCTGTTACATCACCATGGAGGAGTACTTCATGCGGGAGACTGTCAACAAGGTAAGACCTGCGGTACTGTGTCTGGGGTAGCCTGGGGTGGGGACGAGGCCTTGGAATCCACTGGGGATTAAGGAGGTGGAAGCCTGTGGTTCATGCTGCTCCACGGTCCTGCTGTGTGAACACACGCAGGGAGCTCCCTGCCCTGTGTCTTGTATGGGGATTCCTGGCCTCTTTAACTAAACAACCTCTGGGGCGGTCATTGGGAACAATTTCACATGAGCAATGTACAGAATTAATTGAAACACTCCTTTCTGCGCTTCCCAGCCCAATGTCCCCCATGCTGATATTGAGTAAGGGCGATCTGTCTAGCTGAGGCTTGCAGCCGGACACCCCACGCAGATGGGCTGGTCAGACTCGTTAGGCTTCGCAGAGTTGCATCTGGCCACAGCCTCTGAAGGAAAACCCAAAGCGCTGCTGGAGATGCTGTGTGGGTAGCCTTTCCTTGGAGGAAAGGGTGACTTAAGGCGTTGCTGGGCTGATGGAGTGTAGAACCATGGTCCTGACCGCCTGGGGCTGTTAATCCTCTGGCACCTCTTGCTAGAGTAGGAGTGTTAACCTTGTTGTCTTGGCCAAGTGCTGACTTGGGGATGTCTCAACTGACCTGCAGTGTCAGCCACGCTCAGATCCTTAGCTTCCTGTCCTAAACGCTTGCTGTGCGCTGTTGAACAGCTCCAGGCAGCACGGGGGTGGATGTATTTCAGGAGTGGATGAAGTGACTCCTGTGTGTATAGCTTGTGACGTGCTGGATCCTTGTGCTGAAAGCCATTCTAGCAGCGTAAGGCGCTGCTCCTCAGGCTCCCTTCCCATGCTCCACCATGGAGCGTGCCGTGCCAAAGGACCCTTAGCCAGGAATGGATGTTACGATGCTTGCTAACGTGACATAACAATGAGTTTCAGGTACCCCAAGCTCCTTTCATGCCCCGTGCAGTGCAAGAGATGCTTCTGTCACATGGTGACAAGCATGTATCTGATACTCTGCCCTCTGGAGGGGGATGATGTAAGCAGGTTGGGTTTGATTCCTGTGAGACAGATCATGTGTTAATAGATAGACCCCCAGCCTGGCTCTGAGTTCTATCAGCAGCGTATTGTGTTGCTGTGTGGATGATGGACGTCAGGACCCGAGGTCCCTGGCTGGTTGTGCTGTGGGCAGGCAGTGTGCTGCCTGGGAAGTGGAGCTCTCTGAGCACATGGGGTGGGGTGGAAGAAGGGGCATCCTGGTGATCTTTCCTGTTCCACCATTGAATGTTGAGAACTACCAAATGGGGCTGCACCTGCAGGCACTCAGTGCTGCTTAGGCTTGGAGATGTGGTGCTCGAGTGGGGCTGGAAGGGCTAGTTGCCCCAGGAAGGTGGGTGGGCAGCTTGCAGGAAGGGGAGCTGTGGTTGGGGGCTGAATGTTTCTTTGAGCCATGCAGCCAAAGGTGAACCTGAGCTGCTTAGTGAGCCTATCTCAGTCCCTTCCGGACCTGCTGGGCCCTTACCCGCTGCACTCACTGCTGAGAGTTTTCTTTCCCTTCAGGCCGTTGCTATGGACATGTGCGAGAAGGGTCAGCTGACCTCCAGCATGGTGGATGACGTCTTCTACATAGTGAAGAAGTGCATTGGGCGCGCCCTGTCCAGCTCCAGCATAGATTGTCTCTGTGCCATGATCAATCACTCCACCACCGAGCTGGAGTCTGACTTCAGGTAATGGGGCAGGCTGCCTGCAGGTGTCCCTGGGGCTGAGTGCTGTCTCCGAGTCCCCCAAAAGGCACATGGAAGGATGCAGGGGGGATGAGAGAAAATATACACGATATATCAGAAATGACCATAACTGATTTCCCCCTTATTCAGATCTGGTTTTGTTGCATACTTAGCAAACACAGCGTTTGTAATAGGATGGTGTTTCCTGCATGTAGAACCTCTGGGTTCCCATGCTTCTGACCTCAAGCATCTCTCTCCTCTGGGATATGCCATGTGAAAACAGGCCCCTTGGCTCTGGCCAGGGCCTGGTGGCCTTGGTGGCGCGAATGGGTGCAAGAGCCTCAAGACCAAAAGTCATCCAGAGGGCTGAGAGGAAATCCATGTAGCACTTACACGTGTTTACCTATATGACTGCACAGTCTGTGCTGGGCCACTTGCAGGCATTCACCTGAGCTCCACGTGACAGGTGAGGTTCCCTGGGGCCGCTTTAATGCAGTGACTTGAGTGGCTGCCTGATGCTTTTGAACAAGGGTCATGTGGGTACAGAAATCAACCTGTGCCTGTTTTGCATCCCAAGATGGCAGTAGCCAGAGTGAATACAGAAGTGACTGATCTTAACAAGCTACTGCAACCAACCCATTTGGGTGAGAGCTTGGGAAGGAGGATCCTTGGATGCTGGGCAGTGGACTTTGTGAGGAGCAGAGCGATTTGGCAGGGTTCTGTTTGCCATGCCTAGATCCCGGCGCCTGACTTCAGCAGAAGGGAACTGTTGACCAATATTTGCTAGGCTAATTATTATATATCTGTGTCTGTCACTTTATTCACACCAGGTATGGTAACAAGCATTAGGCACACAGTATCAGTGGTTACATGGCCTGACTTCGTCTGTGTTCTGTAATCCTGTTAGCTTCTGCTATGTATCCCATAATGCTTTTGGAAAGCTGAAGTCCACTTTGGCTTTAGAAAATAAGAAAGTTGTCAAAGGCAAAATATATTAATGTTCTGCCCAGTACAAGCTAGGGAGGTACCTTCTTGGACCAGTACCTCGAATGCTGGTATCCAAAACAAAGCTGAGGAAGGAACAGACCTACAAGTTAAGAAACTGGGATGAACTGGTGGGCTGGATTTTAGTGACATATAAAGAGTTTTGTAACTTGTAAAATCATCCTAGAAATACTCCTAGCTGAACTGTGCAACTTTGGAAGGAAGCCTTCTGGGTAAGGTGAATTCAACAATGCTGTACAAGTCAGCTTCCCAGAAATTGGTAGCGTATTGAACCACTTTTCCGGTACTAAAGTATCTTTGACTTTTAGCAGTGAACCTGTCCTGATACTGCTCTGTTGAGCGCTTTGTATAGCAAAGCAAAGTGTGGTCAGGGAGCAGACTGTACCATCTCCCAGCAGAACTGGGCCATGTTCATTCTCATATGTTGTGGCCAGAGGGCTGGGCTTGTGCAACTGCGCCTGGTCTGATGCTTCTCTGGCCACCTGCTTGGCTTGCTCTGCTCAGTACTGAGGCATAGTGTGCTCTGTCCATCCCCAGGGAGGTTCTGTGCACCAAGCTGAAGCTTGGCTTCCCGGCCACCACATTCCAAGACATCCAGAGGGGGGTGACCAGTGCGGTGAACATCATGCACAGCAGCCTGCAGCAGGGCAAGTTTGACACCAAAGGCATCGAAAGCACCGATGAGGCCAAGCAGTCCTTTCTGGTGGGTTTCGTGCAGGCTTGGATGGAGGGAAGGGCAGGCGGTGAGGACAGAGGGCCTGGAGAATGTGAGGAAAGGGAGATGCTTGAATATCTAGCATCCCAGGAATGGGAAAGTGTCTCCTGGGCTTGAGTGATATGACCATGGCCTGAGAGCCAGGATAAGGGCAGGGTGACCTCTGACTCCTGGTAGAAGGTTGATGCTGCATCTCCCAAACCATTCCTCCCTGGATTTTTAGCCAGGCAGGATCCTCCAGTCATCTCACAAGCTGTCTGTTCCCCTTGGAAAGTGGGTCTGCTCTGCGTTGAAATTAGCATCGATGCCTCACAGAGAGGCATTGGGAGGGTGCGACTTCCCCCCAGGGGGGAACTCTTGCACAGAAGGATTGCATGGGATGAATGAGCTCTGCTGATATGAAGAATGGGTTTTCATCACAGGTGGCCACTGTGCTTGGAGTGTGAGAGCCACTCTATTGTCTTCTCTTCACATTGTGCTACAGCTGGCCATGTTTCAGGGGTCAGAGCCTGGAAGTCAGATTTACAGAGCAAGAAATGTGAGCCCTCCTCTGTCGCCTCCGTGGCTCTCTGCCGCTTCCCTCCCTCTGGAGGAGTGCTAGATAAATCTGAGGACACCCATGCACCCACCCACCCACGCATGCCCTACACATGCATATGGGAAGCTGCACTGTTTGGTTCCCTGATCCAGCACTGAAAGGGTTTCCCACTGATGGGACATCCTTGATGCCAAGCAGACCTCAAATGAAGTCCCTTGACTGGCAGCAGTGGTGATGGCTGGCACGGACCTGTGCCCCCTATCTGCCCACCGCAGCACTGTGAATGCATAGCAATGAGGAAGCTATGCAGGTGGTTCATTGTGCTTGGAGGAGAGAAATCAAAGGCGTGAGTGAAGGGAGGGTGCAGGGCCTATCGCTTTATTTCATAACACTCTTGGTGACAGAGCTCTGGATTTCCTGAAGCAAAGTACTTAAAATGTCAGCGCTCTGCCGGAGTCCCTCATTCACCTGTCAGCCCGGCTCGTTTTCCTGTCTCCAGCAAATCTCAGTATCGCACTGACATTTACTTCAACAGGTGAAGAGCAAAATGTCACCACTGCTGATGTTTTAATGAGGATTGTCACCGGGCTGGCGAATTTCTGTGCTCTCCTGCCTGCCCATCAATGACTTGCTTTTCACCACCACTTTCCTGGATTTTCACTTGCGTGTAAGCAGCTGGCTCTGGGCGTTCCCAACCCAGAGTGTTCTCTGGGATGCTGCCGCAAAAGCGATGCAAAACACAAGGGTGGGACTTCCTGCAGGAATGAGGCAGAGAGCTGTCACTCAAACACTTACATATAAAACAGTAGTGGAGGGCGGGTAGATCGCACATCACTGGAAACGTATCATGTCTTCTACACTTACCTATTTGCAGTTGACTTAATGTGCAGTTCCATTATGCTCCTTCCTCTTTGTTCCAGGTCACCTTGAACAATGTGGAGGTCTGCAGCGAAAACATCATGACCTTGAAGAAGACTTTGGAGGTAATGTCTGGCATCTTTATTGGCTTCCTGTAACCAGCCTTACAATCCACTCCCGTCCAGCTGGGTACACATTAGGGAATGAACGCTCGTAGCCTCCTGTGCTCTTGGCCTTACTCGACTTTCAGGGGTCTTACTTAACCTTGGGTGACCTGTCCTGCTAGTTCAAATAGATTGGTAGAAAAAACTGGGCTGGATGGGACCATTATCAGTTACCTGAGTCCATCCACCTACCTCCTGGCAGAATAGATGTAATTATCCCTAATGAATTTTCCAAATTTTCTGTGAGGCTGAAGCCTTCATTGTTTACAGGGACGGCGATTTGTTTCCTGTTTTCGTTTTATATCTAAATCTTCCTGTTGTGGGGCCATTACTATGTGTTTGATTTGTGTCCTAATGAGAATATGCTCATTCGCGTACAGCTGCTATGTCTGAATCTCTTTACTTTCCATTCTGGTTTTAGCCTTTCTTTATCACTCTCATTTTCCAAGGCTCAGGTCTACACCACAGACCTAGCTGTGTCACTCAGGGATGTGAAAATGCCACACTCCTGAACGACATCATTATATCGCTCTAACCTCTTGTGTAGACAGTGCTGTGTCTAAGAGCTTCTCCCGTCGCCATAGCTTCCATCTCTCGGGGCGATGGCTCAGCTACATGAGAGGGTCTCAACCTTCACTGCACCGCAACCTCTTTCTCACAGCAAAAATTACTACACGACCCCAGGAGAGGGGGCCAAAGCCTGAGCCTGCTCAAGCCCCACTACTCTGGGCAGGGGGGCCAAAACCTGAGCCCCACCACCCCAGCAGGGGAGAGGGGGCAAAGCTGAAGCTCAACGGTTTCAGCCCCAGGCAGGGGGCCTGTAACCTGAGAGATGCCGCCCAGGGCTTCGGCTTTGGTCCCAGACAGTGGGGCTCAGACTTTGGCTTTACACTGGGCCCCAGCAAGTCTAAGCCAGCCCTGGCAACCCCATTAAAATGGGGTCACAACCTACTTTTGGGGTCCCAGCCCACAGTTTGAGAAGCCCTGAACTACACGGATGGGAGACGCTTCCCTTGTCTTCTGCCATAACTCTGTCCATGTAGACAAGCCCCAAATCTCCAGTACCATTTCTGCTGATCACCTTTGAACTCTGTTCAGTTTACTTCGTTATTTATCTCCAAACTCACTTTGTCCTGACTACCTATATGTGGTAGCCCAGTGGACTAACCAGAAGAAAATACTGACCACACACACACGGACTCTTGAAAAAATAAAACAACACCAGCCATGAGACCCTGATTTTTTTTTTTTAAAGGGGATTCAGCTCAGCTGCTAAATTAATACCTAGTGTCAAAACAGAGCGACTGCTGTCCAAAGGATGTAGAAGACCTTGCAGAGCTTATAGTCTAAATCGATGTGATCCAAGCAGCTGAGGCCAGAAGGACTGTGGGTGGGACCATGGGAAGGGGGACAAGTTACGTAAAACCTGTGGTTGGTTAGAGTTGAGCATGTATCTTAATGGTTCTTAAATTAGCAGGGGTTTATTTTCAGTAGGTGTTAACACTAATCTGTGTTTTTATTATTGGGGTGTGGTGGGGGGGGTTGCAGTTGGGGAGGAAAGTAGTGGAAAAGGGCAGCAATTGAAGGCGTAGAGTGGAGAAGTAGAAGCTTGGGGGGTGGACGGGGGAAGAAGGTGGTTGAAAAACCTGATTTGCAGATACAATTGAGTAACTGGATTTGCCAGTGCACAGTGCCTGCCCAAATCCAGAGGCAGGTGCTGCAGATTGGGTGCTGAGACTCTGCCAGCTGGGGAGGATAGAAATTCTCTATCTGTTATGCCGTCTGGGGCAGGGACTGTCTTTGTTACATCTGTACAGCTCCTAGCACAGTGAGGTGCTGCTCCATGATGGGTTCCAGGGTGCAACTGCAAAATAAATACCTATTAGTGCTGGTAGTATTGGGCTGTTGATGCTCATCCCAGTAAAAGAGACTTTCACGCTGGGACTTGTCCTTTTCCGAAAACACGGCTGAAATCTCTCCTCTGGCCAGGCCAAGGGCTCACTCGTCAGTGTTCGGTTAGACCTTGTGAAATCGCTAAAAACCCTCCACCCCTTGTTTCTCCATCTGTAACATGGAGATAATTTCCCTAGGTCTTGGATTAGAAACTCTTACACCTTGTGACACATGAGGCAACCAGGTGGGTCCATCTCAGTCTGTCTAGTGCCACGTTTCCTGCTCCATTGTGGTCTGTTTCCACGACAGCGGCATCTTTCTTAATGGTTTTCTTGTGAAATCTGTTGTCCTCCTCTTTCCCATTTTCCACCAAGTCCAGTCACAGGCTTGTCTGGGAATATGGCTTTTGACACCCATACAACATGTCCAATCCCCTTCAACCTCTTCCCTTAAATCACTCAGTGCCTCTCTGGCCTGTTGGCTGGTCCTTTGTCATACAGCCGTGTTAGTTACTTTATCCCACCAGTGGGCACCAAGTGTTCTCCACAAGCATGGGGGGGTGGGCGCGAGGGTTGTGAGGGTGAGGAGGATTTCTTTGTATGTCCGTAGCAGGGTCCCGTTGTGCTGTGTTAAAGCTGATCCCTGCCCCAAAGAGCTGACAATCTGCTGTGCCAGTGCAGAGCGCTCCAAGTGTCCCATAGCACTTACAGTCTGCGTATGGGTGTGTCTTTCCCACAGAGCGACTGTGCCAAGCTGCTCAGCCAAGGCTTTGGGGGCGAACAAGCCGAAGCCAAGATTGACAGCTGCCTCGCCGACATGGCTGCGGTGTCGAACAAGTTCAGAGATCTGCTGCAGGTGAGCTGTTTGCTGTGCGTGTGGTGTGCTCTGGCTGACGCAGCCAGTCGGCTAGCTCTGAAACGCACCCACAAATGGGAGATCATCAGGCCAGGGCCTGTGCTAGCCCTGGCTCTGAGTCCAGCCCAGAATGGTGTAAGATGGTGTGGAGGGGGAGTAAGCATTGATCGTATGCTGAGTAACAGTGTTGCTCCTGGCTGGGGAGGAATAGGCACTAATGGTGAGCTGCAGAACAGAAGGAATGTGGTTCCCCTTGCTGCTTTGTGCTGAGTGAAGCTGGTCTCCCCAGGTAAAGGTGCAGTATTTTAAAATTGGAGCCACGAGTTCTCAGATCGTCCTTTCTCCCTCTTTGGGGGGAACCTTGGCAAGACATTTGGCAGGTCTGTCTAAGAATGGCATCTGAGGAGCTCTTGCCATCCCACAGATGTAATCCAAGAACCAGTATCTCTCTTCCCCTATCGAAATATCCAGCTTCCCCTTCTCTCAGTGGGTAGCTGCTGCTAAGGCTGCAATCTCATGTCCTCCAGCAAGTTTGCCAACGAGAGGAAGAGGAAGGCTTAATGTTTGGTGTGTGGAAGCCAAGCAGCAGAGAACTTGGTTTGAGCAAACCCTGAGGCCATCTTTCGCCTTGTGACAGGAGTGGGGAGAGCAAAAGCATTTTCTCTTGCTTTGCCAGGCACCGTCCTCGTACCGCTCCAAGACACATGGCTAATGCTGAAACCACGCAGGAAAGTTGTCAACCCAGTCTTGTTAAAGCTGGATGGGAAGCGATTGAGCTCCCATGCTGCCTCAGTCTCAGATATCCCCTTTCAGTGGAAAAGGGCAGCTGCCAGCAGCAGGCTCCGAGATGCCAGTTGTAATTAAAAACTTCCACCAACTGCCTGGGGAGAAGCTTCTTGCAGAGTGACCCCTGGTGTCCCCTGAGCCAGGCAGGGAGCCCGTTCATGAGCGCTCTAGCCTTGCAGCTACCTAGGACTTGCCTAGGCCACCAAGAGCCATCACTCCCAAGCTGCTGCGTGTGCGACGTGGAAGTCCTGCTCCCCAGGAAAGCAGAGTCACTGCGATGACAGCTAGCTCTGCTCTGAGCTTTCCCCGGGGGGCGGGGTTTGGAATCTGGCCATGGCCGCCTCCTTGCCCTGTCTGGCCCTGAGCAAGCAGAAGGCTGCATCAGTCAGTGGCCTTCCCCCTCTCACCTTGGGGCTAGAGCCTCACCTGGCTCCTGAGCATAGCGCTTGGCATCCAGACTCCTGGGTTCCATTCCCATCTCGACTTGCTGCCTGATCCTGTGCAAGTCTCTCTCCAGGCTTCATTCCCCTGGCTCACAGGGCAGACTCTGGGGAGGGTGAGAAGAGCAGGCGCATGTTTGTTGGAATCAAGGCGTGGTCAGTCATTGGCCGGGTCCTCTTCCTCTCCTCCCCAGGAAGGACTCAGTGAACTGAGCAACACAGCTGTCAAGCCACAGGTGAAACCCTGGATCAACCTCTTCCTTTCGGTCTCCCATAATATCGAGGAGGTAAGCCTCATCTTTCTCTGCTCCCCAAGCATCCAGCTCCATAGGGCTCTGCACTTGTAAGGGCGAGGAGGGGTCAGAGGGACAGGCCTGGCTCACTTCCCAAAGATCTTCTTCCCTGCTGTTACCTCAGCATGGCCAGGCAATGAACTCCTTGGCCGTCCAAGGACCACCCGTGGGACTGAAACCTAGAATATGGGACCCCAGGAAAATGTGGTGAGGGGTGCAGAATGCTGCACTGTCAGGGACCTTTCCTGTCCCAGTGTCACAACTCAAGACTTCTCATGCTGGTGACGCACAGTTCTGAAAAGCATCATACTAGCTGGTTTGTGTGGGACAGGTACATTTTGGCAAGAAGGAATATATGCTCCCCACCCCTGGAACTTCCCTTAGGATGCACTACACTGGTGCCTGAAGGGCTAACTCTGTCAGTTGTTGCTTTAAGTAGCTGTACTGGATTAGACCATTGGTCCAGGTAGTCCTGCATCCTTGCCTTGTGTCTGATACTTCAGAGCAAGGCAGAAATGCCTTGCTGGTAACACACCTGCTCAAGTTGTGCATTGGAGTACATGCAGATAATGGCATAGAGAATACACTTATAAAGTTTGCGGACAATACCAAGCTGGGAGGGGTTGCAAGTGCTTTGGAGAATAGGATTAAAATTCAAGGTCATTTGGAGAAATGATCTGAATTAAATAGGATGAAATTCAATAAGGACAAATGCAAAGTCCTCCACTTAGGAAGGAACAATCAGTTGCACACGTACAGAATGGGCAATGACTGCCTAGGAAGGAGTACCACAGAAAAAGATCTGGGGGTCATAGTGCATCACAAGCTAAATATGCGTCAACAGTGTAACACTGTTGCAAAACCTGCTAATACATCCCAGAAGGATGTTCACTTGAGTGTTGTAAGCAAGACACGAGAAGTAATCCTTCCGCTCTGCTCCACAGTGATTAGGCCTCAGCTGGAGTATTGTGTCCAGTCCTGGGCACCACGTGTCTGGAAAGATGTGGACAAATTAGAGAAAGTCCAGAGAAGAACGGCAAAAGTCATTAAAGGTCTAGAAAATATGACCTGTGAGGAAAGATTGAAAGAATTGGATTTGTTTTAGTTTGGAAAAGAAAACTGTTATGTCCCCTCTTTTTAGTCTTCTCAAGTACACAAAAGGTTGTTACAAGGAGGAGGGAGAAGAATTGTTAACTTTAACCTCTGAGGATAGGACAAGGAGGTTTAGGTTGGACATAAGGAAAAACTTCCTAACTGTCAGAGTGGTTAAGCACTGGGATAAATTGTCTAGGGAGGTTGTGGAATCTCCATCATTGGAAGTTTTTATGAGCGGGTTAGACAAACACCTGTCGGATGGTTTAGATAATAGTTAGTCCTGCCGTGATGCAGGGCCTCAGCTAGAGACCTCTTGAGGTGCCTTCCAGTCCTACAATTCTGTGATTCTATGTGGAGGGAGGGCAGAATCCTTTTTAAGTCCCGGCAATCCGTTTTCCCCCCTGAAGCACGGCCTTAGAGCATCGTGTTAGTAGGTACGCGATCTACCTAGCCATCTGAAAGTGCTGGGCCCAGGTCAGGCATTCCCTTGTCCTGTCTCCTGGCCTCTCCTACGTGGGGACACAGATGAGCACAAAAAGACTCCTCCTTTAGTGCATATAACTTGAGCATCCTGGGGTCTGCTAAATCTACAGGCCAGATAAAGCTAAGCAGAGAAACTGTGGCGGACTTGATGCAGTGCAGCAGGGATGTAAGACCCACTAGCACTGCTGTAGCTCTAGCAGGTTCTCCCAGTTCTGACTGAAAGCTGCTCTCAAAGCCAGGGGTGTTGGAGATAAGTAATTTGCCCTGCATTCTGCTCCAATGCTAGGAAGAGTTCAATGATTATGAAGCCAATGACCCCTGGGTCCAGCAGTTCATCATCAACCTGGAACAGCAAATGGCAGAGTTCAAGGTGAGTTTTCCTGAGCACCCATAACCTAACTGATGCTTCAGGTCAGTCGTGCACAGTGGCATTGCCTGACTCAGACTCCCTGCTCTGGTGAGTGATGGACACAGTCCTCCCCTCATTGCGCCTGCTGTTTAAAACAACCCAAAGTAGCCCCCTTCGCTTTGATTCTCCAGCGCTGAGCCTTCCCGGAGAGGTCAGTGATACTCACATCTGCACATGTTCCCAAGTCCCGGTACCCCAGGCCTGACCGCTGAGCTGTTGTGGTTTGCTTTGGCTCCGCTCTTTAAGCATGGCCATTAGCACCACTGACTCCAGGCCTTTCACTGGCGCTGGTTTCTGTTGACTCCTGCCCAGTGGCTGCAGGACAGTGACATGGTTTTCTCTCCCCAGGCTGGGCTCTCACCTGTGATCTACGACAGCCTCAGCAGCCTGACCACTAGTCTCATTGCCATTGAGCTGGAGAAGGTGGTTCTCAAATCCACCTTCAGCAGGGTAAGCAGACAGCTGTGTCCTTGCGCAGCAGCCGCTGGACTCACGGCAGGCCCGGGAGAGTCCTGCCTTCACCCCCTCCTGCTCTAAGAGGGGTTGGGAAGCTGGGCTAGAACGCGCCGTACAGACGTTCCCCCGCCGGCAGTGCCACTGAGCTTCCTGCTGGGCTGTTGTTGAGGCTCCTGCTACCCTGCAGTTCCAGCCTTCCAAGCTAAAGCTTCAGTTTCCCTCCCTACTCAGTGAGTCCGTGCGTGTGACTAGACTTAGCCAGCTCAAAAGAGCCCCGACTGAAGCGAACGGTCAGAGGAAGCTTTGGCAATGGGGCTAGGGAGACCTTGCCACGAAAGAGGCATTGGCCCCTAAAGTGTCTGGCTATAAGCCACTGCCTGCTTTCCAGCCCCAGAGCACCATGTTCCATGGAATTCTTCCCTCTCCTCACCCGGCATGAGCATCTGTAAGATCCAAAGCCATGTGCCCATGGAAGAGTAACCTGGTTTGCTTGGTGCGCCCAGCTTGGCGGCCTGCAGTTCGATAAGGAGCTGAGATCGCTGATAGCCTATCTCACCACCGTGACCACCTGGACCATCCGGGACAAGTTTGCTCGTCTTTCCCAGATGGCGACCATCCTCAATCTGGAACGGGTGAGCTCTCCTCTGACTCTCTGTGCCGGGGGTGGTGGAATGAGCAGCAGCAGCTTCTTCCCGAGCCAGCCTCCACAGAGGTCTCCTAGGCTCAGCCTGGTTTGCAGCTGCAGCCCCCACCCCCCCATGCCTACTGTTCCTGCAGCACTTGCTGCTGGGGCGGGAGGGGTAGTTGCAGGAACGTGGAGCATCTGCCCACCCGTCATGCCCACCCCATGCTCTGGAGCGTCTGATCTTCCATGGAGCTGGAGCTGGGGAGGAGAATGGCATATTCATGTGTTGTCATTTCCCATTTTCTTTCTTTCTCCAGGTGACAGAGATCCTGGATTATTGGGGCCCCAACTCAGGCCCCCTGACCTGGCGCCTCACCCCAGCAGAGGTCCGTCAGGTGCTGGCCCTCCGAATCGACTTCCGCAGCGAGGACATTAAGAGGCTGCGCCTGTAGCTGTGACAGTATCTGCAGCGCCTGGATGTCGTCGGATGCGCTTCATAGTTTGAACGTAGCAACCCCTGGGGCCCGTCCTCGTGCTTCCAGCACTTGCTGCAGCAGGACTGTGACAAGCCCAGGGGCGACCGGCTGGCTCTGTCAGCCACCAACCCTGTGATGATTCCAGTGCTGCTCCCTAGTGCCTCACACCCGGCTTTCCTGGTATGAGAGAAGGCCCAGTGCAGCTCACTGCCCTTCAGGGAGCAGAGATGCAGCGGCCATGCAATTGTTCATGTTGTCGAGCAGTGGCATTCCAGCAGGGTTCCTCACTGAGGTGCCCTCCCCATGACACTCACAGTAAAGGGTCAGGCTGTTCTGACCGAGGGTTAGAGCTTGCTCATGCCTTCCTGTCTCATGACCGGTTCTGTGGAGTACGTGGCTGTAGTCCCAGATGCTGCCCCATGCAGTGACTCAAGCGCCAGTGACCTTGTATCACCCTCCACAAACCATGGTTGCCCTGGCCCAGTAGGGTGTAATCCTGGCGTTATTCCCCCGGCTGTGGTGACGGTTCACAGGTCAGTTGCTGGCGTTCCAAGGGCAGCCTTGTTCGGCAGGAGGAGCCGTTCTTCAGTGGGGAGTGTCTGAAATTCACATGGGGGCTGCTGATGGTCAAGTCCCTTTGGGAATCAGGGCTCTGGCTCCTCTTGTACCTGTGTACACTGTGCAGCGAGGCAGTGAATAAAGATGGAGGAGTGGGGAGTAACGTTCCTCCGGTGACGTGTGTTACGGGCTGGGCGAGCACATGGCCAATGGGAGGTAAGGCCAGAACCTCCTGCAGGCTCCTGCCCTACCTGCAGTGGGGTGTTTGCTTGTCTTGTCCATCTGCCTGGGGCCCTGAGGGCACATAGTTGGCACTGGACTAGTCTAAGTGATGCTGAACTTGCACTGCTTGGTGCTAGCACAGTCCTGGGCTGTCTCCCTACTGTGCTGCGTGATACTCTCATCCCTGCTGGTGCAGCCGAGCTCTGCCTCTCTGCAAAGCCTTCGGCTTCAGCTGGGTGTGCTGAGCTGCCTCAAGCCCAGGGCTCTGCTGGGAACGCACAGCCTGCTGCGAGGGAAGAGTGACAGCACACAACGGGGGGGGTCCCTTCATGTACAGGAACAGTGGACTCCCATGGAGGAAAAACTCAGCTCTTGGTGGTCAGAGAAAGGGCGGGAGCAATGACTCACCACAAAACTCAAAGATTTCTGTAGTGTTCAGGGACTTGGCTCCTGCTGGAAGCCAGGCCCGTCCGCCCTCCCAGGCAGCACTGCCAGTGAGCAAGAGTTGCTGGCAGGTCGCAGAGGATCCCCACACACACAGAATCAGTATGATTTGGGCTGCCCCAGGGAATGTTTAGCTAGAATGTGCAGGCTGGGCTTGGCTCCTGCGCGCTCCGCTACATGGCGATGAACACGTCTCAAAGCAGGTGGGACTATTCACTGTCCCGCTGTACCGGGCGGGAGTCAGTCAGCAGGCTTTGTGCTCTGATCCTACTGGCAATAGGAAAAGCGGCTCCACTAACCTATCCTCAGGAGACGGCTCAGTGCCGGAGAGACCTGCAAATCAAGTGTTAGTCACCATTCCCATGGACCCAGTTACTGATGCCATCTGCAGAAAGACCATATAAAAATACAGGTACAGGACCTGAGCAATGGCGGTGGCCATCTCTGCTCTATAGAGGCATGGAGGGATTAGTTTTTTATCAGCAAACGTTGAAACACTGATTTCATTGTACATACTGTGATGGGGCAAGGCCAGATGGCTACAGTAAAGTACTGAGGAACAGGTATGTTAGCCCCAGGCTAAACAAATCCCTGGTACCATGGTAACCAAATGGCAGTTGCTCCAGGTTAATCAAGACCCCTGGAGCCAAGTAAGATCTTTCTAGAAGGCAGTAGAGATAACTACATTGATTGGGCCACCTGAAGCCAATCAAGGGTTGGCTGGAACTAGTTAAAAGCCTCCCAGTTAGTCAGTGAGATTGGGGTGTGAGGAGCTGAGAGTGAGAGGCTGTGCTGCCGGAGGATTGAGGAATACAAGCATTATCAGACACCAAGAGGAAGGTCCTGTGATGAGGATAAAGAAGGTGTTTGGAGGAGGCCATGGGGAAGTAGCCCAGGGAGGTGTAGCTGTCATGCAGCTGTTACAGGAGATACTATAGACAGCTGCAATCCACAGGGCCCTGGGCTGGAACCTGGAGTAGAGGACGGGCCCGGGTTCCCTCCCAACTCCTGATCAGACACAGGAGGCGTTGACCCAGACTGTGGGGGAGATCACTGAGGTGAGCAGATCTGCCAATAAGCACAGGACCCACTAAGGTAGAGGAGGAACTTTGTCACAATACAAATAGATGAAAAACAATTTCAGTCAATGATTGAAATGTATGGATAGGCTGGCTGGGGGGGGGCAGACTATGGCCTGTGGGCCAGATCCAGCCCAGCAGCTGCTTGAATCTGGCCCTCAAGCTCCTACTGCAGGGCAGGGTCTGGGACTTGCCCTGTTCTGGGACTCCAGCCAGCGAGCAGAGTCAGGGGCAGCTCCACGTGGCTCCCAGAAGCAACAGCATAGCCCCTCTCCAGCTCCTATGCATAGGGTCAGCCAGGGGGTTCTGCTCTGCATGCTACCCCCACCACAAGTGCCACCCCTGCAGCTCCCATTGGCTGGCAACCACGGCCAATGGGAGCTGCAGGAGTAGTGCCTGCAGATGGAACAGTGTGTAGAGTTGCCTGGCCATGCCTTTGTGTAGGAGCTAGCGAGGGACATGCCGCTGCTTCTGGGAGCTGCTTGAGGTAAGTGCTGCCGGGAGCCTGCACCCCTGAGCCCCAGCCCTGATCCCCCTCCCACCCTCCAAATCCCTTTATCCCAGTTTGGAGCACCCTGTTGCACCCGAAACCTCTCATCCCTGAGCTCCAGCCCTGAGCCCCCTCCAAATCCCTTGGTCCTAGCCCAGAACACCTTTCTGCACCCCAAACCCCTCAGCCCCCCCCCCCAGAGCATGCACTCCCAGCTGGAGCCTGCACCCCAACCCCCTGCCCCAGCTCTGATCCCCCTCCTGACCTCTGAACCCCTTGGTCCCAGCCCAGAGCACCCTCCTGCACCCTGAACTCATTTCTGGCCCCACCCCAGATCCTGCACCCTCAACCAGAACCCTCACCCCCTCCCACACCTCAGCCCCAATTTTGTGAGCGTTCATGGCCTGACATACAATTTCTATTCCCCGATGTGGCCCTCGGGCCAAAAAGTTTGCCCACCCCTGAGAAAGGCAAAGTAAGAGGAACTGCTGCTTGAAGCCTTGGAGGTGTGGTGTAAGGTTACTTGCAGAGTTTGATGTGGTCACAATTTGTGTTTTAACTGTTACAGCTTTAGCTTTCGGCCTCAGTGTCTGTCATTAAGTAACTAGGCTGACCCCTCCAGAATTTCCCACACTTATGAACGTTTTAATTGATGAATAGAAAAAATGCTTAAAAATAGACGTTATCAGTTGAAATTATAAAAAATACAAATTCTGCCAAGCTTGTTTATGCAGCCTGTGGGTGGGACTGCTCCAAAGCCCAGCGATGTTGTCAAACAGTGAGGGGCCTGGCTTCACTTTGGCTGCCGGTGAACCTGGCCTGGTTCTGTTGTAGGCACTAGCCCAGGCTGCCGTGGGGCCGAGGGCTTCCCAGCTCTGTCAGCCCAATGGTAGAGGCCTGTACTCTACAGTGATGATCATGCAACCTGTGCAGCTGCTGCTGTTGAAGCCAGAAGTCACTCAGAATTGAAACCAAACCAGGACAGATTCACCCGCCGCTCCTGTGAGTGGAAAATCCTAGGGCAGGTTTTTCACGCCAGGGTGGGAGGTTGGCTGCTCTCTGAACATTCACTGGCAGTGCCCGTTGGCCTTCACATGTCCGGTTGTGCCCTCTCACTCCGTGTTACCTCTTGCTTTAGGGTCGCTCCCCACTAGCTGCAGAGAGAAGCCAGCTGTGTCCACTTCAACAGTGTGGATGCTGAAATTCCCCAGGCCCTACAATGAAAGGTTACGTTAGTAAAGCATCAGTGGGGGTCTTGCTGTTACGTGTTAATAGCTGTGGATGTAGCACGGGGGCTATTTACTTAGTTCTAACCCCCTCCCCACTGCCTGGCCAACATGCCACGAGGCACAGGCTGCTCTAGTCTGCACCCCTCTTGCAGTGCCTGGGACACGCAGAGCCATCCGCTGCCCTGATCACCCCTGAGATGGGTGGGAGCGAATGGCCATGGCTCACCTCTGTGTTTGCTAGAATTTGCTGTATAGTGTCTTTCTGGCTGGGCTCCTTGGTTAAGATGTAGAGGAACCCGCCACCTCCAGCTCCTGCCAAGCTCTGCCCATAGACATATGGCTGGAGAGCATCCATCATGCGTCTGACAGCCAGAGGCTCACAACCCGGGGCCATGCACTTCTTCTGCTGCCAGTAGCGGGTCAGGCACTTGCCAAGGAGGGGCAGGTTACCTAGAGCAGACAACAAGAATGTCAAGAAATGGTCTGTGCCTAGGAGAGCTGCAGCTGTTCCCTAAGGGTTCCCCAGCCCTGGTCTCAGGGGATGTGGGCAGGGTCTGCCCTGCCAGTGCTATCAGAACTAAATGATACGCTTGGCCAGCCTGACACCGCAGCATTTCACCTGCCTGGTGGTGAACGCCACGGCCTCCATTGTTAGCCAAGTCTGCATAGCTGCAACACTCCCCTGGGGAAAGGGGGGTGGATTCTGGCTCTTTCCATGTTCTTAGCACCGATGTAGTCGGAAAAGGGACACTGCAAAGATGGTGCAGCTCCCTCTTTCTCGGACATGCCCTTGGCTCAGACTGCAGTGAGACGAGGCAGCTTCTGAGCTGCAGAATCTCCAGCTACTTAGAGGAGGCAGAACTCAGCAGCTTTTCCATTAGCACCAGCTGTGATGAAGATTCTGCAGCCGTCAGGGGACTGGCGCTTGGTGGCTATTTGTGGATTAAGGGCAGAAGGGGCCATTCAATCAGACCAGAAGCTCATCAAGGAAATGCTGCATCAAGCCTGGATCTCAAGCTTGTTTTATAGAAAGGCATCCAGCCTCGAGGTAAAGAGCCCAGAGCTACGGTCACTTGCCCCCAATCCCGCTGGTTCCTACTGATCCATGTGCTGCTCCTGAGCTCTGGGGGGTTACACAAGCTTACACCTGGTTGCCTCGTGTCACAAGGCGTAAGTAACAAGCCGCCAGTGGGTCTGCTGTTTTTTCAAATGTTCTAACCCAGCTGCAGTTGCACCCCAGCAAGAGCAGGGCTCCCCTTTGTGCGGCCTGGGTGGGGGCGCTGGCCTGTACACTCCTCTGCATGGGGGGCAGGGGGACCAGACTGGGAAAGTGATTTGCTCTGCTGATGAGGTGTTAAGGCTCCATCGACACGCACGGGCTGGAAACTGACCAAAACCGTAGTTTAACCAGGCCGTAAGCACAATGCCCCAGCAGGAGCAGCTCAGTGCACCTGTGGGGTTCTGGGGCTCCCTGTGAGGGCATGGCCCCGTGGCACCCTGATCACATCCTAGCCAGCACCGCGGCTCCCAGCCCACCTTGACAGAGCTGCTGTTTGGCTTCCTAAGCACAAGTGGGACCTGCGCTAAAGGCATTGGAGCCGGGCTGCCTTGGCAGGAGGCATCCATGGAATTGGCATGAAATGGAGCAGCTGCCTTCCTCTTCAGTGGGCAGTGTGGGCCAGCCACCCTGCTTAGGCTGGAGCTGGGCTCCCAGGGGCCTGCACCTTGCTCAGGTGCTAGGACAAGTCCCATGGCGGCTAGGCCTGGGCCTGCCGAGGGATCTCTACAGCCCAGGAGCTGTGGTGCCTTTCCTGTCTGCTTGCCCCAGCAGCATGTGAGCCCTTAGCCACAGTGCCCCCACCCTGGCAGTGGGGCCACGCGCTCAGGGCAGGCTCTGGAAAGGCCCCCTGGGCCCCGGAGATGAGCGTGCAGCTGCTTTACCTTGCCGAAAGGCCCGGGCGCACTGCTCCGCGTTGCTCACCAGGGCAGCGGCGTTCTGCACGATAGCTGGCAGCCTGGCATACCAGTTCCTGAGCACGTCCTGCAAGGGGAGGCCAGCCATACACTGCATCACCTTCATCTGCCTTCCCAGCCTGAGGGGCCCTGCCCTGCTACTGACCCCCACCCCCGGCACTTGGGGGTGCACCAGGAAAGCAGGAGCGAGCCTGTTTCCCGTCTGTTCAGTGCAGCTCCCAGCAGCTTTGCTGGTCCAGGGATCCTGCGGGGGAGGGGTTGTGCGATGGCCGGGGCGGCTCCTCCAAGCTGTCAGAAATGAGCTGGGACTTAACCCCTGAGGCTGGGCTACTGGCCCTGGATCCAGCTGTGACCTGTCCCCAGCACCTGAACCAGCTCGGCCCTGAACAGGGGCAGCAACACATGGAACCGAAGGGAAATGGGCAGAGATGGCTCTGCAGGGCCCCTGGCTCAGATGTTCTCTGGGGACGCAGCCAGGCCAGGGGGGACAGCGAGCCTCACTCTTGCTGTGGAGGGCAAGGCAAGGCTCCTCTGCGAGCTTTAATACCCCTTTCCCTCCCTCCACTGCAGGCAGGGGCTCGGGTTAAGGCCCGTCTCCACTCTGCTGCATGGACTCCCGCTGCCTCAGAGCCCCCCTGCCATGCCTCAAGCGGGGGAGGCAGGGCCCCTGCTAGGTGACCCCAAACTCTCACTGCCAGCAGCTACATTCCAGGCACTGTAACCAATTGTCGGGCAGGGCTCTGCCTGCTAGAGGTGGGAGCTGCTGTCTGACAGTCCTGCGCTCTGCTCCTGTTGTTGTACGCCTGGCTGTCCTGCAGGCTGGCCCAGATTCTGCTGTTCCCCTGCCTAGGGCTCCCCTGCTGCTGGAGCTGCACCCCACTAGCAGAGAGTGTGGGGCAGGGGGCTCCGAGCCCCATGGGGAGCCCAATTGCTGAGCAGGATCCTGAGGGGTTGTGTGGGAATGATTTGCAGCCTGGCCTCTATCCGGAGCAGTTTAGGGAAACCCCCCACCTGTGGGCGCTGTGAGCTGCTCTCCAGAGCACGGGAAGGCAGCGCTCAGGTTGTTTCTATGAGTTACAAATAAAGAAAATCCCAGTGTGACTAGGTATCCCTGCCCAGCCCTGGGCACTGTCCCCTTGCACCAGGCATGTCTGACCAGCCACCTTCCCATGTGAGCCGTGCACTGAGCACTGGACAGCTGCTCCTGGGAGCCAGCGGTCACTTTCACTGCAGCAGGGACAGAGCCAAGGGAGGGACGCAGCCTATCCCCTGCAATGAGCCCCAGCTGTGCAGCATGGGGCTGTCTGGCTGGACTGTGTCCATGCAGCACCTAGTGCAGCAGGGGCTGGGTCCGTGGCTGGGCACCTGGGTCCTAGAGTAACGTCTTAATAAAGCTGGGGCCAAAGAACAAAGCAGGGGGCTGGGAGCAGGGTACTAGGCTTGGCTCAGCTGCATGGGACAGGGGCAGGTCGTTTCCCAGCTCTGGCTCTCAGCTGTGAACCAGGGAGGGGAGTGCCCCTGCCCTGTAGAGCACTGGGAGAGCTAGAGCGAGGGATGGCTGAACTGGTGTTGGAAGGGGCTGCTATATCTGCCCATGCCTGCTGGGGTCTTGCTGGGGGCTGGGTGGGGAGTGCCCCCCGAGGCATGGAGGAGCATATGCTTTACCTGGAGCAAGTTGCGGGCCAGCCGAGTCTTCCCTGTGTAAATCAGGAGCAGGTGCTGGTTCAGGGTCTGGGGAAAGCCCTCCGGCATGGGGATCTGCTCCACCTCTACCTTCAGGGGCAGCAGGGCCTTCGACCTCCCAATCTTGATGCCTGGCACAAGCCCGCCAACCTGGTCCTGCCATCCCCCTCCTGCCAGCAACAGGGCCCGTTACACAGCAGCAGGCCGCAAGGACACTAATGGTTTCAGGCCCAGCCCTGCAGCCAAGGAGAATTTTGCACCGTTGTGCACGCACAGAATTAATGCCCCCCACAGATTTTTCTTTCCTCCGCAGAGTAATTGATTCTGACGGGAAGGTGAAGGGAAGCTGCAGTTAGACCTTCAGCCGCCCAGGGGCTGATGTGGCACCCGAAGAGAGGGCAGCAGGCTCATGGGTTGGAGCAGCCAGCCATGGAGCGGGAGGGGGCAGAGGCTGCCTTCTTCACAGTGCCCTGCCTGCATGGCCAGGTGAGGAGATGTGGGCTATGGGAGACTGGAGAGAGCGGGGCACAGGGGGCTGCTGGGGGGTGGGGGGGTCACACTAGATCAGAAGGGCTAGTGAGGGGGACAGACTGAGGCAGCGGCAAGGAGCTAGGAGGGTGGCAGCATTGAGCCGGGGGCTGAATGGGGATTGGGGGGAGTTGGGAGTGCAGGGGCCACATGGGGGATGTGTAGCTACGCCTGGCTGAATGGGGGTGCAGGGGCCACATGGGGGATGTGTAGCTATGCCTGGCTGAATGTGGATGCAGGGCCACATGGGGATGAGGGGGAGTTGGGAGTGCAGGGCCACATGGGGGATGTGTAGTTATGCCTGGCTGAATGGGGGTGCAGGGACCCTTGGGGACAGGGGCAGGTGTGCCTGACTGAATGGGAGAGGCTACAGGTCGGCCAGGGTCTGCATGAGGGAGGCTTCCCAACTTCTAAACGATCCCTTCCCCCACAAATCTATTCCATACTTCTCCTAGACACACCCAGCAACCTTCCAGGTTCACTCCCAGGCTCCCCTCTCCCTCAGCTCCTCTGCTACCCCTGACTCCCACAAGCCCTTGCACTCCTTTAGAACAGAGCGGTAAATACGTTTCTGTATTGCAGTTTAAATGAATTATTACTCAAAGTTCTGAATTAAGCCAAGTGAGAATCTATTTGTCAAAAAACATTTCCTGAATCTTTTTCTTGTCTGGATTGTTACCCACAGACCTGCTGACAGGTATTCTGAAATAAATTGAAACTGGCGTGATTATATTGTGTTATTTTGACATTTTCAGAATTTTAAAATCTTGGGTGCAGAATTTTGCATGTGCAGGTGCAGAAGTCACCCAGGAGTCGGACAGGCAAGATATTGGGGAAGGCTGTGCTGCTGAGGGGCCGGCTGGAGGGAAGAGGGAGGCGGGCTGCTTGGTTGGGGACCCGGAACTGATCAAACAGCTCCCGTGGGGTCTAGCAGGGGGGCAGGCAGCGTGCACCACGAGGGGTAACGCTGCCTGTTGCTGAGATAGCCTGAACCAGCAGGGCAGAATAATGGGCCCAAGCAGCCAGGGCCATGGGGCAGGCTGGCCAGTGGGGCAGTTCAAACCTCCAGCTGTGTGGCGAGGCCGAGTCCGTGGGCGGGGCAGCGGGAATGGCAGAGAGGCAGTGGGTCTGACGGGCCAGGGCTGTGCAGCACACAGGCAGCCTGGGATGGCGTACCCCAGCTGCCACAGGCTCATGCCACCCTTGCCCCAAACAACCTGGTTAGGGGATCCATTCAGGCAGCCGGGCCACACCATGGCAGCCCCCCGCCCCCTGGTCTCTGTGCCATTACCTGTGGTGAGTACCTGCTCCAGGTGCAGCACAGCATGGATAAGGGACTCTGCGTTGGCGGATTTCCCGGCCACCCGGTACAGCGCCGCCATCACTGCCCCAGCCAGGATGCTGCTAGTGCCTGGAGGAGCCAAAGACGGGGCAGGGAGGTGAGGCAGAGGGTGCATGGGGACCACTTCTGAGCCATGGTCCATGAAACAACCCTGCACCCCGCAGGGCAGGGCAGGGCAGGGCAGGGCAGGGCCGTAGCTAGGTTACGTCCCCACCTCCCAGAGCAGCTGCAGAGATGCAAGAGGACGTAAGCAGCGCTCTGTGCTGGGTGGCCCCTGTAATCCCCATGCTTTGCATTGCCAGGCCGGAGGGAACTGGCCTGCAGAGCACAGCAAGGAAGCCACAGAAAGAAGCTTGGATCCCTCCCCAGCGGCCGAGCCCATGGCCCCTCCCTCAAGGCGTCCAGCATGCTGTGCCCAAGCAGGAGGCCTGGAGCCATAGAGTGAGTTTCTCCTGAGTGCCCGAGGGCACAGCCGGGGAGTGCATCCCCGCAGGCCCGGTTGGGGGAGCCCCAGCCCCAGCCATGCTGCTGTTCAACGTCCTTCACTCTGTTAGGAGTGACCAGCCAGGCCCGAGAACATGACCAGGGCAGGCCTGGCTGCGAATGTCTTTCTTGTAGCCTCCTACGGGAACTGAAGCCAAGCCCCAGAGCTCTCCTGGGCTAGGGTTACCTACGCTCGCTGCCCAGACCGTGCCCTGTGCAAACGGGGGCCATGAACATACCCAGGCCAGATCCATGGGGCAGGCTGGACCAGCTGTGCACTTCAAACCCTCCGCCAGAGCACTCCAGCAGCTGGGCCTGCAAGGGCTTCTGGGAAGCGAGGGTGACAATCTGGGTGCAGATGAAAGCCGCTTTCAGCAAGGCCCCTGGAAAGGAGAGGGGAACTCCTGAAAGGCAGGTCAGCACGGCCATGCCCTGGCCACCAAGCCCCTGCTGGGTTAACCCTACACTGCCAGCAGACTAACATGGTGCCCAGCCGGGTCACGGCTGCTGGGTCAGCCCTTAGCACAAGCTCCCGACAGGCAGGTGCTCATAGCGACCCTACCCAGGCCAGCCAGGGTAAGGGCAGAGCTGCAGCCCCAGCCGTCCAGGCTCGGAGGCCTGCTCTCCCCATGGCACGGATCAGCAGGTCCGGGAGGAGGGGGAGGGGGGACTCGCTGAACCAAGAGTCCCCCCGGGGCTGGCTCATTGTGGTGAGGCTGCTGGCAGGGGAAAGGTGCCAACAGCCTCACTGTCTGGAACAAGCAGCAACAGGATGAGCGTCTCCATCCCCAGTGGCGCCTGGACTGTCCGTGCTACACAGGCCTCCAGCCTGGGCCTCTCTTATCACCTCCCCAGCCCTGAGGGCCAGGGCAGGGTTGTCACTCCATTGAAGCACAGACAGGCTAGGGGACTTGCCCTTGGCCCCACAGGAAGTCTGTAGCAGAATAGGGACTAAACCCAGCCCCTGACCAGCACCAAACTCACTGGGCCATCCTTGGCCAGCCGCCCTGGCGGTGGGTTTTGTGCTACAGGCTGCTGTCTGCTAAGGATGAGCCTCCCCAACTCCTCTACTGGCTGCAGTATGGCCAGCCGCTGGGGAGGGCTCAGTGGCGGGGCTCAGGGGGTGGTTCCCCAGACAACTCTCTGGCCCATTCCTGATCCCCCGAGACATCCTGCTTCCTGCGTTTAACTCTGCACAGTTTCACCCCCCGCCCAGCCCACAGAACCCCTCTGGCACCAGGTGGATGTCGTTCCTGCTGGCCTGACCAGGAACGGACCCCGCTTCTGAGACCTGCAGTGTATGCAGGCATGCAAGCCAGCTGGGGGGATTGCCCGTCTTGGTGTTGGGTGGGGGGAGAGTGCAGCACAGGTCACTACTTGGCACCCCCCCAGGGGCCAATCTGAGAATAATCCTGGAGAATTCACAAGCACCAGTGACCCGCTCTCTGCCACCCATGGGGCACTGCAAGTGACCCTCAGCCTCTCTCCTGGGCTGTGGAGCAGCTGGTGAGCAGCGGCGTGGGTCTTACCTGGCGCGTGAGGCTGGCAGTAATCCTGCAGGTCCTCTAGGTCCTGGCACACCAGCTCCAGCACCACCTCACCCTCCAGAGCGCCGCTAGCACTGACCAGCCGGAGCTCCGGCTCGGCGATGCGCCGGGCCCGGGCCCCGATTGGTCTGCGCCCATCCACCAGGATGGCAATGTCCACCACAGCGCCCCCGTGCTCATACGTGATTGGAGGAGTGTCACTCCAGCCACCTGCAAGGCACACAGAGGTGAGCACTCAGTGGACCCCCATGCAGGACGGCCACCCACAGCTCAGCCCTCATCTCCTGTCCTCTCCAGGCAGTGCTATAACACCCCCCCCTTAGATTCCTTCTCCCTACCCGCCTTCCCCATGCTGTCCGCCATGCAGGGCATGACCTCCAGAGCCCAATCAGCCAGGCCACATCTCCCTCTCCAAGTCCCTCTTAAAGGCAGCATCCACAAGCCACCCTTCTATGAGACACCTTAAACAGATGCGCATGAACCCAGGAAACCTCCTGCCCCAAGCCCTCTCCAGACAGGGCCGGCCTGGTCCGTGTGCGGCCTGGAAGCACTGAGACTGGCACGGGCATTCAACCATATTCCTCTGGCAGCTCCTGCTTGCTGGGGCGGTGCATTGCTGGAGCTCAGCTGCCGGGGAATGGCGGTTGGCGAGGCATGTGCCCGTTTACAACCAGTGCTGTCCACCAGCTGGGCACTGCTCCCTTCGCACCAGGGCTCCCCGCAGCCCCGGCCCTGCCCTGGGACAGAGCCTAGGGCCAGCCCCAGTGGCGGCCAGGGCAGAAGAGAAAGTCCTTGAACTGGGGCCTATGGAAGCTGCTCCCACCCCGAGATGCTCACCAGAGACGTCTATCCGGGCAGGGCACTCCACCAGCACCCAGTGACCGACAGGAGGGAGCTCCTCCTGCCCGCAGCTGATGAACCGGCACGCCGACATCACAGCCTGGCGGATCAGGATCTGCTCGGCCCCCTCGTAGTGCCGGGCGGCCCTCACCAGCAGCGCCGGCCTGAAATGGCATGGGCAGATGGGCACCGCTCACCAGCTGGCAGACAGCACCATCGGAGCGGTCTTCCTCCAGGGATGCCAGTGGCACGGCCTCACTTAGCGGCTCTGGCAACTCTGAGCAGAAACACGCTCGACTGGCCACAGGACGGCAGTGGTGCCCGTGTCGGCCTTTGGCACAGGTTGTCATGGTTACTGACCACCTGGTGCGTGGCTGGGTCCTTAGTCGATCTGCCAGCCACAGTCCATGGCTGCAGAGATGGAGATGCCAGGAACATCAGTCAGCCCAGCACAGAGCCCCCTGCAGAGACACAGGGCTGATGCCTAGCAGTGTCCTTAGCATCAGCTGGACAGTTTATGGGTTTCCAGCAGGACCTGGGACTAGGGTGACCAGATGTCTCAATTTTATAGGGACAGTCCTGATTTTTGGGTCTTTTTCTTATATAGACTCCTACTACCTCCCACCCCCGTCCCGATTTTTCACATTTGCTGTCTGGTCACCCTATCTGGGACCCAAGCTGCTGGTGAGGAGGGGCAATCAGTCCCCCACTTAGAGTGGGGGGATCAGGCCAGTCTGTCAGTGAATGGCTGACAGCCCTGAGACCTCACAGCAAACCCCGCTGCTCGCTGCAGAAAGGCCATGAGACAGGGCTGGAAATGGGGCAAAATGGTGGTGACATCCCTGCAGACCCGGTGGGGAACCCCGGTCCATTCAGGGGGGTGAGTCCAGCACCAGAGCCCCCAACAAAACATCTTTGCCACCCCCGCTGGCTCCTGGACACCAAGGGCCCAGCAGCCCAGTCCGTTCAGCCGTACCTGCCCAGCCATTTCCTCCTCTCTTTGGCGAGCGCCTTCACTCCCTCAGCGATGTTGCCTCTCTCCAGCTGCTGGAAGGCCGGGGCCCACTCCCGGTTGGCGGCCGGCCCGCTCCGTAAGCCCCCATCCCCTTTGGCCATGCAGCCCAGCACGTCGGCGATGCAGGCGAGAGCCCGAGCTGCCACCCCAGGGTCAGCGGCAACAGATGCCACTGTGAAGCAAAAGGAAGCCATCAACGCGGAAGCCAGTCACGGCCCAGCAAGCTGGAGCCTTAGAGAGCCACTGTCCATGGCAGGATTTCATCCCTCCTCATCTAGCATGAAAGTTACCTTCTTCTTCTGCCCCCCAAGCCCCTCCAGCCACTTATCTACAGTTGTCCTGAACCAGAGCATGCCCCCGTGTCCCTGAGTGGAATGAGTTTGCTGGCTCTCAGCCCAGTGCCCATATCCCATGACCCATCATCATCAACTCCCTCGTTGACTATCCTGGGTGGATCCAAGGGCTGAATGAGGCATGGAGTGAACTCCCTCCCTCATGCTAACCAGGGGTGGGGCACTGAGCTGGGGCAGCCCACAGAAGCTGGCACTGCCAATGCCAGTGCAGTGCCTGTTCTGGAAATAGATAAAAAGCAGCAAAGAATCCTGTGGCACCTTATAGACTAACAGACGTTTTGGAGCATGAGCTTTCGTGGGTGAATACCCACTTTGTCGGAGGCATGTAGTGGAAATTACTACATGGATTCTGGAGATAGAGGCGCTCAAGCCGGCACCTTCCTGCAGCACACCTACAATGGACCCAGGCTGCGGTAGCCCACCTCGCCAGGGCAAGCTCAGTTCCACTTCCCAAAGCCCGCAGGGCCCAGCAATTCCAGGATCAGAAGAGAGTTACTTGGTGCTACTTATTTGCATGTTGTTACCCAGCATGCTCTGCCCACTCATAGCCACAGGCCAGGGTAGCTGTAAACCCGCTGTCTGCCACAACGGAAAGTGCGCTCAGGCTTTGGCTTCCACACGGCTTCGCTAGCGAGAACGGGAGGAAACTCTGCCCTCTGGCAGCCTCCGTAAGCCACATGCCTGAGGGATGTTCAAAGAGGCCACATTCCTCTCCAGAGGTGAGTGCATGGCAGAGGAGGGGGAAGAGACTGTGGAGCAGTCTATTCAGCTGTCTGGGACCCGGCATTACACAAGGGATGGAGAATGCCCTGTAGCCAACTGCAAAGACAGCAGGAGAGACTCAGAGATGCACAGTGAGATCCGCAAAAATGAAATCTGGCACGCCTCTGGGCTGACATCCCAGTGACCAGTCCCCTGACCGCCGTAAGGGCTGCACAGCCGGCTTAGCAAGGGAGAGTGACCGGCCGTGTTCAAGGGTCCCCACCAGTGCCCAAATCCACCAGCGCTTGTGGGCCTGCACAGGGGCTAAATCACCGTAGGGCTGGAGTCTGCATCCTGACGGCCCAGAGCAGCACATGTGGCTGACACGAAGGTCACATGCAGCCACAGGCAGCCGCCCGCCCAGCTCTCACCCTGGTCCAGAGTGCTCAGCATGGCCTCCTGGTAGCCCTCGTTGACGGCCGTGCGGATCAGTGGCAGGAGGCTGCAGTCCCTGTGCTCCAGCAGCACCCTGCGTATCTTGCCCTGTGCCTGGCAGAAGAAGAGTGCCCGGCGGGACGCCAGCTCCGCCTCCTGGTCTAGGCACATCAGCAGCTGCTCCCAGGACATGCGCCACGAGGCTCGCCACCGCCCCAGCCCCTCGCCCTCCTGGGAGCCCAGGAACCACAGCACGTCCTGGACCCCCAGGGGCTCGGCAGCATGCAGAATGGGGAAGAGGCGGGCATTCAGCAGGCAGCGGCTCTTCCGCGGGACCTCGGAGCCCCAGAGATCCCCCTCCCTGCCGGAGTGAGAAGCAGCCTCAGAGAGCGGGCTCCACACGGCCATGTGCAACGGGGGCAGGAGGCCTAGGCAGTGGGCACCTGCCCCTCTGGCCTCCCCACCTACAAAAAGAGCCTCAGTTCTGCCCCAGGGAAAGCAGATCCTGAGAGGCCTGCACCTCCCGAAGGCACAGGGAGAGGGGAGCATGGAGCTGAAGCTCCTGTCAGCTCTCTGCTGCCTCCTCATCAGCTGGACAGCCCCGTGCCCAGGATAACTGGCCGCAAATTTTGGAGGATAGCTGCTGCCTTGCCCTGCCCCTGTCCTGCACTGCTGGGATGGAGTCTCCTCCATCCAGACTGAAAGCAGGAGTCAGCAGAACCACTATAGCCTCTTCCTCGGCCAGCTGGAGGGAGATGCTCTAAGGCAGGGGTCAGCAACCTTTCAGCAGTGCTGTGCTGAGTCTTCATTTATTCATTCCAATTTAAGGTTTCACATGCCAGTAATACATTTTAATGTTTTTAGATCTCTTTCTATAAGTCTATAATATATAACTAAACTACTGTTGTATATAAAGTAAATAAGGTTTTTAATATGTTTAAGAAACTTCATTTAAAATTAAAATAAAATGCAGAGCCCCCCAGATCTGTGGCCAGGACCCAGGCAGTGTGAGTGCCACTGAAAAATCAGCTCGTGTGCTGCCTTCGGCATGTGTGCCATAGGTTGCCTACCTCTGCTCTAAGGAGACCAGCTGTGAGGGGCTCACAGCTCCTGCCCTGACAGCCTCTCCCAGCAGGAGGCGCTGTAGATACACATGCTGGTTACATGGGGAAGCTCCCAGCCTCTTGCAGGACAGGTTGCTTTAGGGTGCTGGCTTCATGTAGTCTCACTCTATCCCACTGGGCCCCCAGGAGTTGGCACAGACAGCTGCTCTCCGCCCCTTTCCATTTCCCAGCAGCATTACAGAGCGAGTTTCCCAGGTCTCAGCTGAGCAGAGTTCAGGGCGCCATGGAGAGGAGGAAAGCAGTTGCTCTCGGCTCACTCTGTGCCCTATCCAGGACCCTTCTCTGCTCAGCCTGTTTGGTACGTACCATATCCCCGTCCTGTGGAAGAACTCAGCCCAGGGCATGTTCAGGTAGGTGCCGGCCTCCCCGGCAGGGCTCTATGAGGGGGGAGAGAGGAGCCAGTGAAAAGTGGGGTTAGAAGGGGACAGGGACTCGCACTATCGCTGTGGGTTAATCTCTGCCCTCTCCTGGCGGCAGGCCCTATGTTAACCCCGCACTGGCTCTCAGGGAGGCAGGGCAGCGTCCCTGGCCTTCGCTCCTCCCCCAGAGCACTCAGTCCCCATGGGTGGCCCCCTGTGCCCCATTTCCTTGGCAGATGGTCCTCTCTGCACCCTCATAGGGGAATGTTCCTCCCCCACAGGCACCCCCAGCAGTGCCCACAGTCCAGTGGGTAGCCAGGGCCCCACACCGGGGGAAACACAGATGGTGGTCAGCCTATAGGTGTGACTGTTCACTGAGGTCACATGACCCTCAGAGCTCCTGGACAGCCCCCCGCCTGGTCTCAGACCGCACCTGCCAGTCGTCGTGGCACCCGGTCAGGGTGAACACCTGGCGCAGCATGTCCCGCAGCCGGATGGAGTGCCCCTGCAGGACCACGTCACGCAGCCGGCAGCGCTGCAGGGCAGGCGAGGAGGAGACGTCCAGCCCCGTGAGGAGGCAACCAGAGCCTATCTGCAAGGGTCCCTGGGAGGGCGACAAAATTGGCTGCTCCAGAAATGTGGGGCGGTGCCGGAGATCCCCACCCCCATCAGAGCACTGGGAAGCCCCTCCCTCTAATCTAGTCACAACCAGCCCATCATGGTGGGCTCCAGGTGCCCTCTGCACTGGGGACTCCCAGAGGGAGCTGAAGGCTCTGAAAGACTTTCAGTTCCACCCCATACAGCCGTACTTTGAATAGCGGAAGGCCAGGGGTGGGGGAAGGGGCAGAGATGGTCACTGGTAAAATCTAGCAATGGGGGATATTGTGGGAGTCCTGCATTCACTCCCTGGAGCCCCTGGCCACAAGGTCACGAATTGGGAGAGGAGCAGGGGCTGGAGCTGGGGCGGGTGTGGAGAGACTGGGGGAAGAGACACAGGATCTACATGGGCCTGAACATGCAGAGGGAGGGGACCCCAGCAGCCAGGCCCCAGGCTGGGTTAGAGCAAGAGTCCAAAGCCATAGGGTGATCCAGCCCCATGCCTGGGAAGCGCATGACTCCCAGGGACCCAGCCGAGTGAGTGGGCCAGGGGAGGAAGCTATACCTGCAAGTGGCAGTGCTGGAGAACACTTCCGGGCTCCACCTGCACGGCTCCTTCCAGCAGGCTGTTGGTGACGGAGCAGCCATCCTCCAGGAGCTGGGGCTGCTGCGGGAACAGAAGGAACCAGCACTCAGGAGTGGGGGAGAGGAGCCCGGTGGGGCAGAAGGAGCTGGGGAGAAGTACTGAGCACTTGCTGAAGGTCCCGCACGGAGGTGGCACTGATGGAGGGTTAGGTGAGCACCAGAGGCTCCAAGCAGATGCAGCCCTGCGCTAAACAGCTGACAGCAGCCAACACAGACACAAGGGGGGAAGGGGAAACTGAGGCCCAGCAAAGGGCAATGACTTGCCCAAGGTTACCCAGCAGGTCCAAGACCAGGCTGGGAACACAGCCCAAGTCTCCCAATCCGCAGGACAGTATCCTACCCAGCAAGCTACACTGCCTCTCCCACAGGGATGGGGTAGTAGTGTAGACGGTGCTGGCGCCTTTCCCACTATGCTGTCTCAGAGCAGGGCCAGGTGACGTGGCCCAGATGCCACTGGTGCCCCAGGGCAATGGGGGCAGGAAAGGAGATGCCAGGGGGAGGACCAAGGGAAGGGAGGTACCTACATCTATGTGGGAATGCGCCACTTTGCGGAAGGAGAGGGCATTGGTGGAGCTGGTGCGAAGCGTCAGGTTGTGGATGTGGTCGCTAGCGGCCATAGTCATGTAGTCATAGCAACCATCAGGTATACACGCTGCCGGGAAACGGGAGAGAGGCAACACCATTAATGCACTGCCAGATCTCTGGGGCCGGGGCGGGGGGGGGGGGTCCTGGCAGGCACCAGGGGCCCATCAGGGTGGGTAGGGGAGGGGTAGGAGCACTCTGATCTGGGCACCACCCAGCAGGGTGGGTGCAGGACTGAACCCAGGCCAGACCACGGGGTGACCTCGCTCAGTGGTAGACTGAAGGGATTGGCCCTGGCACCTGGCTGTGACTGGCGGCTGACGCCCACCAAGATCCCGAGGAGTAAACCCGGCATCACATGCACGAGGTGAGGGAGGAGGTCGGGGGAGATGCCAAGCACAGAGTCCAAAACACCTCCGCGTGGCAGCCAGGCGGAGCGCGGCAGGGACATGTGCAGCCCCTCGCGCCCCCAGCCCCGTTGGGGTCCTTGGAAGCCCCCCAGTGGGTTAGATGACAAGGCTCTGAAGTTATACAAGCCAAGCAGCCAGTTCTTGCTTACCCTCCTGAGGCTCCTTTAATGACCCCCTATCACCACGCTGGGGCATTGACCCTGAACTGACGGAAACGTGCCAACAATCCTCAGTGTACTAACGAAGCACCCCTTGACAGCCCGCGTCTCCCCAGCAACCGAAGAGTCTTTTGGACCAGTCATGTCCTGTTTCTAACAAGCACAGTTGCCAGCTCCATTGTGGCGGCTCCACACACCGACCAGGACTGAACCTGCCTGGCTTCTGAGTTGTAACAGTCCTTGGAGGAACATCGAGGGAGGAAACAAGGCTCCCGGTGTCTTCAGAGACTATCCCAAATTCCTTTGCAAGATACCAGCCAAGGAACATCTGCTGGGATACTGGGTGGCTACCAAGGCCCCAGAGAGCTCTAGCCGGGGAAGGGAGGGACATGGGGGGCTGGGGCAGCGCTCAGGGGCGGTCACGCTCACCCATGCTGAGAGGGATGGCATGGAGGGCCTTCCACAGCACGGAGCGGGCGCTCCTCAGGGCCACCGCCCCCTTGGCAGGGCCGCTGTCCACCTCCCGGGTCCTGCCAGTCACAAAGTCGTCCTCAGTCACCCCATCGGCCATGCAGAGCACGATATCGAAGAACAGAGATAGCTGGGGGGGAGGCAGAGAACGGAAAACGCTCAGTCTGTGCCCTCCAGCCCTGACCCACAGGCTGGAGACTGACTGCAGTGCGTCTACACTGGGTGGGCCTCACACTGGATACAGTGGTGACAGCACTGTGGAGGGGGGGTGCCAGGGAGGGGCAGGGCTCCTGGGGTTGGGGATTCCAAGGGAAGACAAAAGAGAAGGGCTGACAGACCCTGAGGCTGTGCCCATGAGCAGGGTTTGGGACAGCGCAGCACCTGGCCCTTGGAATGGCAAGAGAAGCTGGCACTGGCTGATTCGGGAGCTGTGTGACTGGAGCAAGATGGCTGCCACAGACCACAGGCATCTCTCTGCCCTGCCCCTCCCTGGGCAAAGGGCAAGTGGGATAACTTCTGTCCTCAGCCCCAGGCATGGCGGGATGGAGGGCAGGGGTAGGACCTGTCCCACTTTCCCCAGGACAGTCCCGGGCCAGCCCCATGGGGAAAAGGTGGCAGGGGGAGCTCGCGCTGCTGTGTGGGGTCTGGAGCACAGGATGGGGGGTTTCCTGGAGCTCTGGGGTGCAGTGATCAAACAGGCCCCAGAGCTCTGTGTTGTCTCCGCGGCACTCCTAGAGACCCAGCTCCCTGCACAGCAGACAAGAGTTAGAGCCCTGTCCGGGGGACACCCTGCTGTTCAGCTGGGGTGTGGGTTGCAGAGACGTTTCCACCACAGGGAGTTGGGGGGGTCCGATCAGCCACGATGCTGCACATGCACAGAGTGCCCCCTGCTGGTCACCCGACGCCAGCGTGGGCTGATTTAACCCTTGGTTCCAGGGCCTCCCACTGCCCCTGTGCCAGCAGACCCACCTGCTGGGGGGAGGGGGAAAGGAAGGGTTGAATGCCCTGGCACTGCTTTAGACAGCTATGGAGAGGCGAGGGTGACTAGCACCAGATGGTACAATGAGGGGATCCCTTCAGCACCGCTGCTGACGAACAGCTGAGAGCATCACCTGGATGGACTGGGCCCCCGAATCCAGGCCCAGGTAGGTGCAGGCATCCAGAGGAGGGATGACGTGTGTCGCCAGGAGCTGCTCTGCAGTCTCCGCAGAGAAGAAGACGATCCCGCACACCTGAAACCACAGAGCCGGCTGGGTGGGGTGTCACTGCAATTCACACCTGGGAGGCCAACTGGGGGCCATGCTGAGCATCCCTGCTGCTCACCGCTGCCTCTAGTGGGCAGACTCTCTCCTGCGTGCTGGTGTGTGATTATGTCACCCCCTAGAGTTACCGATACTAACCCTTTCTGCCGGCGGTGGCTGGTGGCCAGAGTAACTCTCCTGTGGGCCAAGGGCTATTAGATTTTGTGGGGCCCCTGTACACAAGTCTTTTTCCTGGGAGGAAATTTGGTGCAGGAGGAGGATTCTGATCTGGGGCAGGGGATTGTGGTGCAGGATGGGGTGCGGGGTCTGGAAGGGAGCTTGGGTGCAGGAGGGAGCTCCGGGCTGGCGCAGTGTGTTGGGGCGCAGGAGAGTGTGAGTGGTCTGGGAGGGAGTTTGGGTGCAGGAGGGGGCGTGGGGTGCAGGCTCTGGCTGGGAGGCACTTACCAAAGGTGGCTCCCGGCCGGCAGCGCAGCAGGGCTCAGGCAGGCTGCCTCCCTGCCCTGGCCCCACACCACTCCCGGAAGCAGCTGGCTGCTGGCAGGTCTCTGTGTGCCCCTGCAGGGAGGGGGACAGCGTGTCTCTGTGGGCTGCCCACGCCCGCAAGCACCACCACTGGTTCCCAGACAATGGGAGCTGCAGGGACGGTGCTGGGAGTGGGGGCAGTGCATGGAGCCGCTTCCCCTCCACCCCTGCCAGTGGCCACAGAGATGTGTCAGCAGCCAGCTGCTTCTGGGAGCAGTGTGGGGCCAGGGCAGGCAGCCTGCGCACCCCGGAGATCGCTGCCTGTGATTTAGTTTTGTGGGGTGCCCCCTTGAGCTGGGGCCTCAGGCTGCAGCCCCTAAAGTCCCTGCCTTAATCTGGTCCTGCTGGTGGCAACTCCCCTTTGGCTCATGGGGCAGTTTTGGAAGCACAAGCCCGTGGTGCCTTCAGCTTGGGAGGAGGCTGTGAGGTAGATCCTGCCCCAGGCCAGGAGCACAGCTGCTCCCCTGTCTGGGCTGCAGACTGTCTCTAAAAGGGCTGGTGCTGTGTCTCCCTGCGGTAGAGTGACCAGATATCCTGATTTTATAGAGACAGTCCTGATATTCGGGGCTTTGTCTTATATAGGCGCCTATTACCCCCATCCCCTCCTGATTTTTCACTCTTGCTGTCTGGTCACCCTCCGCTGAGGTGGCATGGCTCGGTCAGGTCAGACAGCAGGCACTCCATGGTACCCTAGCCTGTAACATCTGGTTCTCTCTCCTGTCCCCCCAGCAGCAGCAGGATTAGCAGAGAGTTCGCCCAGGGACAGCCCTGCATTTCCTTTGGGCAGGACTGAAGCAGACTCCAGGGAAGGTCAGAGCTGGATCTGACCCGTGTGGCTAAGGCCCAGGTCTGCGAGGCAGGGCCAGATTCACAGCTGGTCTGACCCTAACAAAGCCAGCAGGGCAGCGGTGAACCCAACCGCTTCCCCAATACACCCAGCAGCAGAGCTCCCCAGCTGTTCCTCCAGCTCTAGCTGGGCCGTTACTTCTCGACAGGCCCGAGTGCCAGCTCTCGGGGGGCAAGCCACTGCCCCTTTCTGCAGCTGTGTGTCCTGCTCGGCATCTCTCTCCACACGGGCTCGTGACGCATGCATGTGTCAACGTGGTAACCTCTCCTGTCCACACCAGGAGGCTGGCGCCATTCCAGTGCAGTGCAAGGAGGGGAGTGACTCATCCAAGGGCATCCAGCAAGTCAATGGCAGAGGCTGGAGTAGAACCCAGGAGTCCTGGCTCAGAGCCTCCTCCTCTGACTGGCCTTCGTACTCAGTGTGCCAACACATTAGTAAACAGGAACTGCCCCCGACACCCTATTGCAGGCCATTCCCACTAGCCCTACAACGCGTCGGAGCCCCGGTTTTACCTGCCCATTATAGCAGCTACCCTAACTGGACAGTCAGGCCCAGTGGATAGAGCACCAGACTGGAAGGACCTGGGTTCTAGTTGGGTGGGAAGGGACCGTCTCTCGCTGTGTGTTTGGACGAGGACCTGATCTTGGTTGAGGTCTCTAGGGACGAGTGCAATCATTACCCCTAGCAGCATCTATGGCAGCCAGGATCTGTCTATGCTTGTTAATCTAGAGACTTCCTGCTTCATGCAGCACCTCCCACCCCAGCTACACCCCTGGCTGAGTTACACAGTCCTTCCTCCCAGTCTGCTGCCCTGGCGTGAGATCCTCATTAACCAACGAGCGGACGTACCAGCGGCACTTTCCCGTCTGGTCCAGCGCACTCTTGGATTCGGGCCGCGGGGCCTTGGTAGATGATGTCACGCACGAAGCCCTGCAAGAGGAACGGCACCCGTTAACTCCAGGCAGCAGCTCCCAGGTGCCTTGCGCAATTCAGCAAAGCAGTCAGCGAATGGCCAGGGCTCGTTAATGGATCCTGCCACCTTGGGAGTCACCAGTCTAGAGACTTGGCCATCTGCCTCCCAGCCTCTCCCGATACTGGGAGCAGCCCGAGCTCCGGGGCAGGGTACCGTGTGCCAGAAATGGGCCTCACACACAGCAGGGCTGTTAAGGGGATGGGCGGGCCTAGCATGCCAGTCCCCAAAGCACCCCGTGGACAGGACCCAGCTGCCTCAGTTCCCTGTGGGGTAGCTGGTCCACTTAGAGCCCTGCGTCCTTCCCTTCCTGGAGTGCTGCTGCCATCGTGCATCCTGGTAACTCATCACACATGCCAGCTTGGGGATCAGGTGCCCTCCTGGACGTGGTGCTGAGGCATCAAAGTGGAGATCTGGCTGGCCCTGCCTCTCCCCGCAGCACCCATGTGCCTGGGAGCCCATTCACTCTGCCTCTGCTCTGTGCCCAGGAGTGCTGCTCCCCAGCGTCTATCCCAGAGCTCCAGGGCTCCTACTTGAACCTCACAGTAGATCCCATGTGCAGGAGCCAGGGGGTCTGGGGAATTGGCAATGGAGAATGGAGCCTTCCCCGCTGGCTCAGTGTCACTCCCCTCCAGCAAGGCCCTCCCAGGCTTCGAGGCACATCCTGAACTCACTGCTGAGCGCGGTCAAGAGGCCTGCACCCGAGTGCGATGCTGGGCCAGGCGCCCTTGGGGAGCCGCAGAGAAGCCCATTCGAGAGGCTGTTCCCCAAGCCTGCACGGGAAGCCGTGGTGGAGTTGGCAGAGCCGGAGTGGGCCAGGCAGTGGCTGGCTCAGCTCACAGGCTGCTAGCGAGCAGCAGAGAGCACAATCTGGGCCTGGCTAGAGGGCAGAGTCAGGGACCAAACCATGGGCTCACTAGCGCCTGCACCTCTCCTGGCTGCCTTCGAGCCCCAGTCAGAAAGGCTCAGGGTACCCACATTAGTGATAACCCCATGGGAAAGCCCTGGGGCAGGCCAGCCCCCCTCCTGCCTCAGACCCTGACTGTGGACCCCCTAGCCCAGAGGGGCGATGCTGGAGGACAGCCCCCAGCGGAAAGGCCTCGGGGGGTGTGTGCCGGAGGGCAGCCCCCGGGGGAAAGGCCCGGGGCCCGGCGGGGGGGGATGCCGGAGGGCAGCCCCCGGGGGAAAGGCCCGGGGCCCGGCGGGGGGGGATGCCGGAGGACAGCCCCCGGGGGAAAGGCATTAGACACAGGGCCCTGACAGGGAGTCAGTGGGCCATAGAGACTGGGGCTTCTCGAGGGGCCCTCCTGCAGCTCAGGGGAGAACGTTTCAGTGGGCACTGCCCCATCTGTACCACCCCTCGGTAGTGGCTCCAACAGGCCACGTGCTGTCCGACAGCCTAGTCTCCCAAAGGGGAAGGCAGATCACAGCTCCCTCCCCACTGCTTGTGGCCTGGGAATGGGGAGGCTGGCCCTCTGTACTGGGCCCCTCGACCCAGACGTTCCTGGCACTGCACGGGAGAAATCACAGAGCAAGAGATCTCCAGGTGAACAGTGACAAACAGAACTTGGCTAGTTCACTGCCCCGGGCTCAGCGCCCCTTTAAGAGAGGTGAACGGGAGCTCGGCCAGCGCACTGTCTGGGGCTCAGTGCCACTTTAAGTGTTGGGCTCAGGGTACCTGCTGGTCGGCGAGGTAGACGCCGTGGTTTCTGGCGTACGAGATGCTCCCCGGCACGGAGATCACTTTGGCACCTTGGAACCCTTCCCAGCAGATCTCTGAGAGAGAGGAGCAGACACCAGTGCACGCCTTGCCCGGACACCTCCCACCCACCGCGGGGCTGGCAGGGCTGGACTGGGGGCCGTTGCTAAGGGAGGGGCACTGAAGCAAGGCTCCCATGTTAGCTGGAGGGTTTGAGCACTGTTTGTTTAGCTGTGGGCACGATGGATGCCCCACAACACATGTCCCACTGCACCCCAGGCATGTGCAGCTGGGCCGCCACGCACCCAGCTCAGAAACACCCACCCCTGCCCAGGGCTTCCTGGCCAACCCTGAGCACTTCTAGCTCCCCTGGCTTGCATGGGCGTCCAGGCACTGAGCAGCAGCTGGCCTGAGCCTGAGCAGTTTGCAGACAGGCTTGCTGGACGAGAAGGGGATGCAGGACAAGCCCAGCTTGAGGGTGCACTGAGCTGAGAGCCCCAGCCTGGGGCATGAGAGCTACCACCCTGCATGCCTGGCCTGGCCCGGGGGCAGAGTCACGTGCCCTTCCCCATATGGGGGATCCCCTTTGCTAACACCAAGACCCCGCCCCAGGCCTGCAGCGATGGATGCGGGACTTCAGTTCCCACCCCAAAGACACTTTGCCGGCAGGGGGGAGGTGATTGCAGCCCAGATCCCACAACACAGGCTGCAGGGGCACTTGTTTCACCCTTCCCAGTGCCAGCTGCCCACCAAGAGCCCCTGCTGTGGGTCAGTGGGTGGGAAGCGCCAGAGTCAGGCCTGCCGGGACAGAGGCAGGGGGAGGACTGGAGCACTGGGCCCCAGCAGGAGCAGGCGCAGGGCAGCCGTCACAACCCTGCTTTGCCTGCGGTGGTCCCATCGCATCAGGCTGCCCTGACACACCCACAAGGTGCTCAGCGCTCACCTGGGGACTGCCTGGGAGACAGGCTGATCTTCTGTGGTATGCAGATATGGGCCATCACTCCGGCCAGTCCCCAGGCCAACAGCACCTGTCCCTGCAAGGCGGAGAGCCTGGGCTGCGGGGATCAGAGCACTGGGTCCTACCTCTCGCACAGCCAGGGGCTGAGCGGTACCAGGGCATGCCCAGAGCTCACAGGACAAGGGCTTCAAGCTACCTCCTACCTTTAGCCACAGGCCCGCAGGGCACCGTTTGCTGCACCCATCAGACGCAGCCTCCTGAGGGTTCTGCCCTGTGCTCCATGGGGCAGCACAGAGAGGCCAGGACAGCTGTCGGCCAAGCCTCTGCTCTCAGTGGCTACCGCCACCCAATGCAAGCCTTCTGGGGACTGCTGAGGCCAGGGTCCCTGTGGGGTGCCAGAGGTAGGATTTATCCCACCTTGGAGCCCCACAGAGCACTCCCTTGCACCCTGCCCAGGCTGGGTTTGGCTACTGGGTTGATCTCCCCAGCTGTGCCCTGCTCTGATTCGGATCCCCTCCCCGGCACTGGGCGAGCACGTACCTGCTGCCAAGGGAACAGTGAGGAGCATGTCGGTGCTGCAGACCCACACTCCCGGCGGGGAGCCCCTGCACAGCTACAGAGGGACATACAAGAGGAGGTGAGGACGTCCACTGGGATCCGAGCCTGGGCTGCACAGCGCCAGGAGATCAGCACAGGGCCCGGAGCACATGCCCTCCCGACCCCAGAATACCGCAGAGCTGGGCGGAAGGGAGCTGGGCAGCCATTTACTGTCTGGCCTTCTTAACCTCACCAGCAGGGAGTGCCCAGCTTTTTCCCGGCTGGATCTCATCACTGCCCCGGGGGAAGGGGCCCAGGGGTCCCTCTCTAGGAGACCCCAGGCCCCACTGTGCTGTGTGACCTGGCCATGGGGATGGGGATGGAGAGAAAGCAGTGCATGCTGGGACCAGAATGAGATGGTCTTGGGCTGAATGGGACCCAATCTTGTCCTCCTAAAGGAACCCGGCCAGCGCTTCCGCCCACCCCACCCCCGCCCAGCACTGACCTGGTGCGTCATGGTCCCCAGCAGGCTGTCCAGGTTGCAAGTCAGCGCTTCGGCTGGGGCATCGGGGTCCTCCACGGGGAGGCAGGTGAAGGCCCGGCTGCAGTCATCGAAGGGGAAGTCGCGGCCCTGATGGGAGAAAGAGCCGGAGCACTGGTCAGCGGGAGACAGGGCAGAGAGGCTCCGTCCTGCGAGAGGCCTTGTGGAGAAGAGACTTGGCCCCAAGCCCCACTTTCACCCAGGAGCCGTGGCCTCTGGGCCTTTTGGCTCTCACTCCCAGCAATGTCACCCCCCATCAGATGCCCCCGGGGTGCTTTGCCTGGATCCCCACGAGCAGGTGCCCCCCTTCCTGGGCTGAGTGCCGGGGCGGGGGCTGGTTGGACAGGCATGGGCAGCTGCGTCTGCAGCCTCGCTGCAGATAGGACAGTCCAGGGCTGGGGATCAGGGGCAGCACTGAAACGTGTGGTGGCTTTAAGAGGTGCCATGTAAAGGACAGCAGATACCAGCCTTAGGAGGGGATTATCGCCTTGCTGCACTGAGAGGGCAGGGGAGACCCGGGGTGGAATGTGTGGGAGTGGAATAAAGCTGGGACCCTCGCAACTTAGGGGGATGTCATCCAGAAGCCAATGGGTCCATGTGGATTGTGTGACCTGTCTGCCCAGGGTCCCACAGCTCCATCCACATCCCGTGGAAGGCAGAGGATGGCAGCACGGGGACCTCAGCCACTGCCACAGGAAAGCAGAGCCGTGGCACCGATTGGGTACCGGCTCTCCCACTGCAGTGAGGTTGGGGAGGAGCTCCCCATATAGATTCACAGACTGCAAGGCCAGCACGGACCATTGTGATCAGCTAGTCTGACCTCCTGTTAGCACAGGCCAGAGGCCTGCCCCATGATAATCCCTAATCTGAGCTCCTGTTAGCACAGGGCAGAGACCTACCCTACGATAATCCCTAATCTGACCTCCTGTTAGCACAGGGCAGAGACCTACCCTACGATAATCCCTAATCTGAGCTCCTGTTAGCACAGGCCAGAGACCTGCCCCACGATAATCTCTAATCTGACCTCCTGTTAGCACAGACCAGAGGCCTGCCCCACCATAACCCCTAGAGCAGAGCTTTGAGAAAAACAGCCGACCTTGAGCTAAAACTGGACAGTGACAGAGAATCCACAACGCCCCTTAGTAAATTGCTACAACGGATAATTACCATCACTGTCAAAAATACACCTTAGTCCCAGTCTGAATTTGTCCAGTTTCAAATTCTAGCCCTTGGATCATGTTAGACCTTTCCCTGGTAGACTGAAGACCCAGTATTAAATCTTTGTTCCCCATGCAGGTACTTACAGACTGTGATCAAGTCACCCCTGAACCTTCTCTTTGTTAATCTAAACAGACTGAGCTGCTGGGCTCTGGCACTATATGGAAGATTTTCAAGCTCTTTAGACATTCTTGCGGCTCTTCTCTGACCCCTCTCCAGCTGATCACCATCCTTCTTGAATTGCGGACACCAGAACTGGACACAGGATTCCAGCCCCGGTCACACCAGCGCCGAATACAGAGGTAAACAAACCTCTCTGCTCCTACTCAAGATTCCCGTTTATGCATCCCAGCATCGCATTAGCCCTTTTGGCCACAGTGTAGCACTGGGAGCTCGTGTTCAGCTGATTATGCACCAAGAGGCTTTGATTTTATCAGTGGGGGGTGCAGCCGCTCTGGTCCCAGCGTCGAGGTTTACACCCCCCCATAGACCTCCCTTGGACTAATGTTACCTGCAGTGGCCCGCTCATATGCAGTGGCATTTAGCAATGGTTTGCACGGCCCCTGGTACCAACATGCTCCGAGGTTCGGGGGGCAGAGCCGGGGTGTCACTCCCCTCAGTGCCTGGTGGGCTGGGTTTGCTGCCAGAGAGGCTGATGGTGGAAGGTAACGTGACATGCGCCCTGGAGGTAGGAGCTTTGGATGATGGAGGTGGCAGCTGGATGGCACAGCCCAACGTCCCACTCCTCCAGGTGGGGACTCGCCACCGGCAGCCAGGCTGGGGTTGATGATGCCCCCAGGGTGCAACCCCAGGAGGAGGGGCAGGGTGAACAATGCCCACCACTGCAGAGCAGGCCTGTTCGCTGCCCCACTGGGCTCTCACCATGTGCAGGATCAGGATCCGGGCCTCGTGCAGGACATCAGCGGTGACCACCTGGAGGAGCGCAGAGGGAATCTATTAGCCGCGCTGGGGAACCAGCCCCAAGAAAGGGCAGTTCTGACCGGTGTCCCCTTCTCCAGCAAACTCTATAACCCAGAACAGACTGTGCCAGCTTTATAGGGCCACAGATCTGGGGGCACCCTACCAGCCAGGCCTCAGTGCCTCCTGCCATCGCCATCTGGGCACCCGGCTGCAGGCCCTTCCCTACAGCAGCTACATGCTGCAGGCTGGCCCCAGATATGGCCCCTAAGAGTGGGCAGGCAGGGGGAGGGTCATTGGGCCCACCTGGGTAGCTGTACGCGCTAGTGAAGGGTACTATAGCTCTGCTTTGCTACAGCACCCTGCACCTGGGCGTCCCCACAGGCGCTGGATGGTGCTGAGGCACCAAGCCCATGGGGTGGCCAACCTGTGCTGAATCAGGCACGGAGGAGGGGGTGACTGGGGGTTCCCAGCTCCATGGGCTGGGGGCAAGCAGGCTGGAAGGAAGGCACCTCCAGGGCAGGCAACGCCAGCACAGCCTTGGACAGGGAGACGAGGGCATTGGAGCTGCCCAGCCAGCTCATCTGGGTGCACACCCAGCAGCTACTCAGTACACGTGCCACCTGGACGCGGCCTGGAGCCCGTCGTGCCACGTCACTCACCGTGCAGCCTGCCCTGGCGCTCAGGTGCTCGGCTGCGACCAGCAGGGCGTTGAGGGTGGCGCCACCGCTGCCCACGCATGCTGCGGGGTCCTCTACAGTCAGCAGGAGGGGGTGTGGGCCCAGTGCACCCCGCCGCCACCGGATCTCCAGCTCTAGCAAACGAGAGCAGGGGCATTTGGTGGCGCTGAGTGACCAGGGGGAGAGCAGGGATGTGCTGAGTGACCAGGCCTGGGGACGGGGGGCTCTGCAGGACCACGGCTAACTCTCTGTGGGTCAGACCATGGCTGACCCCTGCTGTCTGCTGGTGGTGGGGGTTCTCCAGCCGCAGAGGCTCATCCTTGCCCCCTACAGCCCTGGGCCACAGGGTGTGGAGGGTGAAGAAGGGCCCTCCCGAGACAAACAACCCCTCTCTGAGTGGGGAGGTCGCTCCCTGTGCTGCAGGACTACAGGGCACCTAGGAACCGTGTCTCCCTTTGCCTGTCACCCAGCCACGGTGCGGCCTGGACTCCTCCAGGGCCCAGACAGCCGGGGATCCAAACCGAGGGCAGACTGGGACAGGCCCCCAGTCCAGGCAGCTCTCAGGGCTACTTAGTCCAGCCTAGGTCCCTCCCATGCAGGGTCAGGCAAAGCCACCCCACCTCCACCTCCTAGGCTGAGCCCCCAGGCACGGAGAATGTGACATCTGAGCAGCACATGGGCCCGCTGACCTGCGGCCTTCTCCTGTGCTGATAACAGAGCCACAGTCCTGTACCTCACCCTGTGGCCACAGCACACACTGCCACCTCTTGTCCTGAGTCCATCGCCAGGGATGCCAGTTCCTTGGGATGGCTCTGCCCCTCCAAGCCTTGCCCTAGTGCATGGGAACAGGGGTTAAAGCAGCAGTGCAGCCCGAGCATTTGGTTAGGTTCCAGTGACACGCCACCTCGGCATGGATAGAGCCAGTGTGTCTCTGACAGCGCCCTAGGCTCTGGCACGGCTGGACTGGCAGCGCTGAGGGAGTGGGGCTCCCAGGGTTGGAACAGCAGCGGGGATTCCCCTGGCAGAGCTGCATGCGGGGATACCGGGAGTAGAACAGCATGGGGGGCAGGGCTGCAGGTCAGGAATTCAGTGCATCAGGGCTGTGGAGGTGGGGGGGGGCCCTGGGGCTGGGATAGCAGGGGGCTGCAGGTTGGATGGAGGGACACTAACACAGCCATGGCAGGTGGGAGCCCAGGGCTGGGATACATGTGGCTGCAGGTGGGGATTGAGGGGCACCAGCAGAGCTGCATGTGGGATCGGCAGGAGGCTACAGATTGGGATCAATGAGCTGTGGGAGGGGGAAGCTTGCAGAGAATTAGCCCAGGCTACAGGTGGCGTTGGCCAGCGCACAAAGCCCAAGTCCATCCCCAGATTGGCAAAAAGTTCTGAGGGTTGGGAACTGGCCCCAGCCGGGATGCATCCATGTCAGCACCAGGCCCCTGGTACGTGAGCTGCACCACTTGCCTTTCTGGAAGGCACACACGCTGTCCTTGTGTTGGCAGGTCAGCACGACAACGGTCCACTCCACCCCTCCTGGCGCCATCCAGGTGCCCTGGCACCCGCCGCTGGCTCTGCACAAGGGACACAAAGGCTGCAGCATTTCCCCATCACCAACTCACCCCTCGTGAGGCACTGGAACCCCCAGGATGGGGCTCTTGTGTAACAGGCTCAGGGCCTGGCTGTGATCGGGGACCCCGCTGTGCTGTGTGGCTGGTGATGGAGGGCTGCGTGAGGCTGGTGAGTTGCAGCCACACAGGGCTAGTTTTGGTTCCCAACAGCCATTAGCCAGATAAACCTTATCTGAGGATGAGACGCAGCAGCCTTGACACAACGGGGCTGCACAGGGAAGGCTGTTCTATACACAGAACAGCGCTCTCAGCTGGACACTTTGTGACTGGCTCCACTGGGGGCTCAGGAGGGTTGCAATCTGAGCAGAAGCTGAGGCAGGAGCTTTAATAAATATGCTAGTCGATGAAATAGGTAGGGGGATGGCACAGCTCAGGTGATGGGAACCCAGTCTTTCACGTCTGGGCGCTGTTCAAAGCCAGGTCAGGAGAGACCCAAAGCTGTTCCCATCCGATGGTGGTTTGTGAAATAAACTGGCCCTGTAGATAAGTGTCTCCAGCCCAGTTCTCATCCACCAGCTCCTCTCTGAACAGACGCAGTGGCCTGGAGAATGGGTGCTCTTATCTAGGCTGCAAAAGTGACCCATCGTTGGTGGTGAACACAGCTGAACCGGTGGGGGACACAGCTTAGCTGCAAGCATAGCCAAAGACACAGGGTAGAACCTGTTCTGAGGTTGCAAATGTGAGCCCAGTCTCCCTCCTGCCCACACACAGATTGGTCTGACTCGACTCAGCAAGCACACAGGACCCAGGTCCTAGGACCTTCTAAGGAGGGGGATCAGAGCCCGAGTTCTGCCGAGACTGGAGTCCAAGCCCTTTCATGCTGCCGTGTGGATGCAGCTCCCGCCGCAGACCCGAGTCAGGTCTGCGTAGTACTGTATGGACACATTAGCACAGCTGGGAGGCCTTGGTCCAGCAACTGTAAACCCAGGATTACAATGCAGTGTGGACGCTCAAGTGCGGGGTTGGCAACACCAAGTCCACAAGCCTGGATCCCACAGATCTGAGTTTACAATGCAGTGTAGATGCACCCTGAGGATCTCTTTGGGGCAGGTAGGAAAACTCACCCACTGACTGGAGAATAGGAGCAAACTGCAGGCGGGAGGGGAAAACTGCAAATTCCAAGCTGTAATTATTTTAGCTCTATTTGCTTGTAAATTCTAGAAATTTGCTGTACGTTCGGGAAGGAGACGTTGTCTTCTTCATACAGACCAAGCCCGGCTTTAAGTGCCAACCTTAACTTGCTCTCTAATGTGCCTCCTTCCACTGGGGACAAGAGAAAACTCCCAGGGAGCACTCAATGGCACCTAACGGCAGGAAGCAGAAACGCTGCTGTCTGGTCTCACTGCAGCTCCCACCTGCTTGATGAGCTCTGCTTTGGGCCCTGAGCAGTCACATGCGAAGACCTGCTTGTCTGCTCACATAAGCTGACTATGACGGAAGAGTTAAAATTGTGCAACCCCTAGTGTGGACGCAGTTAGATCGGTATGTGTGCGTATGGCAGCAGAGCTATTCCCATTTGGGAAGGGGAATGAGATGTGCTGGTGTAAGGCACCTTTGTGCTATTGTAACAGCATCCACACTTGAGCCAGTGACGGTATAACCACGGCGGTTAAAAAAACCTGGAATGTTTATAAGAATCTGTGTGCAAATCAGGTGTAATGGGGTGTACTGGCCCTTTAAGGCGAGAGGGGGAAATCTGAAAGGTTCCAGGGTTTTAGGAACAGACAAGTTTCCAGGGAGTGGCAGAGGCAGGTGCTGGGAGAAAGGAAGTGATCCCTGGGAAATGCCAGGCTACCTGGAATTAGGGGTCTTGGAGTGAAGGGTGGGGCAGGGCTCCCCTCCATCTCAGCCAATCAAGATGAGTTTGGGGAAAGAGGTCAGGCTGTAAGCTGCCTCTTCCCTTGCAACAGGGAAGATGTTAGCAAGGGAAGGTCTGCTGACCTCTCCAACCCAGGGGAAAGGCCAGAGGGGTGACCTGGCCTCCATGCCAGGGATGAAGGTCTGTGCCCCGGCAGAGATGCTTGAGAGGAGAAGACTTCTGTCAGGAAGGGGTTTTGGTCTGTTTGGGTTTGAAAGACTTTGTTGCCACCAAGCCCATGGGGTGGCCAGCCTGTGCTGAATCAGGCATGGGGGAGGGGGTGACTGGGGGTTCCCAGCTCCGTGGGCTGGGGGCAAGAGGGCTGGAGGGGAGGCACCTCCAGGGTGGGCAATGCCAGCACAACCTGCTGAGGGCAACTTAATGGGGCCAGTTGAGAGGAGCTGCCTTAAAGGGCTGCAGCCTGCTCCACTGGGTATCACCCAAACCACTGGCACTGAAAATGTTGCAAGCAGCTTTTTTCCGCTCTTGATCTTGTCTGTCTAGACTGTGAGCTCTTCGGAGCACACCCTGCTTCTTGGTGTTTGTACCGCACCTAGCACAGTGGGCCCTGACGACTGCAGCCTCACAACAGGGGGATGAGCTTTTGCCCAGCCAGGGGCCACATTGGCAGCTTGCCAGGAAGCCCACTGATAAAGCAGACTGCCCCAGCTCTCGTCAAGAATATGGATCACACTTGGGATGAGATGGGACATTGCTTGTTGGGATGTGCAGGCTCCAGCTGCTTGGTTCCAGGCTGGGAAGGGCAGTCTCCATGGGCCAGCTGCGAGGTGTGGAATTGCATGCTGGGATATTTAGTCCCTAGAGGCTGCCTGCTTGGCACAAAATGTAGCATGGGTATGTGTGGGCATGCGACCCCGAACCCCACTTTGCTATTGAAGAGAAAGGCAACCACAAGCTACAGCACAGAATTCCATCCAGCCCACAGCCTGCATTTCCACTATCCCCGTGTTATGGGCTGTTGAGACCCTAAGATACTGCAGTGAAACTAGGAAATCTGTCCGTCTGCCTGGCCTGCAAATGCCATCTCAAGGCAGGGCAGATAATGTCTTACCCTTGCAGCTTCCAGGAAAAACCCTCTTTCCTACAGAGCCCCTATGAATGCCAGACACCAATCGAAAGCTCCTAATCACTGCTAGTCAAAAGGGGTTTTGCTTTTTCCTGGTGACCAACGCCACACCTATCCTGTGGCTTACTCGCCAGGAACGGGCTCTGCAATGTACATGAGCACATGTTCCCTTGGTCAAAGCACAGATGACAGAAAGCAGTGGAGGAGTTTTGGCCAATTCCTTTTTGGGGGAACCAGAAGGCATCTGACTCTCTCACAATAACCTAGGGCAGGTCTACATTTAAAAAGCTGCAGCAGTGCAGATGCACTGTGGCACTTAGTGAAGACATTACCTATGTTGAGGGGAGAGCATCTCCCATGGGCAAAGGTGCTCCACCTCCCCAAGAGACAGCAGCTGTGGCGACAGGAGAAGCGGTTCCATCGACGGAGCACTGTCTACACTGGCCGTTAGGTCGGTATAACTGCGTCACTCCGGGATGTGCATTTTTTCATACCATTGAGCGATGTAGTTAGACCAGTGTAAGTTTGTAGTGTAGTCCGGCCTGAGCTACAGACACCTAGCTACTTATTTCCAGAGTCCCATCTGCCATACAATCTAGGTGCCGGAGACCAGTGTCAGCGTGATCATACCTCTTAAATTAGAGCTGTGGAGGCGAATGGCACAACAAAGACATTAGCCACTAAAATGCAGACATAGGACTTGCTTACGGTGCTGGTGTAGCTCTGAGGATTTGAGTCAGACGAGGTAGGTGAGGTAATATCTTTTTCTGGACCAACTTCTGTAGGTGGAAGGAACAAGCTTTTGAGCTACGCTGACCTGAAGAAGAGCTCTGTGTAGCACGAAAACTTATACCTTCCACCAGCAGAAATTGGTTCAATAAAAGACAAAGGGCTTAACTAATTGCAACCGGCACCTAATTTGCAGATTATGTCCCATTATGCAACAGTAGTACAGCCGAACTTCCGAATTATGAGCCGACGGCTCAACCATACCAGAACCAGAAGTGTGCAATCAGGCAGCAGAGACAAAAACGAAAAGGCAAACGTAGTTCTGTACTGTGTCAAATGTAAACTACTAAAAAAATAAAGGGAAAGTTTAAAAAGATTTGACAAAGAAAGGAAACTGTTTCGCTGCCTGTTGCATTTAAATGAAGATCGTTAAAAGCATTTTTCTTCTGCATAGTAAAGTTTCAAAGTTATATTCAGTCGACGTTCAGCTGCAAACTTTTGAAAGAACAACCATAATGTTTTGTTACGAACATTTCAGAGTTCCGAACACCCTCCATTCCAGGGGTGTTCATACCTCTGAGGGCAGGTTCTTAGTTAGTAAATATTTTGCAAAGACAGATCACGATATGAAACAGATCAGGAACTTTCAATTGGTGTTTGGCTCACAAAGCATACTGAGGATCTGTTGGCTCTGCTCAGTTGCCTAGGTGTATGTTCAAAAGGATTTCTCTCCAAAGCCAAGAAGTTTCTTGGAAAATCCAGGTGGTCTGCAGAATTCAGAAGGCTCAGAAATCAAATTTAATCTTATACTATCTTGGAAATGCTTGTACTGCACATTGTGTCTGTAGTGTATTGTGCAAGCACACGATTTAATTGGTTTCTACACAGACTCATAGACTTTATAGCCAGAAGGGGCCATCATGATCATCTACTCTGACCTCCTGCACATTGCAGGCCACAGAGCTCATCCACCCACTCCTGTAATAGACCCCTAACCTCTGGCTGAGTTACTGATGTCCTCAAATCTTGATTTAAAGACTTCAAGTTACAGAGAATCCGCCATTTACTCTTGTTCAAACCAGCAAGTGACCCGTGACCCACTCTGCAGAGTAAGGTGAAAAACCCCCAGGGTCTCTGCCGTTCTGACCTGGGGAATAATTCCTTCTTCACCCCGAATACGGTGATCAGTTGGAGCCTGAGTATGTGGGCGAGACCCTCCAGCCGGACACCTGGGAAAGAATTCTCTGTAGCAACTCGGAGCCCTTCCCATCTAGTGCCCCATCTCCAGCCCTTGGAGATATTTGCTACTAGCAGTCACAGACAGGCCACATACCATTGTAAGCAACCTCATCGTACCATCTCCTCCAGAAACAAGCTTATCTCCAGAAGAGGGTAGACACCTCAAATGGAGCCTGTCCTAAGAAACCACCAGGCTTTATCGTTTCTCCACTTTCTAGACACAGAAACTCTCAATCATCCTGTGAAAAATCTAGGTCATCTAGCCCAATGGGAAATATCTTGTTCTAAGAAGTATTCTAACCAGAAATACCACTAGAGGCACTCCAGACACTACGTGCACATATCAGTACATTGCAATAGTCACTGCCAACTTTCCCTGAATCAAAGCAAAGAAATATGGGGCTAAAAGAGGGAAGAAAGACATTGAATTATAAGGGGATAAAGTCCAGAATATTTCACCTGCCCCAAAAAAGTAATCCAAGGTCCAACTGGTGCTATATAAATAAGATACAGGTTGTTAGCACCTTGGACGCTGGCCCAATGCTCAAAAGCACTGGATCTCACAGAGCAACGCACAAAATGCATGCAAGTGCACCACCAATCAAGCGTGAGTGCTTCCCCTTCCTCCACTGCACCTCTAGATCAGTGGTCCCCAACCTTTTCCGTGGGGTGGGCGCTGGATGACTACCTGCTGAGGACCATGGCTGCCAGACAAGCAGACGCCGAAATGCCACCGTGAAGAGGCAACATCAAGAGGCGTTGCAGCCGAAATGCCTCTGTGAAGGAGCGTCATCAAGAGGCGTCGCCACCGAAATACACTTCTTGACGTTGCCACTTCTCAGCGGCATTTTGGCGGCTGCTTGTCTGGCGGCCAGTAGGTGGGCGCCATGGCGCCCGCGGGCACCGTGTTGGGGACCCCTGCTCTAGATGGTTTTGGCCAGCACGTGGCATTGCAATACCTCGCAAATCAACAACCTATGAAGAAGCATGCCTGGGAGAAATCCAACACACAGTGGCTGGAAGATCAATGGTGAAAGCAGCAGATTTCAGACCACCCGAGAAGCTCAATCAGCTGAGTAACTTCTGCAATCAGCTGAGTAACTCATGCTCAGGTCTCTGTCTCTTATTCGCTCTACTGGAGGGACAGCTTCCTCCCACTCATGGTAGATGAGCAAGACACAAGGCAGCCAGAAGACTCATTCTGCAGCCGCCTCCTCAAGCAGACATGATGGAAGCTGCTTCCTCTAGAGCAAAGGTCCCCAAACTATTGGGGTGTGGAGGAATGTTCAGGGGGCACAGTGGGCCGGGACCAGCTCCTACAGGGGGCAAGGAGGGAGCGCCACCTAGGCACAGCTCCTGGCTCCATGCCTAGCCTCGGCGTGGCTCTGCACCCGGACAGGGGCCTAACTGTGGCTCCGCCCTCATCCCCACCCTCGGCCCCTGCTCCCTGCCCCAGAGCCATCCCCAGCTGCGGCCCAGGCCTTGGCCTCTATACCCCTGTCCACGCCCTGCTCCTGGCCCTGGATCCGGGGGAGGGAGGAGATATGGACAGGGGTAAGTGGGGGTGCGACCCTCAAAAGTTGGGGGACCACTGTCCTACTCCATCGTCTCTGGTCTTGGGCTGCCCCTGCTGTCAGAAGTTGTTTTTTCACAGCCATGCCCCCCGGTAAACGTGAATATTCTCCGTTTCCATAGTGCCTTCCACCGGGTCTCAACGTGCTCAGCCCCATTTGACAAACCGAGAAATGGAGAGGGGGTTGTGACCAAACCAAGGACACACAGAGAAGGAGCATCAGAGCTGAGAGCAGAACCGTGGACTCCTCAATGCTCCTCTCCGCCCACTAGACCCTTCTCCCAACCAGCTACAAGCACCTGCTTCAAACCCTGCCTCTCTCCTGCAGGCACCTACTATTATTTCATTCCTCTCCTGGCTCCACCTCCTGTCACGTCCCCTGGCTGACAAATGACCTGTCTTGTGAGATGCTGACATGAATGAGATGTTCCAAAATTGTAACCAATTGGGGAAGTGTATCACTAACGGTCCCTCAACAAAAGGCAGTTGCCATCCCCCATAAACACAGAGGGTGAACTCATGGGCCCTCGAAATCAATGGAAAAGTTCTCATTGACTAGGTGTACAGAGGGGTATAAACAACATCCAGCCCTGAACAGCTGGGGAGAGGGAGGGGTCAGCTTGTGATTCCATATGCGTCCTCCCTTGCCCAGAAGCTGGTGAGAGAACAAAGGCCAAGTTCACATTCCCACCAATGAGTCTATCCTCAGATCTACCAGGAGTCCACAAGCACATCAGCAAACCCAGGGATAAAGCAGAATCATTTGATCTCATTCCTGTGGACTTTCCAATAGCCTTCAACAGTGCACCAGGAACAGGGCTTCTGCTTCAACGGTACAAACCCTGCGCTGCGTTTCAGAATGGATTTGAACAAGAACAGACATAGAAAGATTGTGCTGAAAATAGCTTGCAGGGGACAGCAGGGCTGGCAGACCCTAGAGACCCACCCATCGCTGCTGCAAATTCCTCTGCACGACACAGGGCTTCAGAGGCTTGGTTTTGCTGTAATTTAAGGGAAAATGCTTGGAAATGCTCCTCACATAGGGTTTTCATTACTAATAAATGGATTTAACGTATCACAGAATAAGCCCTGAGAATCTAGGGACCGAATGGCTAGGCAGTGTGCCCTTGTCAAGAAGGCTAACGGCATTTTGGGCTGTATAAGTAGGGGCATTGCCAGCAGATCGAGGGACGTGATCATTCCCCTCTATTCAACATTGGCGAGGTCTCATCTGGAGTCCTGTGTCCAGTTTTGGGCCCCATGCTACAAGAAGGATGTGGAAAAAAAGAGTCCAGCGGAGGGCAAGAAAAATGATCAGGGGGCTGGGGCACATGACTTATGAGGAGAGGCTGAGGAACTGGGACTGTTTAAGTCTGCAGAAGAGAAGAATGAGGGGGGATTTGATAGCCTGCTTTCAACTACCTGAAGGAGGTTCCAAAGAGGATGGATCAGGCTGTTCTCAATGGTAGCAGATGACAGAACAAGGAGTAATGGTCTCAAGTTGCTGTGGTGAGATCTAGGTTGGGTATTAGGAAACACCTATTTCACTAGGAGGGTGGTGAAGCACTGGAATGGGTTCCCTAGGGAGGTGGTGGAATCTCCTTCCTTAGAGGTTTTTAAGGTCAGGCTTGGCAAAGCTCTGGCTGGGATGATTTAGCTGGGGTTGGTCCTGCTTTGAGCAGGAGGTTGGACTAGATGAGCTCCTGAGGTCCCTTCCAACCCTGATATTCTACGATCAGGGGAAGAAACTCACTCAATACAAGACACTCTTGCTGTAAAGAGTGTCCAGAATGTAACTAAACAACATATGATGAATGTCGTCGATAGGTTACTGCTCCCAGAAAATAAAAAGGAGGGTGTGTTTGTGCACATCATAGTTACCTGCCCTCCAATGTAAGGAGTGCAGAGAATGCTGCCTCTACATCCCTATGCACATGTGAAAGGAACATCTGTCATATGTCAGCATATATGTACACAGGAGCGGTACCCACGGGCCTGCATGTGTGCAGGAAGCAGGAGCAGCAGCAGCTTCCCCCCCACATACACACAGCAGCAGCAGGGGGCTGTGTGCGAGGAACACCTGCTCTACACTTGCGTGCATGGGATGCCAGCTGCCTTTCAGCTCAAGGGTGCCACCTCTCCGTGGGCACCCGCGTGCTCGTGGGGATCAGACGCCCACCCCAGCTGCTTTAAAGCTAGTCTTTCTGATGAGCCAGCGTCACCAGTCCCCTCTGGCTCCTTTAAAGGAGCCGAGAGCAGCCGTGAGAGCCCGCTGCGGAGTTCCCAGCAGGTGCAGGGCTGGCCCAGCTGGCCCTAGGCAATACCCCGCCCCCGGCATAGGGGTGCAGCCGAGTTGTTCTCACCCCTCCCCCAGCTGCCCCAGCCCTGGGGCAGTTCTACCCCCAGCCAAGGACAGGTGCAAACGCCACGTCGCTTCCTGCTTAGCTCGGCTCCAGCGCGGGGCGCGATGAGGGCCCGGGGAGGCGCCGATCCCAAGCTCGGGGGCCAGCGGGGCCCGAGCAGGACGCCGGCCCTGCCCCAGCACTGAGACCCCGAAGGGAACCTTGCTCCTTCTCCCATGCCCCGAGCCCGGCGGGGGAAGGGAGCAGCCTGCGCCCGGGGGTTGCACCAGCGCGCCCGGGGTGGTCTGCCCCGAGCCCCACGCTGCAGGCTGGGCTGGGCTTACCTGCTGCTGCGGGACGCTGCTTCCCAGAGCTGCCCCTTCCCCGCCAGCCGCGCCTCCCTGGTGCATGCTGGGAGTTGTAGTTCGTTAGCCCGGCCGGGTCTAGAGGAGACGCCGCAGCTAATTGCCTCCGCCCCGGCTTCCACGGCTGGCAGGCGCCATGCAGGGCTAAACTACACTTCCCAGGGTGCATTGCACCCCAAGCCGCAGGCACGTTTTCCGTTCACGTGGGGCAGAGAAAATCTTGCTCACTAAGGTTCTGGCTCAGTGTGTGCAGCGTTCGTGCTGGCGCCAGGTCCCGTGAGCTGGTCCAGCTGGGGGCCTGTACACCTAGTGAAATGTGAGGATTGTTCTCTTAAAATAAGACTCAAAGAGGAGGAACCATCAGAGCCATCCGGTTGGCAGCAGCAAACTTTCCAGGGCCAAGAGGATGCAGCCTGGGACATCCACAATAAATCTTCATAGACATGTTTTCAAATCAGAGAGGGAGAAAGAAACCATCTCAAAAAGGGTGCCTTGGTGCAGAGAAGAAAATCACCTGCCTCTTTATCCTAACGTCTTATTGTCCTGATTAAGAAAATTAATCCCTATTAGTTGAGCCCCATGGAGCGAGGGGCAGTACATGTGTAGAGTAACAAAGCATCTCTGCCTCAAAGATATTAATTCTAATTAGAGAAAGGGTGGAGAGGAAATGACTTCTCCAAGGTCACACAGCAGCGAACAGAACCCTAGTGTCCTGCTTCCTTGCTACTAGACAGTGCTGCCTCTCAACTCTAATTACAATGCAATTAAAATGCAGTGTCCCTTTCAAAGTAATTGGTAGAGTTAAGCAATTAAACGCATCCCCCAGGCTCACAGATATCAGAGTTGTATAATGGTAAAATAAGCAGGGAATTCCTAAACTCCAGTTTCCAGTGAAGTACTTCTAGTGATTCATTGGATGACTTTGGGGAAGTCCTTTAGCCTCATTGGTTCCCATCTAAAATGAAGAGAATAATACCTACCTCATGGGGTGTTTGGGAGAATGAATGTTTGCAGGTTAGATCTGAGACCCTTAGTTAAAGATACTATGGAATATCTGCAATTGTTTTTAACATGAGAAAAAATCAGAATACACAAAAGTGGGTTTATTGTATGATATTTTGAATTCCAAGAAGTTAAGCAAGTTCCGAGAAGTGGGATAATGGGTTTATGAGCTGAACTGTGTATTTAAGGAAACTCTCTAAGGCTCAAAGCAGTTTAACTTTCAAATGAGCAGTTAATTTAAAGCAAGAAGAGAGTATGGCAGGACAGACAAACACATGGGCCTGAATCTGCAAAGGGACTTAGTGTTGCCATGAACATCATCGTAGTGCCTAATGAATCACAGAACAACACTAACAAGGAATCTGGTGGTGTGGTAAACATCTATCTCAAATCTGGACCTTAGCGTCCAAAATCTGGGTGCTTACTATGGACTCCCCCAAGCTTTCTACCAGCTTGGATCTTATCTCACTGCCACCAGACAGGAATACAGCGCCTGCCTCGCTCTGGTCCCCCCAGACTTTCCCTGGAGAGACCCCAGAGCCCCTGGGTCTCCCTATCTCATCCCCCAGCTTCCCTCCCTTTCCCTGGGTTAACCGGAGTGATGCCGTATTATGCTCCTTGAATACAAACCAGCGAGGATAATTTACCTCCCTCTGGGCTATGCATTCAAACCTAGTCAGCTAACACAAAGAGATTCCCCCCTCCCTTCTTCCCGTAGCTGTAACTAGAGAAAAAGACCCTCAAGCAAGTCTTAAAAAGAAAACTTTATATAAAAAGAAAGAACATACATATAAACTAAACACTGCATTAAGAGATCAATACAGGGATATGGCTTATAAGAAAATAGGAATAAACAGTCTGATTAAAAGATCGCCAATTTAACCATCCAGCAAAACAACACACATGTAAATACAAAAACAAAGCATATAAACAGCCTATTGCCTGGCTACCTTTGTACTCACACTTTGGTAACGAAAGTTAGAAAAAAGATTGGAGTTAGAAGAAGAGCTGTTTCACTCCATAGCCGGAGGAACAAAAGACTCAGAGTCCCAATTCCGCCCCTGACTTTAAAAAATCAGTTCTCTGATTGGTCCTCTGGTCAGTTGGGTTGGTTCCCCCTTTACAGGTAAAAAAATTTACCCTTACCTATCTACTTATGACAGGTGGCACCTTAAAGACTAACAGATTTATTTGGGCACAAGCTTCCGTGGGTAAAAAACCCACTTCTTCAGATGCATGAAGTGAAAGTTACATCTGCAGGCATTATATAATGACATGTGACAGAAGGGAAGTTACTTCACAAGTGGAGAAACAGTGTTGACAGGGCCAATTCGATCAGGGTGGATGTAGTCCACTCCCAATACATAGATGAGGAGGTGTCATTCCAGGAGAGGCAAAGCTGCTTCTGTAATGAGCCAGCCACTCCCAGTCCTTATCAAGCCCAAATTATGGTGTTAAATTTGCAAATTAATTTAGTTCTGCTGTTTCTCTTGAAGTCTGTTTCTGAAGTTTTTTTGTTCAAGTATAGCTACTTTAAATCTATACAATGTCCCAGGAGATTAAAGTGTTCACCTATTGGCTTTTGTGTTTACCATTCCGATGTTCTTTTACGTAGAAACTGTCCGTTTTGGCCAATGTACATGGCAGAGGGGCATTGCTGGCACATGATTGCATATATCACACTAGTAGAGGTCCAGGTGAATGAGCCCTTGATGATGTGGTTGGGTCCTCTGATGGTGTCGCTAGAGTAGATATGGGGACACCATCAGAGACCCAACCACATCATCAAGGGCTCATTCACCTGCACCATCTACTAATGTGATATATGCCATCATGTGTCACCAATGCCCCTCTGTCACATACCTTGGCCAAACCGGACAGTCCCTTGTGTAAAAGAATAAATGGACAACAATTGACATCAGGAATGTAACACACAAAAGCCAGTAGATGAACACTTCAGTCTCCTTGGACATTCTATAACAGATTAAAACGTAGCTATACTTGAACAGAAAAACAGTATCCTGTCTTCCGACGGTGGCCACTGCCAGGTGCCTCAAAGGGAATGAACAGAACAGACGATGATCAAGCGATCCTTTCCCTGTCACTCATTCCCAGCTTCTGGCAAACAGAGGTTAGGGACACCACTCCTGCCTGTCCTGGATAAGAGCCATTGATGCATCCATTCTCCCACGAACTTATCTAGTTCCTTTTTGACTCCTGTTATAGTCTTGCTTGGTCTTCACAACATCCTGATTTCCTCCTTCCCCTGACAATCCTGCAGGAACCTTTCCCCATTTCTGATCACAGCCGCAGTAGCCGCGCTTTTAATCTAGGCGGGGCGCGCTCGCATGCTGGAACGGTAGTTTCCCCTGGCCCGGCCCTCCCGAGGAAGAAAGCCCCAGGAAGGCCAGGTTGAACTACAAGTCCCACCAGCCCCGTCAGAGCCGCCGCTCCGCGCGGCAGTGCCTCATGGGAGCTGTAGTTCCTTCCCCCCGCAGCGCTGGCGGTCTATCAGGGCTGTTGGCCGCGCGTGGACTACAACTCCAGCGTCGCGTGGGACCTCCCCTCCCCTGAAATCTCTGCTAGCGGCGCGAGGGGGGGGCTGTCTCCGCGAGCTGTGGGGGGCTGCCGCGGGTGGGCGGGTAGAAGGCAGCAGCCGCCCGCCCGGGAGCGATTGTCCGCCTGGTTCCCAGCGGTCCGGCCGGCCGCGCCGAGGGCTCCCGGAGCCGCCGCCGAGCCAGGTGCAGATGCTGCCGCGCGCGGGGATGCGGGGGCTGGCGCGCGGGGGCTGCTGGCCCCGCTCCCCGCAGCGGGTCGGCCGCGGCAGAGCAGCCCGCTCCCCGGTGGCCACGCGGGCTTGCTGCCGGGCGGGACGGGGCTCCGGGGGCTCCGGCCGGGGCACGGGTGACAGCGGCGCAGCGGGGAGCTGCTTTGTCTGGGGGAGGGTGGATCCGCCCCCCACTGCCGGGCGGGGTGTTTGCAAACACAGCCCCTGGCTTTACCGGCGTGCAGACGTGCCCCTGAGCCGCAGCCTTGTCCGTACCCTGCGGCGCGGCTTTTAACCCCGGGCCGGCCCTGCCCTGCCCTGCGGGGTAATGGACGGGAGCGTCTCTGACTCCGGCTTCCCTTCGCCCCCGTGTCGCTGGCTGGCTTGGGGTTCCCTTCCCCGGGAGCGGCCAGCAAACCAGCGCTGTGACCGCAGCGTGATTTACAGGCTGTCCCGGGGGCTGTCAGGGCTCTGACTTGTCAGAGAGGTGAGGTCCGGCTGGGTCTAAATGTACATTTCAAAGGGGTGTCGTCTTCGTTTACTTTTTGATTGTGGCATTTGAATCCAAGCCCTGTCCTGGGCCCAAGAGCGAGCCCCAGATTAGCACTTCGGAATGGCTTTGTGGCTTTTTTGTAATGTCCACGTCTCTTTCCTCCTGAGATGAGCCTAGGAGAAGCTGAACTTGGGGTCAGGGTGTCCTTAAACCAGTTGGGGTCAATGTGTAGCTAGTGACTCTCTGCTAAAGGTCTGAAATAAGGACGTGTAACAGGCAGCTGCTGCTTGGTGAGAATTGCTCCTTGCCAGGCATGCAGGGTAGCCTTGCTCTGGGGTAGAGAAAGTCCTGGGGCCAATGTCACTTCAACTGGGCACCTGGAGCAGTTTGTGACTGTCTCTAGCGTGTTGCTAGGCATCATGGAGGTCTGCTGGGGTGGGTTGGTTTGGTCTGGAATTATTTGCCGAGCTATTCAGCAAACCTAGCGTTGTCTCTCCTTTTGCTCTCCCAGTGCCACGTGGCTCCTGGCCATCGTGCGTTGTGGCATGGCCACTAGATGTCTGGTGGAGAGCACGGGCCTGGGCCTCATGTCCAAATTATCAGGCCTTCCATCATGAAGTGTCTCCAAGTGCTTCATGACCTGACCTATCGTATATGCCCCGGCTGTTGTCGGGTGCTGGATGGCATGCACTAGCAGTAGGAAGAAAGGGAATCTTGAGCAGTGATTTAGGGACAAATCCCTTCTTTTCCTAGCACTCCTTGCAGTGAGTTTCTCCAGAATCTAACTGCTCTAAAAACCCACCGACTGGCTCCTGTGTCATGAGATCCTGAGTCTAGTGCTTCTCAGTGATGTCGGAATCCTGTCTGCTCAGTTCTCAAGTGAAAATCAGTTGTGGCTTCTCCCCCAGCCCTTTGCTAACTCAAGTCTGGGATCTCAAAGTCAAGCTGGGTTTTTCCTGATGTATGCCTAGTCCAGGCCAGGAGAGATTCTGTAATTAACATTCTCTTGTTGTATGGTGCAGAATGGAAATAAACTGTCAATCCAGTCAGCTATCCTGTAGCTGGGTGACCAACATTTTTAAAAAAAAACAGGTGCAACTTGACCAGGAAAAGTCAGCAGCTGTGGCACCCAGCAAGTGGTCCCCCTTCTTCACAGGTAGCTGGACTCTTAACATCCATACACAGGAGACAGGACTTCTACCAGGCAGGGTCCAAAAAAGTCTCGATGCTGGAAAGCCAATAGGGTTTAGTTTCTTTCTCCAGAAAGATGAGAGGCTGAATTGGCCATGTTGACATGTGAACCTGTGGAGGTTGGATTCTCTAGGTAAGTTCAACCTGCTGCTCTGAACAATTCCCCCCTGCGAGTGCTTCATGGCCTATGAAGTCAACTCTTCCTCCCTCCTCCTAGGGCTACGTGAGCACCACATAGGCCAATGCATGACCTGCTGCTTCCTATCCTCTTGAGCTCAGTATCGTCCGGGGGCGGGGGGGCCTCCTGCCTCTCCTTAAATGAAACCACTCTTACATCCCACCATGTGTTTGCTGAAACAACAGTCCTTAAGCCCAGCAGTAGGTAGCTCAGCATTGATTTCTCCCTCCTCTCCTCCAGCTGGTGATGGGATGAGCCTGTTCAGAGCTAACTGGCTTTCATTAGCAATGCCCAGTGGCCACCATGGTGTCTGCAGTGCACCGCTGTAAAGAGAGGCCTAGGTGTGATCCTGGGGATGTGCTGGCTTCTGCAGTGTAGCCAAGCTGGTGGGATCTGAGTGGTGGGTACCTCTGCGAATTGGGACCTTATCATCCTTGGGCTGATTAGTGCCTCTAACTCTCCCCTGCCCTAGAGAACTTTCCCCAAGGAGGGGAGAGCGTGCTGCTGCAGTGTGCAAGTTTTTATTTCCGATTTGGATCGCTGCCATCCGCCGGAGCTTGGCCGTGACCGGCTGAGGCACGGATGAGAAGCCCAGCTTGAAAGTTATGCAGCGTGCAGGAGTGAGCAGATTTGATCAGAGCCAGATGGTCTGTCTGCAGCAGACACTGGGGCAGGAGGGAAGGAAGGAGAAAGGAAACTGTTAACCTTGTAATCAGAGACAGGGTAACCTCTGCAGCTGCTTGGGTTCACGCAATTTTGTTGTTGTTGTTGTCTCTCAGGGCAGCCTTTGAGATTCCTGTTGTTACACTGCAGATGCCTGTCCAAAGGGTTTTCATCGTGGTCCCAATTACTTGGTGCTGACAGGTCAAAAAATATTTCTAGATACTCAAAGACCAAACGGAAGAGACTTAACAATGGGATAGAGTTGCTGGAGTCCTAGATAACAGGATGGGGGTTCTGTCACCGGCAATAACCTGTAGCTCAGCACTCAAATGCTGTCAGTTTAATAGGCCTGAAATTGGCAGCTTCCCAGGTTTATTAAAGGCTCCTGCCAAGCGAAGGTGATGGAGTCGGTTGGACTCTGTCAGCAATTGTTAATTAGAATGGAAACCCAAAGAGAAACCTGTGTGGTGCGTTCCTGGTGTAACGTCTGCTGCTTCCTGCCAGTTCCTGTTCTGATGAGAGGAATGGGGTTTGCTGCTTGGCATGGACCTTGGGCCCCATCCTGCAGGGCCTCTGTGTGCACTGACCTCCCTTTTGGGCCCATGGGAATTGTATGCATGGAAGAGACCTCCACTGGGGAAGCAGGTAGTGCTTTTCCATAGCTTTCCTGATCCTCAATTCTTGAACAGGGCTGTTTCCCCCGCCCCTTAGCACTCCACAGCAGGGGGAGCTGAGGCACCTGGGAGGTGACTTGCTAGAGCTCACATAGCCCATCAGCTGCAGCTGGGACTAGGTGGTAACGCAGAATGTCCTCCATCTATTTAGCAGAATCCCTTGTGTACTGAGCCCGGTTCTTGAGCTCATGTGTGTCTATTTGGGTGCACTGCTCCTTGGGGCTGCTTGTCTAGTGGTAACTACCAGAGCTGCTTGCTTCAATGACCGAAGAGTTCTTACGCCAGCCACGCTGACTCCCGAGCCCTGCCGGCGAGTCTAGCTACTCTGTCTGGTGCATCTCTCTGCAGAGCTCACATTGCTGGGGATGTGACAGGGCAGGGAGTAGTTGAGTGGAGCTGGGTTGCTCATGCCTCGGAAGTTCTGAACTCACAGTGCCGGCAGTTAGGGAAAAGCGTCTTTCCTTGAGAGCGTGGCACATTTGCCATCAAAAGCGTCTTTCCTTGCCGAGCGTGTCAAAATCTGGCCTTGACGTGTTTTAAATGAAATCGGAGACCAGCGGTCAGGGCCCTGTCCCTGCCTGCTAGCCCTGCATATTCCCGGAGGTGGGGGTTGGGAGGGGTCGCACCTTATATGCTACTGTCATATGAAATTTCCCAGTTTGTGCTTATGACGCCAAATGCTGTAGTGTTGCTAGCTTAAGCAGTAGTGGATTTTGGGGTACTATTGTAGAATAACATGACGTGCATTTTTTTTTAAATGGTCCAGTGCACCGGTGTGGTGGCTTTTTAAAAAGATTTGATGCCAAGGGCTCTTTTCCAAAAGAAATGTAAGCTCTCCAGCCACTCTTTGCTACTCATTGGTTTGTACCATCCTGAGCACAAGCGCACCTGGATTGGTCGCCTTCGGGGGCTGCTATAAGTCAGATAATTAAAGAAATGCAAATATCTCTTCCTTTCCTGCACTGCTGTTCAGAGCCGAGACAGACATTGTGCAGGTAGATAGGCATTGGACACCCATCTGCTAATAAAACCACTGCATTGGGTGCATGCTTCCCAGAGAGGCATCTAACATCAGCCTACAGAGAGAATGTGCAGCCATGAAGAAGGTGGGAAATAGTTCTCATGAGTCCCCTGTCTTAGGAGAAAATACCCATAAGATAAATGTCTCCATGCTTTGACTGCTTACCCATGGAAGGAGGAGTGTTTCTGCTCCTGTTGCAAAGGCAGTTCCTAGCAATGGGCAGCAAAGCCAGTAGGAACGTCCCTTGCTGTGTGTGTTTCAGAGAAAGCGCAGATAAAACCAGTGTGGAAATAGATCTAACATTGATTAGTATCCTGTGTGCTCAGCTCAACAAGGCCACTCTCCTCCCCAGCCCTGTTTCCTCGGGTCAGGGTCCATCTGCTCCCACCCTCCCTTCAGAGTCATTCCCTTGGCTCCAAAATAACATTTTAAATTAAAGACTCATAGACTCATAGGTCAGAAGGGACCAATATGATCATCTAGTCTGACCTCCTGCACAAGGCAGGCCACAAAACCCTGCCCATACACATTTATAACAACCCCGATCCCATGACTGAGTTATTGAAATCCTCAAAATTGAGATTTGAAGACCTCAAGCTGCAGGGAATCCACCAGCAAGCGACCCATGCCCCACGCTGCAGAGGAAGGCGAAAAACCTCCAGGGCCCCTGCCAATCCGCCCTGGAGGAAAATTCCTTCCCGACCCCAAATATGGCGATCAGCTAAACCCTGAACATGTGGGCAAGACTCACCAGCCAGCACCCAAGAAAGAATTCTCTGCAGTAACTCAGTTCCCATCCCATCCAACATCCCCTCACAGACCATTGAGCAGACTTATCTGCCGATAATCCAAGATCAATTGCCCAAATTAAACTATCCCATCATAACATCCCCTCCATATACTTATCAAGCTTAGTCTTAAAGCCAGATAAGTCTTTTGCCCCCACTACTTCCCTCGGAAGGCTGTTCCAGAACTTCACTCCCCTAATGGTTAGAAACCTTCGTCTAATTTCAAGTCTAAACTTCCTAATATCCAAGACTTAGGATAGGTGGTCCTTTCTCACTGCTTCTGGGTGAATCCAGAACTTTCAGCATCAGCCCCGGCAGGCTGCAGAGAGATCTCTACAGATGGTGGGTGTTCCTGATTAGTCAGTGGAATACACTCTTCTGGATCTCCTCCAGCCTGGAGTGCGGCTGTCAGGCAGGTTGGAAGCTCCTGGGAGCCTGTGTGTGTGTGTGTGTGTGTGAGAAATCCTAGCGCTTGTGGCGTGGCTGGGAAGTGAGGGCAGAACAGAGCCGGTGAAGCTCCCTGGCAGCCTGCGCATCAGTCGCTGTTCCCTGCTCAGGGTCCATGCCTTGGGCCGATTTGGCATTCCCTTCCCCGGTGGTGCAGATGGCAAACCTGGCTGATGCCATTGCTGCCTGGCCGATGCAGTCCCTAACATCATGCAGGAGACGCAGAGGCTGAAGGAAGCAGGCAGGCAGAGGATTGTGACTGGGGAAGCTATTCACACACATCTGTAATCGGGCCCTGCGAGGGGCGGGGGAGCCTGTGGGAAGGACGACGTGATGGAGCGGAGCTGGTAAGCTTGCATGCATTTAGTCTATGGTGCGTGTGGCTAGGGGCAGGGGCCCTATCCTGTGTTTGTGGAACATCCTCCCGTCCTGTTGGCTGCAGGGGGCATTGTCCAGGATTGGCCCCCTACCAAAGGCCATGTGTGTTAGCTAAAGAACACCGCGATGCCCCATTGTGCTACATTTCACTTGGTAGGTGCCCCATGGCCGCAGAGCTCACTAGGGTATTTCTCTAGCCCCTGTCACCTCCGGAGTGGCCGTGTGGCTTTCTGGTTTTATGGAAGTTGGGGGCACTTGAATCCTGTTTCTTGATCCCTTCCCAGACTGTAGCTGTCTGGACCTCAGGAAGCAGGAGATCCAGTGTGGTACTGTTGTGGGAGTGGTACATTGGACTTTCACACTTCCAGTTGAGTTACACAACAGCTGTGCTATTTTGAGGGTGGCTCTGTGTGAGGACAGGGATTGTGGCTTAATTTTTATCATAAATCCTTGAACTCTCGCTTTGTGTGGGAAGCGCCCAGCTCCTGGAGGGAGATCTTTATTTCTCCCCTGGCTTTAGCAGGTCTTCTAAAATGCTCGCTCGCCGGCGGCTAGTATAAAATGCTGTGAGTGTAGCACTCCTGCCAGGGCCCCATCCCTCACACGCTCTGGTTTCTCAGCTGTTACGGAGCACTCTGCTTTCATACCCCTTTCTCAGCATCCTAGGTGCTGCTATGCCGAGGATCTGTCTTCTCACCTGCCATCCCCCAGCCTCCTTCTTGAGTCCCATGTCTCAACGAATAGCTAGCCTGCCAGCAGCGCTGAGAAAATGGACTTGATGCTCGTCAGTGTTGCTGCCGTTCACAGGTTCTGAGTAACAGAGAGAGAGATGGATGAGGCTTGGCTCAGTTTTCAGAGCTGCTTCTAGAAGGTCTGATTTCTCTGTGACTAGCTCAGGGGTGGGCAAACTACAGCTGTTTTAAGCTGGCCCTTTAGCTCCCACTGGTGAGCAGGGTCTGGGGCTTGCCCTGCTCTGGTGCTCCAGCCGGGGAGCAGAGTCGGGGGCCATTCTACATGGCTTCCAGAAGCAGTGGCACGGCCCTGCACTGGCTCCTATGCATAGGGGCAGCCAGGGGGCTCTGCCCTCCACCTGCCCTAAGTGCCACCCCTGCAGCTCCCATTGGCTGGGAACTGCAGCTGCAGTGCCTGTGGACAGGGCAGCATGCAGAGCTGCCTGGTTGCAGATCCACATAGGAGCCAGACAGGGACATGTTGCTGCTTCCCGGAGCTGCTTGAAGTAAGCACTTCTCAGAGCCTCTCCTGCACCCCAACCCCCTGCCCTAGCCCTGATTCCCCTTCTGCCCTCCAAACCCTTGATCCCAGCCCGGAGCTCCTTCCTGCACCCTGAACTCATAATTTCTGTCCCCATCCTGGAGCCCACAACTCAACCAGAGCCCTCACCCCCCCCTCCCCGCTCCCCAACCCCAATTTTGTGAGCATTCATGGCCTGCCATACAATTTCTATTCCCAGATGTGGCCTTCGGGCCAAAAAGTTTGCCTACCCTTGGGCTAGCTCCTAGAGGAAAGGCTCTGAGCATGAGCTGTCTGCAAACTCTGCCGTCTCTGCTCTGGTTACTTGGGTCTGAGATGGCAGACTCTCATCAGACATTCTCACTAGGGCTAAGTTGATGACACTTGCTCAGAGAAGAGGGTGATTTCTCCAGCGGTTCTCCTTATGGGAGGGAGAAGGATCTGGGAGCTGCCTACCACAGCAAAGTGAGACTTATTAATATTGACTTGTCCGGTGGTAGCACTTGGGGACACCAGCCATGGACCGAGACCCCACTGTGCTCGGTGTGTAGAAACCGCTCCAAAGAGCATCCCGTGGAAGTTAGAGCACAACATCCCAGCTCCGCGGCAGCCTACAGTTTTCTGAATGGCAGCAGAGATCTGGGGAGCAGCTGGTTCACTTCACTGTGCTGCTGGCCTAGTTTTCTCCAGCAGTAGTCCCCACGCTGGATCTTCCTCAGTAAGACCTGAAGAAACCAGCCTTGGACTAGTGCCAAGAGGGGCGTAGTCGGCAAAGTCCTGGTTGTGCTCAAGAGCAAACATTTCTGATGCAACTGATCCCTTGGGCCCCAAGGGCTGGGCATGTCCACTTGGCACACTGGTGACATAAATTACGACACTTTCATTTGCCTCCTTCCAGCAGTCTCTCACATCAGGCTTATTAATCTGTGATCCTGGCTTTGAGAAGTCTGGTTCAGTCCCCCTCCGGGAGGTCCAAGTCAGCTGGGCCCTTCCCTGGAGAGAGCCCTGTCCAGCAGCTCCTCTGCCATCTTCAGCTGGGTGCCTGAGCAAAGGTGTCTCTCCAAGTATCCCTGCACCAGTGCCCAATCAAGCCCAGCAGGAGGGTGCCCAGACTTGCCCAGCCAATGGTGGCAGGAGCAGCTTAGCAGGAGCCTGACAGCTGCACATAACTTACAAGGCAAGTTGGAGAAGTGCCTGCAAAGGCTGGAGGTACCAGCATGCAACGTTTCATTACAATTGCTGTAGCCTTGTCGCCCTGTGTGTGGAGTGTGTTGCTGACATTGGTTGCCCTCCTCAGCTGCAAGTGGTCCACGGGCTGCCCCTGCACCACCCCCTATTGTGCTAGGAAACAGGTATTGGAGCAGTTTTTTATAGCTGGGGTGCTGAGAGTTATTGAGCCAAACTTTCAGCCCTATATAATGGAAACCAACCTGTGGCTCTGGAGCCGCATGCGGCTCTTCATAGGTTAATATACGGCTCCTTGCATAGGCACCGACTCAGGGCTGGAGCTACAGGCACCAACTTTCCAATGCGCTGGGGGGTACCCACTGCTCAACCCCTGCTCTGCCCCAGGCCCTGCCCCCACTCCACCCCTTCCCCTGAGCCTGCTATGCCCTCGCTCCCCCTCTCCCCCCACCAGAGCCTCCTGTGCACTGTGTAACAGCTGATCACGGTGGGCGGGAGGCACTGATTGGTGGGGCTGCCGGGGACAGGAGATGCTGCAGGTTGGAGTGCGGGGAGCTGATGTGGGGGCGGAGGGGGGCTGCTGACGTATTACTGTGGCTCTTCGGCAATGTACATTGGTAAATTCTGGCTCCTTCTCAGGCTCAGATTGGCCGCCCCTGGGGTAGAGCAATGGTAGCAGCCAAACACAGCTTGTGGCCTGCTGCAGAGCCCAGCTGTGCCTCTCCAGCCTGCAAGGCCTGCTAGGGCTTCTGGTGTCTGAGGCATCTCAAGCCTCCACTGGAACAGTGGTGGAGAGGAAGAGGCGGGAACCGTTGTTAACCCATTTCCCTGCTCTTTGCATTCCCATGGAGACGCTCGTCTGTAATTTCAGAACCACCGGCCCCCACTAAGCAGCAGCCGTCGTGGCGTCTTGGCTGTGTTTTCTCAGCTGGCACCAAGGAGCCCTCCTCCCTCTCCCTCCTCCTCCAGGGCATGTGAGAACATGGGTTAGCGCCCTCCATGCGCAAGGTGCTCCCTGGTAGGCCAGCAGAGTGAGGTGGGGGCGCCCTGATGCAGTGCCAGGCAGCAGCCCTGGGCCAGGAGGACAACTTCCTGCTCCTGAGGGGAAGAGAAGCGGCTGCCATGCCCAGAGCCCCATGATCAGTCCCCACTCCAGGAGGTCCAAGCCAGCTGGGCCCTTCCATAGAGAGACCTCTGTCCACTAGGCTAAACCCTGGATCTAGGGGTAGCATTAGGGGGGAGAAGGGAGGTCTGGGGCTCTCTTCCCTTTCCTTTCCCTCCTCCCGCACCAAAACGCCCCTGGACTAAATTAAGTGTCTTGGCCCTGACAGCCTCCTTGGGGAAGGATCGGCATTTCAGCTGCTACAGGAAGCTTGCCAGATGCCGAGGCCTTTTTTCCCTGATCTCGTGAAGGCAGGGATTGTATTACTCATATCCCTGCAGACTGCAGCTCCTTCCCAGCTCGCTCCTCGCTTGAGCGCTGATCCACCCTGCTCTGCAGCCGGGTGAAGAGACCTTGATGGTGCCTGGGCAGAGCTCATCGAAACAAACTGGGGCAGCGCCCTGTGGAGCTCTCCAGAGACACACGGCTTGTTCGCTCTGACTTGCTATTTCCAGAGCACCCATAATACCTCTTCTTGCCACTTTAAGGGCCTGATCCCACTTGTCCCTCATCCTTGGAGAGGTACTGTGGTTGAGTCGATAAATGCACTGGACTGGGAGTCAGGAGATCTGGGTTCTATTCCCAGCTTGGCCAGTGACCTGTCTCCCTGTGCCTCAGTTTCCTTTCTCATGCTTTGACTTGTCTAGTGAGACCATAGGTTCTCTGGGCTGTTGCTGTCACTGTCACAGGAACCTATCCTGCAACAAAGCCCGTTGCCAACTCTGTCCACATATCTATTCAAGGGACACCATCGTAGGACCTAACCGCATCGGTCACCCCACCAGGCGCTCGTTCACCTGCACATCTACCAATGTGATCTATGCCATCATGTGCCAGCAATGCCCCTCTGCTGTGTACATTGGCCAAACTGGACAGTCTCTATGCAAAAGAATAAATGGACACAAATCAGACGTGAAGAATTATAACATTCAAAAACCAGTCGGAGAACACTTCAGTCTCCCTGGTCACTCAGTTACAGACTTAAAAGTTGCAATTCTTCAACCAAAAAAACTTCAAAAACAGACTCCAATGAGAAACTGCAGAACTGGAATTAATCTGCAAGATGGGCACCATTAAATTAGGCTTGACTGAAGACGGAGTGGATGGGTCATTACACAAAGTAAAAACTATTTCCCCAGGCTAATTTTCCCCCTACTGTTACTCACACCTTCTTGTCAACTGTTTGAAATGGGCCATCCTGATTATCACTACAAACATTTTTCTCCTGCTAATAGCAGCCCACCTTAATTGATTAGTCTTGTTAGAGTTGGTATGGCTACAACCATTTTTCATGTTCTCTGTATCTTCCATCCCATGCATCTGATGAAGTGGGTTTTAGCCCGCGAAAGCTTATGCTCAAATACATTTGTTAGTCTCTCAGGTGCCACAAGGACTCCTCATTCTTTTTGTGATGCCATTAGTTACTCACTGTAGAAGAGCTCTCAGATGAGCTGGGTTTGGCCCATATTGCTGTTCGCTGTCATCGCCCAGGCTATTCTGTTGGGTTCTTGGAGGCTTTAGCAACTGAGCCCTAAACCTCCCCCTGCTTGACTGCAACTTCTGTCACATGCAGACATGTGAGGGGAAAGTCTGGGCTGCTGTGCAACCTGTAGGCAATCAGAGGGATTGCAAGGGGCACATTACATATAAATCCTTGCTCCCAGGAAGGACCAACACCAACCCACAACTGGGAGTGAGCGGATGAAGCCAAGCGGACCAGGCCATCTTCTAACCAAGTGCAATGGGCCACCCTGGGGTGGTGGTAGGTTTAGAACCCAGAGCCTTCAACAGCACAGAACAAGCAGCTCCTGCTTGAGCTACGGGAGTAGCTAGGCTAGCTGGTGGCAGTAGTAGGCTGCTGACTTTTAGTGAACTGGCCGCTGGAGTGCCCTCTGCAGCCCATGCTTTGCCAGTCTGCTGCATGACCCCTGTAGCTGTGTACGGGGCTCAGCCAGTTTGGATGGGTTTGGAAGGTAGAGAATATAGAAGAACCATAAGAACGGCCGTATTGGGTCAGATTAATGGTCCATCTAGCCCGGTATCCTGTCTACCGACAGTGCCCAGTGCCAGGTGCTTCAGAGGGAATGAACAGAGGGCAGTTTTTGAGTGATGTAGCATTGCAGCCTGAACATCTGAGAACCACTGTAACAGAGGTTGACTTCAGTTCAGTATTTAAAATCAAATCTCACTAGTTAAATGCATAAATCCCTCTTAACTCAGCCTTATGGAACGTTTTGCTCCATCTTAACTATGAATCTTTGTGGCTAACTGCAGGCTGTGTGGTTATGTGAACACCCTCTACTTCTCAAATACCCTGTCTCCTTCTTAGTATCTTGGATAGTAAGCATGAGACTGGGCTTTATCTTTAAGTCTGATCACAACAAAGTACTTGTGAAGACTTATTTCACCCACATGCTATATTTGAACACATTCTGGTGAGAACAATAGCAAAGCAAATTATAGCCTGGCAAACATAAGGGCTCACTGTTAAGTAATGACATGAACTGTTGTGAAAACTGAAGCACAATCAGTTGGTTCGTCAACTCTTCCTACTCCAGACGATGGAAGTAGATACTCGGCGCTTGGAAACAACCTCTCCTCCTGTCAGTTTAGGAGGAGTCTGTTCTAGATATGGTGGTGATGGGGTACAGGGGAGGAATTGCTTGGCTGAATTGCCACACAGAAATTTGAGTAACTCAACACAGTGGGTGTTTTGTTTTGTTTTATTTTTTTTATTTTATTTTTTTGCACCATAGTTGTCCCCCGTTCAAAGGGACGACTTCCAATCCTCGTGCGAAGGTGCTGTATTTAATACTCTTATGAAGACTCATTGGGAACTGAAAGTAGCATGTTACTAGCCGTTACGGTGAGATTCGTCCACGTGACCTGCTCTGAGTCCCTTAATGCTGTTTTAGAGCAGGGTTCTAAAAAAGGGGCCATTTAACTAAATGCTGCATCTGTCTTGGGTTCTCATGGTTGCCATGATGGAGGTACCTGAGTGCCTCTCAGTCGTTAATGGAGGGCTTTGCAGATACTGAATCTCCATGTCCAAAAAGTGCTTCAAACAGGAGATGCACTGGTTTATCTCTGAACTCTGCTGCTGCTCTCAGGTAGTCTAGCCTGCACAGCCTGTCCAGACCTCCCACCTGACTGCCGCTTTCCTCCCTGCACTTTGTTTCTCTGCAGTGTGAAACACCTGGGGGAGGCAGTATTTGCTGCTCTGCACCATAAGTGTTTCAGGCAGGCATGTCCCTCGTCTTGGCACCAATGGGCTCCTCTCCCAGGGTCATCTGTGGAAATGCTTGATCCCGAGGTGCACTGGGAGCTCTCCTGAGCCCACCCCTCTGCTCTTCCCTATTGATGATGTGCAGGCAGTATCCACTTTGCCTCCTGAGCAATCCCTGGCTTCCTGAAACTGGGGGGGAGCTTGGCTACTGACTCCAACTAGGACAGACCCTGGTCCTTCAGTGGCCAGGGACCTGTGCTTTACCACCTGGGGCTCTGATGAGATGGCCCCCGAGATCCACAGGGCAGCGTGTCTGGAGGCAGGGCACTGCATTGTCATGGGGGCGGGCACTCCAAGGACCCGGGATCTCCAACTCCTGGGATCAAGGCCAGGTGTTGGGCTCTGGTCCTGCAGTCTAGCCAGCAGGGAGTCAGCCCCCATGGTCCTTGGTGCTGGCCGAGCTAGGAAGGCAGCTGAGCAGCAGATCCAACGCTCCAGAGAGGAGCCAATTGCAGTGTTGCCAACTCATGTGATTTTTTATCATAAGTCTAAGGGTAACTATTGTTTTCTGTAAAGACCCAGCTCCTGGAGTCAAGTGGAGCTGTGATGAGTTCAGCCTTCATTCTGAAAGAAAAAGTAAGTTTCTAGCCCTCATGGCTGTGGAGAAGGGGGTCCCATTTTGAAGCTAATGGCTCAAAGGTAAATAAAAATAACCCCAAATCGATTATTTGTACAGAATCTTGGGATTTTTAAAGCCATTCTCATGATTTTTGAACATTTGGGGTCGGCGATACTGCAGTCCTTCTGCCTCGGCTCTGCTTTCCATCATGCACCGCAATGAATTGTTGGCAAAAAGAGCTGCTGGCCTGCATGTGGTGTGATGTTCGGCTCTCCCGAAGCAGCCCCTGGTTCGAGCAGGCAGTCCCTTCCCTTTCAGACTTTCCCCTCGGCAGCCAGACACCCATGCAAGCCACCAGTCCCTCCCTTTTACAAACTCTCTAATCCTGGGCCTGCTGTCTGGGCTCACTTGTATTAATCAAGATCAAATAAAGGATCCAAAGAGGCAAGTGGCCAATGTCAGACAGCTTTAAACAAGAACAACAAGGAGTCTGGTGGCACCTTAAAGACTAACATTTAATTGGGGCATAAGCTTTTGTGGGTAAAAACCCCACTTCAGATGCATGAAGTGAAAGTTACAGCTGCAGGCATTGTGTAATGACACGTGAAGAGAAGGGAATTACCTCACAAGCGGAGAACCAGTATTGACAGGGCCAATTCCCTCAGAGTGGATGTGGTCCACTCCCTATAATAGGTGAGGGGGTGTTTAATTCCAGGAGAGGCAAAGCTGCTTGTGTAACGAGCCAGGCACTCCCAGTCCCTTTCAACCCAAATTAATGGTGTTAAATTTGCCAACGAATTTTAGTTCTGCTAGTTCTACAGACGTTAGAGAAACAGCAGAACTGGAAGTGCGCGCTTTCCCCTTCTGTCGTCTGGCAGCCAGCCAGCGTCGTGGTAGGCACCTTCCCCCCCCAAACAGTCTTTTAAAGAACCCCAAAAGGGAGAGGTGGGGGGAATAGCCCATCCCCTCATTATTTTGCCACCAATTAGGCCTAATTTCTGACACACCCGTTTTAGGCCATTGATTTCCGGTCCCACATTCCTCTTGTTTACCAACATGACCATAACGTGGTTCTTGAGGTCTCTTTGTTAGGACTAATTGCCTCTGTCTCCTTTTCATACCCTTCCCCATCACTGTTTGTTAGGTTATTCTGCACGAGCTCCCACTCGCTTTTCCCAGCTGAGCTTGCACTAGGGGAAATCTGTAGGGACAGATCTTGCGGCAGTTTCCTGGCAGAGGTCTATATGGTAAGGAATGGGGAAGCGGCATGAGGTGATGGCTTCTTGCGGTGCCTCCTGCTGGCTGATCTTTGTAGCACCGGTATCACATCTCGTCAGGTCAGAGGACTGGAGCAGTGGCCCTAACTGCCTGGAGGCGGGAGGGCTGCAAACCTGGCTTGGGCACAGTGGAGTAGCCCTGCGCTGCTCACCCTTCGTCCCTGGAGGAAGAGGTGTGGCCAGCGAGCAGCGTTGACTGCCCCAGCGGGCCAATGCAGTTACGTTGGCAGCTAACTCAACGTTGCATGCCCCCAAAATACTAGCAAATCACTGTCGCCTGGGAACTTCATGTTGACAGCAGGGCTGGAGCAGGAAGCCTCTTTATCCAGAGGTCCAGACCCTCCTTCTGGAGCACAGCAATACAAGGCCTATGACACAGCTCAAGATGTCTCCTGGTCTTCAAGCATTTGCTAATTGTTACAGCCAGCCCGTGAGGTGGGGCAGTATCTGTGCCCTGACTACATGGGGTGTGTGGGCCAACAAGCAGGCAGCAGAGCAGAGCTTGGTCATTCCTGGCTCCCAGGCCTGTATTCCAGCCACTGGCCCACAGTGTCTCCTACAGAGTGCCAAGGTGTGCTGATGCCACTTGTCTTACCGCTCCCAAAAGTGGTGGCCTATTCCTGCAGTGAGGCCTCAGCTGGGGCAGGCAGGTCAACTGCCATCTGGCGTGCGGAGGGTGGTCGGCGGGCCAGGTTTGAGCCAGGCAGATGCCATGTTCCCCATCCTGCCAGGACCTGTGAGAGCTGCTGCGCTCGGCACTCCCCTGCCAGGTTCTGGTCAGCCACTCTTCTTTGACGGATGCTTGTGGGAAAATGGCAGACCAGCCCCATCAAGCCGTTCCTCCCCTTCCCCATTGACGCCAGCTGAGCTCTTACTTACACCTCAAATCTGCCCTTTGGATGCAGGGCGACCCCACTTGCCGCTATCATTCCTGGGCCCTGTCACACCCCTGCTGAGCCCAAGGCTACAGCACAGCGGTATTGCCAGGAACTCGCAGCTCACTCCTCTGGCCTAAGAGACCAAGCCATGGCTGGAGTGTTGGACCAACAACCTTAGAACGGGGCTCCCAGGAGAGCTGATCTCTCACACGGAGAGCTGGGACCTGAGCTTGCTTGTCAGCTGGGGTTAAGGGTGGTAATTGCTGCCCACCGGGCAGGCGGCAGAGCGTGGGGCACCCTTGTTGCTGATCCAGAGCCTGCAGGGACTGAAGAAGCTGTGACTCTCCCAGTGAGCTGCTGGCTGAAGGAGTGTCCAGAAGTTGTTGCCCACAGCTCAGTCCCTCTCTTTAAGGGGTGCTTTTTGATTACTGTGACTTGAAGAGAAGTACGTTGCCCTTGCCCTTCTGGGACTCGGTGTGGGTCTGTGCCAGATCTTCCACTGTCAGACTCTTGCCCCCAGTGCCTGCACCCGTCTGGCCTTCCCCTAGCTCTGGGATAGGATCCCAAGGAGGGGACATTGCAGGTTAACCGTGTATAGCAAATTTCTGTTAGGCACGCTAGGTGGAGCTGAGACCCCCAGTGAGCTGCGGTCCTGGGTTTGGTGCTCAGGGAGGAGCTGCTGGCAAAGTCTGTCTAGCAGCGTGCGTGGATGTTGGGCGGGCTTGGCTGGCTCTCTCCAGCTAGCCTGTTTGCTACATCCAGCTACTGCTGAGTGCCCTGGGATAGAGTGTGGCAGCAGCTCTGACCTTGCTGTGTGGCAGCGGCTCTGACCTTGCCTGTGGCAGTGTTCCTTGGGGGCCATCCTCTGGCCAGGGATGGCTGGAGCATATCATGCTGTTCTCAGTGGTAGCAGATGACAGAACAAGGAGTAATGGTCTCAAGTTGCAGTGGGGGAGATCTAGGTTGGATATTAGGGGGGAAAAAAATCCCTGGGAGGGTGATGAAGCACTGGAATGGGTTACCTAGGAGATTCCACCACCTCCCTTCCTTAGAGGTTTTTAAGGCTCAATTTGACAAAGCCCTGGCTGGGATGATATTTAGTTGGGGATTAGTCTTGCTTTGAGCATGGGGTGGGACTAGATGACCTCCTGAGGTCTCTTCCAACCCTGATACTCTATGCTCTGTGCTGTGCTGGAGAGGGCTGGCACCTTGCCCATTGCAGAGTCTGCAGCAGGAAGTTACAGTGAGTAGAGACTCATTGGATCTCTGCCTCCTCAGAGCATGTATCCTCACAACCTGCCTGGGAGGAGGAATGTGCTATTATCCCCCTTGCACAGATGGGGAAACTGAGGCACAGACTAAGTGACTTGCCTAAGGAAGTCTTGTGGCAGAGCAGGGGATTGAAGCTGGGTCTCAGGCTAGCTCTTGTTCTTTCCTTTGGGAGTGTGACCGGGTGAGGTTCTGCCCCTTCTCTGGTCTAGGAGTGATGGTTAGAAGAGGAGATGCTGCAAGATGCATAACCCTGCTCCCAGTGGCTGTGCTGTTCTTGTCCTCTTTGCCAACAGAGGATGCCTGTGGCTGCGGGACATCGAGAACTGTTGGGGGTGGGGACGAGTTTCTCTAGCCCACGACATGAGGCTTTGTGCTTGCGTGTGGGTGGTGGGATCCTCTCTGGGAGGAAGGGGTTGGAGCTCCCCGCCCCGCATGGCTGGACCTAGCCCACCCTGACGTACAAATGAATGGTGCCATGAGGGGCACCACGAGGGAGTTTGGGAGCCCTGGTCTAGCTGGTCGTTTGCCACCATGTGAACTCCTATGGCAGGAATCGGCCGTCCCTTGTTCCCAGCAGAGAGAGGTGCATGCGTGCACTGCCATCGGCTGCCCTCCCCCCACTCGGGTAGTGTCTATTGGTATCTGGGCTTAGAGTCAGACCAGGGCCAAGCTGCCTACTGGGTGAATCCAGGGGTTCCCCTCTGTTGTGCTTCCTGCAGTCCAGAGGCTGCCCTCCGAAATCCAGCCAGTTCTCCATCACTGGGGACATGGAGGGAGCTATCTTAGTCATTGGAGGCAACAGCTGTGACCTCTGAAAATGACTAGGTAAAGCCAGCGCAGCGTCCGTCTCCTCTGGCTGGGGTCTGTCCTCTTGCTTTCCTTTCTGTCCGGCTTGGAGCATGACCCACTGAAAGGGGGCAGGCACCGCTCACCCGGCCTCCTGTTGTTTATATGGGGGGTTGGGGAGGTTGCGCTCAAGGCTGCTTGAGAAATCCTCAGCAGATGGGTGTGTGTGTGTGTGTCCTTGTTCTCGTGACTAGGTTCCTTATGACTCTCTGATGACAAACCTGTTCTTTCTCCTGTCTGTATGGATGCCCCTTTAGATTCAGTTCACCACAGAGCCAAATCCCAGTGGCAGGGAGGGAGTGTGTGTCTACCCTAGTGTGACCTATATCTGTTTTTTTTTTTTTCCTAGCCTGGGAGCTGTCTGAGCCATTGCTGGTGTGTCACATGATGGGATTTTACCATAACTCTGTATCTCTTCCCCCCCCCTACTCCCTTACATATTGCTATGTTCAAAGCTGCCCGCCCCCAATCTGGCTCTGTAGCTGCTCACACAGATCATGCAGGGACTTGTGATGAAGAATGAATGAGGAGCTTACCAGGCCCTAATTAGGTAGCCCTCAGTCCTGCCAAGCGCAGCCGGCACCAAAGGAGAAAAGGGAACTAATCGTCATGTAGAGAATGAAGTCTGACGCAACATCCACTTCCTGTCTCAGGATGTCTTCACTGCAGAGTTATAACCCGAGTCCTGTCCACACACAGCCCCTCCATTTGAGTGCGGAGGCTGCCTTGCCAGGGGTGGTAGGCCAAGCGAGCACAACTCGTCAGTGGCTAAAGTGACCACTCTGCAGTGTGGATGCCGGTGAGTGCCCTACTCTTCCAGAGCCTTCCCAGAATTCCCCCCTCCCTGTGCCCAGAAAGGACAGAACAAATTGCTTTTTTTTTGCAGCAGCAGCATCGCATTGCTGACTCACATTGAGGTTATGATCCACCACAACTCTCAGATCTTTCTCAGCAGTGCTGCTGCCAAGCCAGTTATCCCCCATTCTGTATTTGTACATTTGTTTTTTCTTCCCTAACTGTAGCACCTTACATTTGTCTTTGTTGAATTTCATTTTGTTGTTGATAGCCCTGTTCCCCAATATATCAAGATCCCTCTGAATTAAGCTCCATTCTCCAAAGTGTTGGCAGCACCTTCCCCCAGCTTTGTGTCTTCCGCACATTTGATCGGTATGCTCTCTATTTCTACAGCCAGGTCATTAATACATATGTTAAACAACACCGGATCCAGAACAAAGCCCTGTGGAACCCCACTTGAGACCTCCCCCAATCCAACATCATTCCATTAATTGTTACTTTGTGGTTATTTTAACCAATTCTGTATCCACTTAATGGTAGTTCCGCTGAGCTCACATTTCTCCAGCTAACTTATCAGAATGCCATGTGGGACTGTGTCAAAAGCCTTGCTGAAGTCCAGGTATATTATGTCCACCGCATTCCTCCTGTCCACCAAACCAGTTACCCTGTCAAAGAAAGAAATCCAGCTGGTCTGGCAGGATTTGTTCTTAGTAAATCCATGCTGGCTGCTAATGATCACCCCCTTCATCTTCCAGGTATTTGCAAATTGAATGTTTTATACATTGCTCTAGTAGATTCCCAGGAATCAAGGTCAGGCTGTCTGGTCTATAGTTCCCCAGCTCCTCCTTCCCTCCCCCGCCCCTTTTAAAGATGGGCACCAAGTTAGCTCTTCTCCAATCTTCTGGGACCTCTCCTGTCATCCATGAGTCTGTAAATATTCTTGCCAGTGGCTCCGAGATTTCTTCAGCTAATTCCTTAAGCACCCTGGGGTGAATAGCATCTGGCCACATGAATTTATTCAAATTGGTCAGAAGATCTCTGTTCTTTACTTATCCCGATCTGCATCCCTTCTCCTTTGTGGTCTGTGGTAACTTTGCTAGTTGTCCGGTCATATGGTGTTTTTTGTGAGAAGACTGAAGCAAACTTCTGGCTGTGCACTGACAACAGCTTGCTTTGTAAAAAACTCATCCTTTCCTGGATGCCTCATGCTAGGCCCTCATGGAGGGACTTCCACCTGTCCTACCTCAACAGTCATTGTCCCAAGAGTTAGTCAGAAGCGTTCCTCTAATACAGCCTCCAGCAGGCAGTCACACAATGCTTAGTCAGCTGTCCCCTCTCCACATGCCCTGTCTGGAGACATCCCAGGCAGCCCCTCGCCTTAAAGGGTCTGTTTCACATAACAGATGTCCTGGCCATGCCTGCACTTACTGGCTTGTGCTCTCGCACAGTGATTCTAAAATTAGGGTCCACAGACCCATAATAGTCAATGGAATGTCAGCTTATGTCCTACTGGAGTGGGAGCAGAAGGATCTGCTCTCCAGTGTGATCTGCAGAACAAGAATGGGATGAGCAGAGTGCTAACGCATCAACAACCCCGTGATAGCCGCTTGCCTTCTTGCCATCACCTCTTCCATCCCAGGAAGCTCTTTTCTAGCCCCCAGCTGGCTGTTAAGAGTGTGTCTGTGTCTGTGTGTGAATGAGAGAATCTCTCTGCACGGGACTTATTCTTCCAACAAATCGATTCTTGTGAAAAGTCACAGTGACTTAGAACTATCCCCTGGCAATTGGCATTGCCCTTTCTTGCACTGAATGCTCTTGCTTCCTGAAAGATGAGTCGGAATAAGCTTACCTAGGAACCGAACACCGGCCTTCTCAAAGCTGTTGTAAAGTGAAGGCAGCTCTCTAGCAAAGGCCACCTGTGCCTTGCTGCAAAGATCTTCTCAGCTCGGTATTCCAGGAAAAACAGGAAGCTGTCTTCTGTGGCCTGGTTCTGTCATGACTAGAACGGCTCTACTCTTTTGGTCCAACCTCCCCCACCTCTTTTTTTTTTTTTCCCCTACCAGAAAATGTGGCTTTGTCAAAAGTGACATTTTTCCTCCTGGAAGGGAAATGTTTTCACTAAATTGTTTTTCGGACAAGAAAATTTTGGTTTGGACACAGTCATTTTATTCTGGGAATCTGGAAACCTGAAAATGTGGGTCTTTCTTTCTGAGGCCTTTGCACTGGGAAAGGGCATTCCCACCCACCCCCTAGATTCCAAGACCAGAAGGATCCGTTGTCAGTGATAGAGAATTCACCACAACTCTTGGTAAACTGTTCTAGTGATTAATTACACTCACTGTTCAAAAATTGGACCATATGTCCAGTGTAAATTTGTCTCGATTCAAATTCCAGCCATTGGCTCATGTGAGATCTTTCTCTCTACTAGATCCAAGAGCCCATTATTAAATCGTTGTAGCTACATGGAGAATTTATAGATTATAATCAAGTGATCACCTTAACCATCTCTTTAAGCCAAATAGACTCACCTCCTTGAGTTGATCACCATAAGGTCATATTTTCTAATGCTTTAATCATTCTCGTGTTCTTCTCTGAACCCTCTCCAATTTATCAACGTTCTTCCTGAATTGTGAGCACAAGGAACTGGACACAGTATTCTAGCAGCTGTCACACGAGAGCCAAATACAGAGATGAAATAACTCCTCTGTTCCAACTTGAGATTCCCCTGTTTATGCGTCCCAGGTTTGCATTAGCTCTTTTGGTTCCAATGTCATGTTCAGCTGATTATCCAGCATGACCCCCAAATCTTTTTTTCAGAATCACTGTTTCTCAGGATAGATTTACAGGACCATCCTGTAAGTACGATCTACACTCTCTTTGTTCCTAATGTATATGTTTACATTTAGTTGCATTAAAATGCATATTGCTTGCTTCCGCCCACTTTACCAAGTGATCCAGTGATCTGTTTTCATTTTTTTACTCCCTCAATTTGTGTCATCTGCAGACTTTATCCGTGGTGGTTTTGTTTTCTTCCAAATCATTGTTAAAAATATTTAGTAGCATAGGGTCCAGAACCAATCCCCGCATGGCTCTTCTGCAAACACACCTGGTCTGCAGAAAAGGACCTGGGGATTATTACTGGACGAGAAACTGGATATGAGTCAGCAGTGTGCCCTTGTTGCCAAGAAGGCTAATGGCATATTGGGCTGCATTAGTAGGAGCATTGTCAGCAGATCCAGGGAAGTGATTATTCCCCTCTATTGGGCACTGGTGAGGCCACATCTGGAGTATTTTGTCCAGTTTTGGGCCCCCCACTACAGAAGGGATGTGGACAAATTGGAGAAAGTCCAGGGGAGGGTAACAAAAATGATCAGAGGACTGGGGCACATGGCTTAAGGGGAGAGGCTGAGGGAACTGGGCTTGTTTAGTCTGCAGAAGAGAAAAGTAAGTGGGGATTGGATAGCAGCCTTCAACTACCTGAAGGGCGGATGGAGCTCAGCTGTTCTCCGTGGTGGCAGATGACAGAACAAGGAGCAATGGTCTCAAGTTGCAGTGGGGGAGGTTTATTTTGGATATTAGGAAACACTATTTCACTAGGAGGGTGGTGAAGCACTGGAATGGGTTACCTAAGGAGGTGGTGGAATCTCCATCCATAGAGGATTTTAAGGCCTGGCTTAACAAAGCCCTGGCTGGGATGGTTTAGTTGGGGATTGGTCCTGCTTTGAGCAGGAGGTCGGATTAGATGACCTTCTGAGGTTTCTTCCAACCCTAATCATCTATGATTCTATGATGATGATTCTCCATTTACAGTTGCCTTCTGTGACCTACCAGTTAGCCAGTTTTTAATCTATGTAATGTGTGCCATGTTAATTTTTTATCATTTTAGTTTTTTAATTAAAATGTCATGCGGTACCATGTCAAAGTATACTATGTCAATGCTGTTACTTATATCAACCAAACTTTTAATCTCATTAAAAAATTATCCCTCAATCCATGTGATCTGAATTAATTACAGAACCTTCCTTTAATTCTTTAGTAATGGTCCTGGATCAGCTACTCCATTATCTTGGCCAGCATCAGCATCAGGCTGACAGGCCTATAATTACCCAGGTCATCCCATTTACTTTTTTGAAATACTCCCAGAACAGTAACTTTCTTCCAGTCTACCTCAGTGCTCCATGACCTATTGAAAATCAGCATTAATGGTCCACTGGGCTCCTTAGCCAGCTCTTTTAAAACTCTTGGGTGCAAGTGTTCTGGACCTCCTGATTCAAAAATGTCTAACTTTAGCAGCTTTTGTTTAACATCCTCCAGAGATACTGGTGGATGGAAAAAGTGTTAGGACCATATGTTTCCTGAAGTACAGAACAGAAACATTTATTGAATGCTTCTGCCTTTTCTGCATTATTATTAATTGTACCACTTCTGTCTAATAATAGTCCAATAATGTATTCAGTATTCTTTTGGTTCTTAATATATTTTTAAAACTCCTTATTGTCCTTAACTGTTGGCCACAGAGTTCGCCTTTGTCCCTTTGCTTCCCTTATCAATTTTCTACAATTTCTGACTTCTTACTTATATTAATTATCAGCTTCCTCTTTCTTCCATTTGTTTGTCTATTTTTTCAGCTGCCTTCCATTCTCCTCTCAAACAGGTCAGTATGGACTTCTTCTTCAATTGTGGCTTTTAGGGCATCTTCTTTTTGTTCTGACTGGAACAAGTCTTTTTTTTTCCCTTGTTTTCTTGGACTACGTCTAAACTTTTTTTAAAAAAATGGTAAATCTAAAACCACAAAAAGTTGGTTTTGTTTCTGTTTTTGGGAAAATCAAAACACCACAACATTTCCTTCCTCCACCCCCACTCCTTTCAGGAAACTTATAAACATGCCAACACCACTTCTGTCAAAAGATTTTGAAGAGGCATTTTTGGGGGCACCAGTTGTGATGTGTTAAAAATTATAGAATGCCACTCTAAATTTCAAGGTTTTCCAGGTCCTGCTTGCCAGCAAGGGGTCTCTGTAGGGAAGCGTTCATCCTGGGCCTAGCAGTAGTCAGTCTGCGGAGAGCCAGCCTAGAGTAAGGTGGGCTGAGTCATGCCTCCCTGTTTAAGGGAGCAGCCTGTTTTGTTTCCCTGTAGTTCCTTGTGTGGTGGTCTGAATTCTCAGAAATAAAGTAGTGTTACATTGCAACGTATCAGTGGCTCCATAGTCGGAGCAGGCAGACTGCGTGGGGCAAGGGAGCATGCCGAGTGAGCGTGACTGAACTTATTAGAGTCTTGGTTTCTCTGTTATCGACTGCATGGCACTGTTCAAGTGGAGCTCACCACTTGACAGGACAGGAAGGAGCATGTATGGTTTTGGGAAGGGCAGGTGTGTCCGAATACCCCCAAAGAGCCGTCTGCTTCGGGGCTCCTGGAATCCGTCTGGGAGGGGAGCTACAAACAAGGAGGGTAGAAATCTGCAAGACTTTATGGAACTCCTTGATGCTGCTCACAATATCCAGTCGTGGAACACGAGTTACAGGACGCGTCCCCGTGAAATAGTAGCTGCTTAAAGTGAGTTGCTGCCAAAGGCATCCTGCATGGAGTAGGTCAAACTCTCCTTAAATGTGATCCAGCAAATGCTGCTTGTCTTAATTACCACATGAGTGGACTGTCCAGCTGCCTAGTGCCTTGTATGTGTATATAAGATTCCCAGACACTTGGCTTTGTCTGAGAATCTCTGCTCGAGGGATGAGGTTTTTTGTTAGCAATCTGTGTCTGGACACAGTCCTGTTTCATAGGGATGGACAGACTCGTAAGTCACTCTTGTTCCTCTTCCTAGCCCGGGTGGAGTTATTCCCTAGGCACAAACTGCCAGCGTGTCCGCTAACCTCCAGATAAAAAAGTGAGGACATAAGGGTGCAAAATGTCTATGCATCCAGTGCACATTTTCCACACCTAACACGTATCTCTTTGCACATGTACTTGCCCACTTAAGAGGCTGATTTTCAGACTCTTAATGGCAGCATCAGTTTGCTGCTACATCACTTGACATTTGGAGCTTTCCCGGTCTGGCCTTCCTCCTAGCTGGAAAGGAAGCTGGAGGCACTTCCACTCCCCGTCCCCTTTCTGGTCTTTAGTGGTTTTGCACAGACTCGTGGGTTCCTTGCTCTGTCCTCTGTGACAGACCCAGGCCAGTGGGGTACAGGAGTCTGGTAGAGGGCAAATATACTGGTCACTGGATGAGTAGTTTTCTGTTCCCTGAGTGACCAGAGCAGGGGCTGCACTAGAGTAATCAGGAACCTGCTAGAACCAATTAAGGCAGACAGGCTGATTAGATCACCTGCAGCTAATCAAAGCAGGCTAATCAGGGCACCTGGGTTGTAAAAGGAGCTCACTCCAGTCAGTCGAGGAGGACCAGAGGAGAGGAAGTACGTGTGAGGAGCTGGGAGCAAGAGGCACAAGGAGCTGAGAGTGAGAGGCTGTGCTGCTGGAGGATTGAGGAGGACAAGCGTTATCAGACACTAGGAGGAAGGTCCTGTGGTGAGGATAAAGAAGGTGTTTTGGAGGAGGCTCTGAGGAAGTAGCCCAGGGAGTTGTAGCTGTCATGCAGCTGTTACAGGAGGCACTATAGACAGCTGCAATCCATAGGGCCCTGGGCTGGAACCCGGAGTAGAGGGCGGGCCCGGGTTCCCCTAAACCTCCCAACTCCTGATCAGACACAGGAGGAGTTGATCCAGACTGTGGGGAAGGTCACTGAGGTGAGCAAATCTGCCAGTAAGTGCAGGCCCCACCAAGATAGAGGAGGAACTTTGTCACACCTCATGCTGCTGCACATAAAGAAACATGGAATGAAACCAGCGCCATTGGATTAAACTGGTTTCATTTTTGGAAAGCTCGGTTTAGAATTCCAAAGCCACTTGTTGTTGTTTTCTGGTGTAACTGACTGGAGCCAGAGACCAGAGAGGTTAGGTTGTCGTCTCACTTGAAATGTACATGAAACAATGAATATTCAGCAGGCCCGTCGGCGCTACAGTAGTGCTAAAGGAAGTGCATAGAAATGTTCCTGCGGTGCCCACGTAAAAGCAGTGCTTCCAGCTGTATGTAGTGGAGCACACATGGCATAATGCTGCTCCTGGGGTTGATTTGCTTGCCCTGAAGGTCCAGACCCCTGGAAGTTCCTGTGTCCCACTGCAAGGTGGGTGGGTTACACAAGCACAATAAACAAAGGAATCCAAATACGTGCAGGCCCCTCTGTCCCCGTCCTGTGACTGCATAATCAGAAGGCTGGAAGGAGGGATTGACAAAGCAAAATGTAATAGAAAGCAGTTTGCACTGCGAATTCGGGTGAGGATCATAGCAACGTGGGTGGGATGGTGTAGACGTCTACCTGGAGGAATTATTTGGGATAGGGTGGGGAGGGGGGAAAATAGAACTAGGAGTAACAAGAGCCGATATAGAAGGGGAACGCATAAGGTGAACATCAGGAGTAGCTCCCTGCTGGGTTAGCCTGGCGAGCAGTCTGCCATGGGGCAGGGTGACTGCTGCATGGGATGCTTTGAAACTAGATTGCTTCTTACAGAGCACATCATATGCCGCTAATCCTGCCCTTGCATGGTCAGTCCTGCCACTGGATTATCCAGCCTCTCGTCCATCTCTAACTGCGTGGTTTCTGCTGTGGATGCACATCTGTTGGCTTTCTGATGCAGTCAGCAGGAAAGTTATGGTCTAAACTGGGTGGAAAGTCACAGCCAGCGGAGATGAAGGCAGCCCCTACTCCCTTGCTGCTGAGGCTGCAGCCTGCGGCTTGGAGACTTCACTCCCTCGCCTTCCTTGCTGAAGACTCTTCGTGGGCTGACCCTGAATGCTATCACACCTGCTGGGCAATGGTGGATTAGCCAACTGACCAATAGAAAAATGGGCACCCCCCTGCCTGGACCCTGCTTCTTGCCAGGAGCACCAGGCGGGTGGAGGAAACCTAGACCCTGGCTGCGGCCTGGGACAGGAGGAGCTCCAGCTCCCTGCCTCGGCCTCAGGGCTGGGGGAGCTCACTCCTTGCTGTGGCCCTTGGCAGGTGGTGGTGGTGGTGGTGGTGGGAACAGAGCTTCTCTGGTCCTGGGGCTGCAGTTGGGTGGGGTGGGGGGCAGAAAGGAGCAAATGGATTGCGGGCCGCAATGGGGGGATGGAATGGGGTGGCCCATGGGTGGAACAGGGGCGGGGCTGCAGGGGGAAGGGGCAGAAAGGGGTGAGGCTGTGGACGGGGCTGCAGACGGAAGGGGCAGAACAGGGGCAAAGGGGTGGGGAGAGATGTCCCCCCACTTACTCTGGCCCAGGGTCCCATGAAACCTTAATCCGCCTCTGCTGCTGGGAAGCCTCTGAACCCGTGGCCCAAGTGACAGCTCCGGGTAACCTAGAGACCAAAGAACCTGCCTCTGAGGCTGCTTCCCGCACAGGCTGGCGGACGGCGAGTCTGGCTCTTCAATGAGCGGCTCTGGTTTGGGCTTTTGGTGGGTCGCCCGGAATTAAAAGATTACAGCTGGAGGCAGGGCAGAGAAGCAGCCCCGTGTCTGGGATGCATGTACCGTTTGCTGGGTTAACCTCCTACCCATTTAAACTCTCACGCTGGTAAACCCGTTGTTGCTCATGCTCATTGGCAGAAGTTGGTTTAAGCCCACAGGGTCTTAATTCACACCACTGCTGAGTGGGGGGAGGAATTACCCCACAGGTTCCAGGCCTGAATGGAAGCCTGGAGTGGGACCTTGGGCTCCTGGATGGGGAGGGGTGCAGGAGCTCTGAGGCCAATCCCTCCCCAGCCTGACTCCTGGTGGTTGGGGTCAAAGTGGGCACAGCAGTCTGGGCAGGTGGCTGTGGTGTTTGCTCCTCACTCCAGGAGAATCTGGCCTCTGGGAGCCTGAAGAAGTGGGTTTGCTGCTGAGCTCGAGGCGGGTGGCTAGTCTGGTGGAGCAGCAGGGTCCCACGTTGCTGAGGTCTAGATCTTTAGCTCTGTGCCTAGGCAAGTGTCTGCCCGTTCTTGGGGCGGCACCGATGTGGGTAGAGCAACCTCTGGGTGCTGCACCATTGTCCCAGCCTGGGTGAGTGGGTGCCTTGGGCTTCAAGGGCCTCTTCCCCAGATTCGGGGCCTGCCTGGGCCCTTCTGATCTGGGTGCTGCTAGTTGCTGCATTCCGAGTGGCTTTACCGTTGGTTCCCGTGAGACCTCTCTTTCCCTCGTTACCCTGGCCAGTCTCCTCAGAGTTGGACGCTGCTGTAAATAGAGACAGACTTGGCCAGTCCAAATCCTTCTGCAAAATCCTCTTTGCCTTAGGATTCAAAATCCTTTCTGCCTCCCACAAACCACAGCCACATGATCCTGTGGCAGATGCACAGACCTGGTGAGACTGGCTACTGCCTGGATGTTTCTCAGGCGCCCAGGGAAACCTTTCATGTGCTCTGCCAGATTCTTGCTTTCGAATAACTAGCTGCAGTTCTTTGCCTGGCGCCTGAGTGGATGTGCAGTGGTAGGGATCACACATGTAGGGTAGGGATGGTGCTAGGGGAGGCTGTAGCATTTGCTGGAGTCCATTGGAGGCATAACTGCTACTTTTCAGATATCCCTTCTCTGATCTCCAACTGCCGATGGAGACGGGCAGAGCTGGAAGGAGGCAGGTTTCACATGCAGCAGCTCTCTTAGGAGCCACGGCTCAGATGTAGATGCTCTCTGGGGCTCTCACTTTCCTCATCCATGTACCCCTGTATATGGGATCGCTGTCCCCTTCAATGGAAGCACCCACTGCAGCCTGCAGCAGGGCTGGGATGCTCGCTGGAGGACAGCCATGAAGTATGGGACTCCAGAAGCTGAACAGGTTTCCAGGAAACCTTTTAATGTAGCCCTTTAAAACTACTACTTCCCCTACTGATGACACATGGTTTGTTTTTTGGTGGGGGGTGAGGGGCAGATGGGGTTTAAGCACCACACATTGAATTTTCACTAGGGGGTGTGTGTGTGTGTGTATTTCTTGTGTCGCTTTCCTTACTTCTTTAAAGATGCATGCATGCATGCATGCAAGTCCACTAACATAGGAAGCTTTGGGGCAAAACCTCTGTTTACCGAGGAGGAGCTGGTGCAGCAGAAAGCCCTGTGGGTGCTTAGCATAGAGAAGAGGGGTGGTGTGGCGTGGTGAGCTAGGACTAAGGTGAGGAGGAAGGTGCTTATGGCATTACTACCCCTCTAGAACCAAGGTCTCCTGGCAGAGAGACAGGACAGCTAGGGAGACTTCAGCGCTGCAGGGGCACTCGCTCTGTGTCCTCAGCTCTGACAGGTGGTACACCAGGCCATGGAGGGTCCATGTCACAATCAGTAGAAGTTGGCACTTGTGCTCATGCCCTTGGGTTAGCCCAAAGAGCGCTGGAGAATCTGGCATGATGCCCTTGCATTCTTCTGCCCTTTCATTCTGTTGCTTCCACTCTTTCCGTTCCCCAATGGCAAACTGCCAATCCCACAAGTTGAAAATGGGGCTGCCTTATCATGGTTTCCATTGCCTAGAGCTGTGGAGACCTCTGTAAATACATGGCTAAATGAAACGCAGGTGTAGATTAAAACACTAGTTGCAACAATGGCACATGCTGCCCCTGCTTGGCAGAACTCTCTGGTGCACAATGCCCCTCACGAACTCCAGTGTGAACTGTGTACATGCCATACACCAAGATAACTAGCCTGTCGGCTCGCAGAACAAAATGTCGCCTGCAGAGCACACGGCCAACAGGCTACAGGTCTTTCCTGTCAAGATGGAGTGTTGCATGATGGGAATCTGTAGTTTCTGTGGGCTGCAGCCTCCTATCAGGAGCAGCTACAGTTTGCTCTAGTCTGTTCCATGCAGATTAGAGGCAGCCTCCATGCTCCTGGCAAGCCGCCAGCGTAGCTCTGGGTTGGGCAAGGGTCTCCCACTGCTCCGCTGGCCAATGACTTCAATCCCCAACTCTCAGGGCTAGTTCTGAGTTGGGCTATGGAAGGCATGAGACAAGCGCAGGCCTGCTCCAAGCCACTGCAAGTGGGGCCAAGGAACAATCTTTTGCATCCGAAACAGCTTGTCCTACTTAATCCTCTTTGTGCTCTGCTAATCTTCTCTTCCTGGGTCCCTACCCTGCAATACTAACACTGGACTTCCAGTAAGCGTTTCCATTTCCTGGGAACAGATCCTCTGCTGTAGCTTGAGAGTTCTCTGCCGCTCCTACTTACGCTATAATGACTGAGGTTCGTCTCTGTATAGAAATCAACAGCATTGTGGGATTTCAAGAGAGAGGGGGTTTTTCTTCCAAAGTGGCCTAGTGATTGAGTGACCCCTTTTTATTAGAGGCCTAATTTTGTTTTTAAAGGGGGTTGATGCGCATCTCTTACTAAAACCTGGGGTTCCTTTTGGGTGCCCTGAAAAATCTCAGCCCATATTTCTCAGCATGAATCTCGTGCATTTTGTAACTGCTAGTGCTGCAAACTCAGCCTGGGAGTCGAGTCATGCTGGGGGGATGCTCTGTCTGGCTTGTTCCTAACAGCCAGTAAATATTCTGCTGTTGGCCTGTCAGAAATTTTACTTGTAGGGGATTTGTGGGGAGGCAAATCTTCTCTTTTTTTTTTTTTTTTTTTTTTTTTTTAACCCCCCCCCCCCCCAGGCTCTTTCCCCAGAGCTTATTTTGGTTGAATTCTATGTGTTGATATTCAAGGAATCTATTAATTTTAATCATTCATTGATAGTAACTTAAGTCATTATTAGATACTCTGTCTATATATTAACTATGTATTTGAACTTCGATCAATATCGATGTAATTTAAAACAAACAGCCTCCTCCCACTGTCAGCTCTCACCCCAGAGACTTTGTTCATTCTTGTAAAGCCACAGTAACATCACACCTCCTTTCTGTTTCTTTTAGCACAAAGTCTGCGTGTAATCAGAATTATCTTAACAGCTTTTTATAAGTCTTAAAAAAGCGACTTTCATTCATGGGCCGTCTAACTTCTGTATTTGCTGCATTACTGAGGTTGCTTTTGTTACTTAGAGCACTGCTGCCATTTTCATTTTCTTGGCGCGCTTGGTGCTGTGCTGTATCACTTCTTCTGAGTCTAGTCTTGCAGGTAACAATTGCAAATGTCTGATATTTCCTCTATACACTTGATTGTTGTTGTTCATGACATCAGAAGATTGAGGTGTTACCTCTTCTTTTTTGTTACAATGGCTTTGAGCCTGCTTTCTTCCATTATAGATATCTATTCTGTCATTCGGGTTCAAATAAGGAAGTTTGTGATCCTCTATTATAATTCTTCTGATACAAACCTCAACTGATATTTATATTTATTCCTTTTCTTACATCCTTCTTGAAATATCTTAAGTAATTTGTTTCTAAGCTTTCTGTTAAATAACTGTGCAGGTAATTAACCTTGTCATGGCAGTTGTCTATAATTTAATAATGCCAAATATAGATAGTTTTTTCAGCTTTTGTTTAATAACCTTTTTATTGTTTTTGAACACCATTGTCAAGTAGTCCATTAGGTTGTGGGTAATCTGGACTTGATGTAATATGTTTGAAATCATGTGCTATGATAAAACTTTTGAACTCTTGACTGTGAAATTGAGATCCATTATCAGTCGTTACTGTATTGGGAATGCCATGCCTGGCAAAAACTGATTGATTGACTTGTTTGGCACATGTGTTTTATAATGCAGATGTTTCAGGAAAATGTGAAAAATAATCAAGAACTGTAACATATGCATGTCCTTTACATTCAAATAGCTCTAAACCAAGGTCTTAAGTTTTCTTGGATAAATGTCATTGGTTGTTTAGACTGAGCATTTCTGTTTTTTGACATATGTCACATTCTTTTATGTAATCCTCTGTTTTGCTTCATTTGTGAACAATATAGAACCTCTCTTGCTCTGCGCTTACATTTTTCTGTGCCTATATTCCCCCTTATATATATTTCAACTTCTTTCCTGTTAACCCTAAAGGAATTACTGCTCTCTTCCTTTAAACAGAATTCCTTCAATTACTGATAAGTCCTTGAATAAATTGATTATTTGGCTTCAGTAACCTTTTTCAATAGCTGTAATACTCCTTTGTAAATTCTCAGCCTGTCTAGTTGCTTATATTGTTTCTTCCCATGCCCTTTCTGATGTGGAAAACAATTTACATACACGTGCCACATCATGTTCTTAATTACATTGGTCACATCATAAGCTTTAAAAAGAGAATAGCAACAGTTAATGATTTGCCTGGCTGATATTCTAAGTTGAAATCCTGTAAATACAATTGAAAAAACAATCTTTGTAACAGGCAGCATGTTTGTCATGTTCACTTTTGAAATATTAACTTATAGTTCATGCTCGGTTTCTGCCAGTACAGATCTAACATATATAAATACGTGAATTTTTTTTTTGCATGCTAAAGCCTCTCTTTCTATTTGAGTTTATGGAGTTTCCATGTCTGACACAGCTCTAGATGTATAAACAACTGGCTTCCCTAGATAAGCACACTCTTGTAACAGAACTGTGCCTAGGCATCGTTTGGATGCATCTGAAGACAATTTTATAAATCTGTTACTATCAAATAGTTTTAATACTAGAGCTGTTTTCATTAGTTGCTTAAGTGGCTTAAATTTCTGGTTATTTTTTTTTACAAGGTAAAGCCCTCAAAATTTGTTTATTTTTTCGACTAAGTTACACATGTATTTTCCCACAGAATTAACTATAGCCAAACATTTCTGTAATGATTCCTTTTGATCTTTTGGGTAAGCAGTCTTATCACCGTCCTGTCTCCTGTGGATCAATCTACGATCCCCGACTGCTCAGCTTTTCTTCTAGAAATTTTAATTCTTGCACTCTAAATTGTCATTTATTTTTGTTATGTTTCAGTCCTACGTCTTTTGCTCTAGATAATGCTTTAGTCAACCTTATATTATGCATACATAGCAATTAATCCAATCAAAACATCTAAAGAAGAAAAGTATCTTGCTTCTGACATTTGTCTAAATATTTCTTCCTTGGCAGGTATTTTAATATGTTCCCTCTTAACATTTTTATTTAAGTCTTTTGGAGCTAAACATAAGGATTGATCTTTCTTTTCTACTATTACTAATGAATTCACCCACTCAGCTCTTCTACTCTCTTTTAATTGCATTTAAATTAACTAGCTAACCTTTCAAATTCCTTTTGCACCCTGTTTCTTAAAGTTAAGGGTATTTTTTTCTAGTTGCACGTATAACTGTTTCTTTTGTTTCATTTAACTCAGTTTTATACATTGAATCCAGTTCAGCACTTATGAATAACTCTGTAAATGAATGTTCTATTTCCAGCGTTTCAGAATCCTGAAGTCTGAATTCAAACAATTTAGATTTAGCCCTAAACATGTTTCTAAACCTAAAACAGAAATACCTTGTCCCTGGAACTCGGAGTGCTGGGGGTGCAGCACCCCCTGGCTCGAAGTAGTTTCTATCATATACAGAGTTTACAGGTTTTTGTTCAATGATTTTCAGCACCTCCACTATACAAATTGTTCCGGCTCCCCTGTGTAGTAGTTGTCATTAGCTAAGACCTGTAATTTACAGGAATATTTTCGCCACTAAGATTGTAAATTAATACATACTGTATTTGTTCTCTTACTACACCTTTTACTTTAGCCATATAATTTCTTTTGAAATTGCATTAGCTTGTGCACCTATATCTATTGCGTTTGAAATAAATGTGCCACTAGTAGATAGTGTAATTGTCCAATACTCCTTGTAGTTCAGAGTGACTCTTGTTTCTGGGAATTTTGAAACAATTTTCTTCATCTGAGATGGCAACTCTGTATTCCTTATTCTCTGAGACTTTTTTGAATTCTGAACTAAAAGTCTGTTTCTAAGGTTTCCCAGACTTCTGTTTAGACTTTCGCTAAATGATTCAGTTTCTTTTAGATACGACAGGTTTGACCATATGCTAGAGATTGCCCAGGTTGGTGCCTCCTTCCACATCTAGAACATGCTGGGTGCATGCTGCTTGGGTCATACCGTGCAGGGCCTGTGCCATGCTGAGGGTCCCATTTCATGGGCTGTTGCTGGCTTTCTGTACTGACGGTGTGCCCTGTGCCCTACAAGAGGCAGAAGTGGTCCTTGCCCTGAGGCTGTTAGTTGCCCCTTCAGACTGCAATGCACACAGGCCCAGCAGGTAGTGCTAGCCTAGGGGGGTCTCCATGGTATGGAAGGGGAGTGAGTCTCCAAGAGGGTTGGCACATGACTGGGCATGGGGTCTCATCTCGGGGAGGTGTGAGGAAGTGACTCTAGATGGTTCTTCCAATCTTTGTATGAAAGGTCCTTTGAAACAGTGACTGACATGCACTTCTTTCTGGGGTGATGCTGGGACCTCTGTGCTTGTGCAAAGCATCTCTTGGCAGGGCATCCAATGCAAACATTAGGGGGACTCAGACTTGTAGCGAGAAATGCAGCATTGGGGGTGGGAGGGCTGACTCTTCCCTGACGGCAGGGCTGGCAGACATCTCCTGCACGAAGGAAAGAAGGGAACAGCATGAGAGTTGAACGCAGCAATGAGGGACAGTAAATGGCCAGTGATGGGTGGGTGGATGCAGAGCCCACCTTCACGTGGGGGAGTGGAGTAGGTCAGGGCCTGTAAGAAGAAGGCAGCAGGAGGCTCAAATAGCTCTTTGAGTCCATCCTACGGAGGCGTCCATATGAGTGCAGCAGGATTGTCCTGCTCTCAGGAGAGACTTTCGGGGTGGACCTTCCAAAAGCCCTCGACCTCAGCCTGCCCCTGAAGTCGGATTTCAGCGAGAGCACAGCTAGGCCCACGCTGAGCACTTCTGAACCCCACACCCTACAGCAGGCTGGCATTCAGGGCCATCTCGGCTGCAGGTGTTGGAATAGTTTGGTTTTGCCCATGTGGCTGGGACCAGTTTGTCTTATAACCATGTTGTGGGAATAGGCTACAGCCCCCATTTCTAACGGGATCCTCCCACGTGCTTGTTACGTACAAGATCAGCCTGTCAATGCTATTTTCCTCCCCATCTGACTAAGCGGTGTGCTCAGGCCCTGGTCTCTTGTGGAGCCATGCAAGGGAGGCTGAGGCCCTGAGGTGGCTCTGTGCCGCTCAGGTTGCATGGAGCTCTTGCTCCCTAGTGGAGCGCCACGGACCCAGCCCACTGGTTGCTTTCCAGACCACGCAATGAAAAGAACTGGCAGAGGATAAATCTCAGAAGGGGGAGGGGCCCTGCTGGATTGCAGTCTGTTCCTGCTGCATGGGCAGAAAATCCTCCTGGTAAGGGATGGGTCACTTACTGAATTGCTGCTGCACGGCCTTCTGGCCAAGGTCTTTGTGACACTGGTAGCCCAGCTCTTGCCAAGGCTGTTGGCGTCTGCTGAGCACTGATAAATCCGTAGCTAGAAATCAGACCAGCTCACTGGTATGTTAGTATGGTTCCAGGGAGGCAGTAGACTTGTAAGAATGGGTTTAGACTCTCTAAAAGGCTTGTAAATTGCTGCATTACTCTTGCTTGTAATGTCTGTCTCCCGGGCTATGCGGTAATAGGGATGTTTTGCTTTAGAACTGTAAAAATGCCTGCTCTGAACCTGTGAACCTAGGCTGGAGGGGGGTCAAGAAGGACTGTCAAAACAAAATGGGCCATTGTGGGACATGGTGATTCGAAGCCTGGGTTAATAGTCCTCTCGCACCCATGAAGGATGTTATGTGAAAGCCAGCGCATCCCATGAACCTGAGTTCTGGAAGAAGGAAATCTAGATAGCTGACATGAGAAATGTTCATCTCTCTTGTGCTGTTTGGACTCTTCCAGGCCTGGAGCTAGGAAACAAAAGCTGGGATCCCCAGGGTCAACCTCCGTTAGCTCTAAAAGACAGTCGGTGCTGACTGATCACAACAGCTCTGTCACCTTTTTGAAACCATCAGCTGTAACTCATTTCTGTATATACGTTGCCTGCTTTAACCTGTAAATAACTCTCTCATTTTCTTTTTTCCTAGTTAATACATTCTTAGTTTACTGTAGGATAGGCTGCAAGCCTTGTCTTCGATGTCAGATCTGAGGTACAAATTGACTGACTGGGACAAGTGACTGGTCTCTGGGGAATGGAAGCAACCTGAGTCTTTTGTGATCTTTGGTGTGTGGCAACCAACTATCACTGAGTCCAGCTTGCCTGAGTGGCAAGACAGACTGGAATGCACAGGGGGACTGTCTGTGACTCCATGCTAAGACTGTTGTACTGAGCCAGGCAATCACATTTGTTACTGGCTTGGTGAAACCTAATTCTAGACAGTACAGTCGGTTTCGGGCATTTGTCCTGCTGTTTGACAGTATGCACTGAGGTTGGTGCTCAGTCAGGAGCTAGTCTAGATAGCGGGACCATCTTGGTCTTCCGTGGGTTGGTACCAGCCTTTGCACGAACTAGACTGTTTGCTGGGTAGAGGCTCGTAGCACCCATGTGGCTGGCAGGAGGCAGGATTCCCTGCCCCAGAGCTTCTGACTATTGTCCAGCATGACCCCACTGATGAGGGATAGGGGACGAAGGTCTCGCACCATGACAGGGTGGGAAGTTGTGTTGGGGTGTATATGGGGCGGGGGGGACCTGTTTCATCCAACCAGGTGCCAGCTGATGACTCATCTGGCTCTCGTTGAGACCGAGGAGAGAGCGCGTCTTTGCAGGAGGGTTTGTTCCCCTCCTTGTGCCCCGCCCCCGGCTCTGGGCATATGCCTGGCACCCAGTGAGAGGTGTGCAGTGCGTGGCCATGGTACAGAGTTAACGAGATGGGAAGGGCGCTTTGGGGACCTCCCTCTGGAATGATCCTCGTCTGGAGTCTGAGCTTCCTTGTGCTGCGCTGGCGCGCCATGCCTCTAGGGGGGGAGGGGTCTGTAGTCCAGATTGCTTCCGAGGGGAAGGAGAAAGGGGAGGGGGAGAAAAGGGTCACCAGCTTGGCATAATGTTGTCATCTGATGAGCACAGCCTGGGTCATCTGCCTGGGGCTGGGAGAGGAGGAAACGGGCCCCTCTACCCGACTGAACCTCCTGACTCTGGGAGGAACCTCTGAACTGAAGGGGCCGCAGGCAGCATTTCCCTTCTGGGCAGGAGGCCTGGGATCTGTCTGTTTGATTTACGCCTTTCCCTTGGCTGCCATCCAGCCGTGCGCAGGGAATGACTCTTTCACTCTTTTTTCTTCTGTGCTCCCAGCCTGCAGCGGAGGGATGGGGTCCAGCGTGTGCACTGAGTGCCCCTGCCTCATCCCTCAGGGCTCTGACCCCAAGTGCATTCTGCATGGCCCTGGGGCCCAGTGCTGTGATCCCCACGCAGACTAGTCCAGCCATCACCAGCTGGCTGGCTCAGCCACGTGTATCCTCCCCAGCAGGGCTATGGGTGGGGGCTGTTCTGTGGCTGCATGTTGCTGATAGCAAAGGCTGCTCCCTGGGCTCCAGCAGTGTGGTGTCTGCCCAGGGGTTGAGCCACGTCTGTCTGGGCACAGCTCCTGCTGTGTTTGCTGGACACGGGAGGGGCTCTTGCCTGATGCAGCCAGCCGTGAGTGTGGCGAGGCCGCACGCCAACCTAGAATGGTGGTGTCTCTCTGCCAAAAATCAGCAGCAGGAGGGGAAGAGCACTCAGCAGGGTGAGAATGGCACACCGGGGCGCTGTGTGGAAGGAGTGGGTGGGACTGCGGCTTGACTTGGGCACTGTGTGGCTGTCCCTGAATGCACTTGTCTGGTCTGTGTGGCAGGATCTAAGGGTGCCCCCCCCCCAACTGTGCCCAGGTCCTGGCCAGCACATGGGATGTGTCAAAGGACCATCAGGGTCCATCTCAGCAAAGATCTGCGGCGGGTTCGTTTGGGGCACAGGGAGGGCGAATGGAGTAACTGGATCCCCTGGCAGCACGGTGAACTCTTCAGTGAAGGCAAGTCTCCAGGCTACTTTGCATGCACAGCTGGGTTTAGCATGCGCAGGCTCACCCATGCATGAGCACTAGCTCCTCTGCCCGCTGCAGCTGATTTGGCTCTGGGCATCCGGAGCAGCTGCTCCCCCAGCCCAGCCACATGTCATCTTTGTTGGCCTGTCTCTTGGCAAATGCCAAGGCAAGGAAATCATAGAATTTTAGAATATCAGGGTTGGAAGGGACCTCAGGAGGTCATCTAGTCCCACCCCCTTCTCAAAGCAGGACCGATCCCCAACTAAATCATCCCAGCCAGGGCTTTGTCAAGCCTGACCTTAGAGGTTTTTAAGGAAGAAGATTCCACCACCTCCGTAGGTAACCCATTCCAGTGCTTCACCACCCTCCTAGTGAAAAAGTTTTTCCTAATAGCCAACCTAAACCTCCCCCACTGCAACTTGAGACCATTACTCCTTGTTCTGTCATCTGCCACCACTGAGAACAGTCTAGATCCATCCTCTTTGGAACCCCCTTTCAGGTAGTTGAAAGCAGCTAGCAAATCCCCACTCACTCTTCTCTTCTGCAGACTGAACAATCCCAGTTCCCTCAGCCTCTCCTCATAAGTCATGTGCTCCAGCCCCCTAATCATTTTTGTTGCCTTCTGCTGGACTCTTTCCAGTTTTTCCACATCCTTTTTGTAATGTGGGCAGGGCTGTCCAGAGAGTGGGGCAATTTTCCCCGGGCCCTGCATGGCCCCCAGGAGAGTTTTTTGGGGCCCCTGGAGCGGGGTCCTTCACTCGCTCTGGGGGCCCCGGAGCTTCTTCCGCTCTTGGTCTTCGGCAGCAGTTCAGCGGTGGGGGGGCCCCACGCCGCCGAAGACCCCAGGCCCCTGAATCCTCTGGGCGGCCCTGAGTGTGGGGACCAAAACTGGACACAGTACTCCAGATGAGGCCTCACCAGTACCGAATAGAGAGGAATGATCACGTCCCTCGATCTGCTGGCAGTGCCCCTACTTATACAGCCCAAACTGTCATTGGCTTTCTTGGCAGCAAGGGCACACTGCGGACTCATATCCAGCTTCTCGTCCACTGTAACCCTTAGGTCCTTTTCTACAGAACTGTTGCCTAGCCATTCGGTCCCTAGTCTGTAGCAGTGAATGGGATTCTTCTGTCCTAAGTGCAGGACTCTGCACTTGTTCTTGTTGAACCTCATCAGAGGTGGGTGGGAGGGAGCTGCCTGGCTTCCTTGTGGCTCTCCCATGCTGCTGAATTAGCCAGCGAAAAGTCACTGCTCACAAGCCCTGGAAGGGGCTATAGAAACGGAGATAACCTGGCTGGTAATGCACGATCGTTAAATGGGTCTCTCGGCTCCTGCCTGTATTTGCAACACAGGTACCTTTTGGGGCTCCCAGGGGAAGGTGGCTTGTTCCTATGCCCAGAGCCTGTAGCGATGGTGTTGCTGTGAGACGTCTTGGACAGCCTGAGCATCGGGCAGTTGGGAGAATCACCTTTCTGACTCTTAGCATGCACAGCTTGGGTGCAGACCCAGCAGTGTGGTGTGTGCAGTGGAGTGGGAGGAGGCCATTTGGTGGGCTGAGGTTGTTTGGGGCATGGTAGGGGGAAGGGTTACTTCTGGCTCCCAAACGCTTTCCCCCTTAGGAAGTTAGCTTGCTGGCAGAATTCCCTTCTAGCCGTGTTATGTCTAAACCATGCTCAGGGCCTAGTCCTTTCTCCTTCGCTCCTTATGCAGGGCCCATCACTGTGACTTCTGAGCATCTGGCATCTGTGGCCTCTAGAGCAAGTGGGAGCTGGTTGAAATGGAGGACTGGAGAGATGAGTCTATTCCCAGCTCGTCTAGGGCAAGTCACCTCCACTCTTGCTCCATTTCGACAGTTAGTTCTTTGGGACAGGGACGTTCTCTTCCTAGTGTGGCTAGTCCAATGGGGCCCTGATCTCAGCTACGCCTTCGGGGCGCTAGTTTGAATGTTGATATTAAAGCCTGAATGGACAGCAAAGTTCATAGTGCCCCACGAGAGATCATTGAGAGCAGCAGCCCCTGGGAAACCCTCACTGCAGAAGGGGCTGAAGATGGCAGCATCTAGGAGGTTCCTCTGACCTGAACGGCTGTACAGGCAGATAATCGCTTCCCTGCTCAAGGTATAGAGGCTTCAAGGCACAAGCGACTCTGCTGGCTGTAGACTGACTCTCTCCTCATAGGGGCTGACAGATGTCGCCTCTGTTTTTAGTTCAGTCTTTGCTCTTGAGCACTTTTTGACCTCCGTCTCCGTGGGTTCCTGACAAACTTCTTCCTCCCATGTCCCCCTAATAAGCTGGTCTGATTTTTCCATCATGATTGAGAAGGTCTCCATATCAGGGACCAAAAGTAGAAGGGATGTTAATACCAGACGCTGCTTCCTCCCGAGCCCCATGTGCTTTGAAATCTGGCAGATATTCTTTAAAGCTCTTCCACAAGGGATATGGATCCTCCCGAGTGGCTTACAGCTCCGCCAGGCAGAGGCCACAGCAACTAAAGACAGCAACTTGAAGACAGCAACTAAAACTCTGGGTTTGAGGGCATGTGCAAGCAGTCTGGGAGCGAGTGGTCCTGAGGGCGTTAGCTGCCGTCGAAGCTGCTCGCTGATCACTGGAGCTGCAGAGCTTGTGCTGCCAAAGCTGAAACTAGTGTCTGAGTGGTAAAGATTCCAGAATACCTTGTCTGTGTCTCCTGGAACGGGCAATGATCCCTCCACACGCAAACTAGCAGCAGCAGGTTTCAGTTGCCAATGGGCAGAGCATGGTGGGATGTAGTAAAGTACCTAGCTAGCTGCCTGGGGTCATTATCCTCGACTCAAGTGACCTTTGTTGTTGTTGCTATGCCTGATGTCCTGCATCCTCTGGGTCTGAACTATGCTTGGTGATGACACAGCAATGAGCAGCCGGGTGCTTCTAACTCCCTTCATTCCCAGCAGCATTTGTGGACAAGAATGTGGTGGCGGCTGTAACGGAACTGGACTAATGAATGAAGACTGTCCTGTTAATTTAAAGTTTCAGAGTGGCAGCCGTGTTAGTCTGTGTCAGCAAAAAGAACAGGGACTCCCCGTTTTATTAATTTAAAAATGCCACACCAAAGAAGGATGATAGTGTCTGCTACCAAACCATCCCCCTCCTTGCCAGCATAGGGCTCTTGGTCCTATGCAACATGAATATCTACTTTGTATCTGTGAATAGCACCAAAGTAACTCTTTAAAAATGGAATCCTGACACACCTCCTCTGTGTTGTCGCTCCCGAGGGGAGTGTTTACAACAGTAAGTTGGGCTGGGTTGAATCTGCCTTCTCTGGCATCTGAAATATTGTCACGTTCTCTCTGAGCTATACTGAGATCCTTGTGCTTCTTTTACACGTATCGTAGAGTGCTCTGTATTGTCCGCAGCCTATAAATAATAAATAGCAGTGTAGACTTACTGTAAAAATCAGAGGAGCGAAGCCTTTAGACGCCACTGATGTGCACTCTGGATGCAGTGAGCATGCAGCAATCTGTCCTAATCTAGTATTAAACTTGGTTAGCCTGGCAGTCTCATTTGAAGATTTTGTGTGTCTGTGTGTGTGTGTATTGCTGTAGGAAGATCAATCTCCTTATTCTGGCTGGACTTTGTGTAAGAGTGGAGTGTGTTGGGTTTTTCCAAGGGAGATGCTGCACAGCAAGAACGTGTGTGAAATGATTTCCTCCTCAAAGATGCCCCTGGGAACCCAGGGGTGGGGAATGGAGCGGTGAGGATGGGCACCTCAGTGAAAGATCAGATGGGCTATTGCCAGCGCTCTTGTTGCAAATCTCTCTGCCTTGCTGCAGGTTTTCAGGCCCCCAGGGGCAGGGGCAGGGGCAGGGGCAGGGAAGGAGGATTCTGCACTTGCAGACCTGACCTATCTCTTTAGATCTAAACGGGCAGAGATGAAATTGGAGTCCCTCGCTTTCAGGCTGGCTTGATCAGCCTGTTAGAGAGGCTCTGCCTGTGAACTCTGGGACCACCTCTCACTGTGGGGCGCCTGTTAGGAAAAGCTGTAGGAACCTGCCTCTTGATAATTGTTTTCCACCACAATCAGGAGCAACATTCTGCATCTATTCTCCCTTCAGACCCTTCGAAAAGGACCCTAAACCAAGCAGAATTCCTGAAACAGAGCATCTAGCTCTTCCCCAAGTCTACTAGGATGGCTTCTCTGGGGAAGGGGCTCAACTCTGCACTGATGGGAAGTAGGACAAGGCCCTATGCTAGAGGACTCCAACCTCCAGCGCTGTCAGTCTGGCACCTTTTTGCCATTAAACATTCATACCCAAATTTAAATCTTAAATATTGTCCTACACTTCTGGGCAGAGCACACACTGCTCAGCAGCTCTCCCTCCCCACCTCCCACGTGCATCTGTTTGCAGCCTGCTCAGGCATGAGACTTCTGAAGAGGAAGCAAGTGGGTTCTTGCTTTGGGGGTTTTTGCTGCTCTTTTTGGAGAGCCGAGAGCCCAAGGCTGCTTGCTGTGGAGCTGTGAGGGCTGCCTCCCTAGCTGGGATAACTCTCTGTCTCTGCCATCTTCATGTCTGGTGCCTAACTTCAGGCTTTGATTCCTGCTTCTCTTGTGAAAACTCATGTCAAACTATTGTCCTAGCGGGGTTGTCTTTGGAGATTGAACCTGGGACACCCCTCCCCCCTAGATCAGAGAGCAAGAGCCTTGTCAGCCTGAGTTGAAGGACCAGGACTCTTAGCCAAGACCAGTGGTTCTCAACCTTTTTTCATTTGCAGACCCCTATGGTGATGTGTATATACAAGTGAATTCTGTTCAGTCCGTTTTTGGTCTAAGTCTTTTGCGGACCCCTTGGGTATGGTTCATGGATCCCACCACAGGTTGAGAACCACTGAGATAAGGGGCAGTAGCAGAATCATCAACCTCTTTCCATGGATTGCCACTAAAGGCAGACAGCAAGCCACATGGCTAGACTGGGTCGTGTGACTTAAATACGAAATATCTTTCAGTTTTACAATTTGTTTTTAAAAAGGCACCTACCTCTTACCAAGGGTCTGGCCATACAATTTGCACACACTGGAGTCATCTGCATTTCAGATCTTCAGCCACTGTGAATTGGCACAAGGCTATTTTTAAGTCAAGAGCATCTGTCCCTCTAACTCAGTGGTTCCCAAATTTTAACAACCTGTGAACCCCTTTCACTAAAATGTCAAGTCTTGTGAACCTCCTCCTAAAAATGAATATTTCCAGGGATTTTCTCCTTTACTTGCGTATAAATTATAAAAGCAGTGATCTTGGAAATATAAAATTTTGTTTTTGACATGCATATTACACGCTATTATTTATTACTGTATTTTTATTACATTATGAAAATGGCAACACTCTTCCAAGATCTCCCTTTCGTAGCTTGTATCGCTTTGAATAAGCCTGTTATAAGACAAGGCTCCTGTTGTCAGACGCTACCGGTGTGGTGCTCTGCTCTGCTCTGCTCAATGTTGATATCAATTGGCTGCATGCATGTGTTCCCGCTGTGTGCTGCCCTAGCTCTGCGCAGATTGCTGACACAGCAGACCCCAAGAGAACCCCCAATGTCCACAGACTCTAGTAAGATATGAAGGCACCCAGGCCAGGATTATTGTCGAAGAGAAACGGTCTCCAGCTTTCCCTGGCATAGAAGTCCAAGGTGCTGCTAGCTAGTACATATCTGCTCCCTGACAATGCACTCGGCTCAGTCAGTGGCGGGACTTTCCACTGCCCCCTAGGCTGGACAAAGTCATCCACTCGGGTGCATTCTTGTACACAGGTACAAACAAGTTGCACATCACTCCTGACGTAGCAAGGTGCCGCCTCTCACGTTGTACGTGTTGGTTCGAACAAAACAACTCTATCCATCATATTACCCTTTTGACCCTGTCTTTAGGATGGGTCAGTTATGTTCCTTATTATCTGGGTGGAATGTTCCAGTATCAGGGTGTCCTGGCACCGTATTTATATTTCTAATATCTAACACACTGTCGGTATATGTTTATGCAGCATCAGCCCTTTCCTTGCCAGCTTCTGTGAGCAGGGCCTGCCTCTGGCTCACAGCTTAACTTTGCTTTATGTTAGCAAAGTCCTGACCATTACTTTAGTTCAGGCTTTAGGCCTCATACCGGGCCTCTGACACCAAGGTTTACATCTCAGGGCCTCCTCTTACTACAGCTCCTGTGTTTCACCAAGGAATATCAGATGTGAAACAGCAGAAAGGGATTTAAGAAGCCAGCTCAAAAAGAGTTCCTCCTACACAAGCATTCAGGTCTTGAGCAGTCCAGACAAACAACTAGGGTGACCAGATGTCCCAGTTTTATAGGGACAGTCCTGATTTTTGGGTCTTTTACTTGTATAGGCTCCTATTACTGCCCCCACCACCACCACCACACGCCCCTCCTGATTTTTCACACTTGCTGTCTGGTCACCCTACAAACAACACAGGTTACAACAAAGCTTAAACTTGTTCTTCTTCATAATTTAAAAAACAAGACTAGCTGCCTATTTAATTTAAAAAAACAGCAGAAAATATCCACCTCCCCTTTCCATTTTGTATAAAGAGTCTTGAAGTTTAAATCTCCTCAGTGTGATAGATACACTTGCTTTGATCTGCTTAGCTCTTGGAAGTCCAGGGGCTCCGGGCTGCTGGCCCCATGCTGCCGGCCCCATGCTGCCTGGGATCCCCATAGACAGCTGTGCCCACCATTAGGGAATTTTTTCCCCAAGAACCCCTGTAACATTTCACGAATCCCAGTTTGGGAACCACTGCTCTAACTCTTTTCCTTCTCACAACACCCTGCTCCACAGCTATTAAACAGCTTGAATACAAATTTCAAATAGAAGAGAAGCTAAGAAATAGTAAACTAACCAAGTCCTGTGCCACATTGTAACCTCCAGTATTGGTATTCACACTGGGAAACACACAGGCAGAATTCCCCACTGTGCTTCACTTGCAGACTCTTTAATCCGTTCAAAATATAGAACTCAAATTAAATCCAGTTTCAGTTTAAATGGAGTCTCGGCAGGGGCGGCTCTAGACATTTCACCCCCCCAAGCACGGCGTCATGCCGTGGGGGGCACTTCGCCAGTCCCGCGGTTCCGCCTGCGGGAGGTCCACCGGAGCCGTGGGACCGGCAACCGGCAGAGCGCCCCCTGTGGCATGCCACTCCAAGCACGCGCTTGGCGTACTGGGGCCTGGAGCCGCCCGTGAGTCTTGGGATCTGCTGTGTAACTTAAAGGATGCCACTCGGTTTTTAAGTTGTGGGGGGGTTTTTTGTTTGCTTTTTTAACACAGTAGTTTTTCCAACCCTTGTCTCTTCTACCACACGCCCTACGTGGCATCTCCAGTCACAGCCCTGATCCAGCAGAGCACTTGTGTAACTTTACATTAATAGCCTTTTATTGACAGTCTCATGCTTCAAGTTGATGCTCATGTTTTAGTGCTTCTCTGTACTGGGGCCGGGGGTTGGTATAGTATCAGCCTGCTGTGTCCTTGGTACAGTACGTTTCCTTGCTAGAAGCAGTTTGTTACAGCTTCATTGTTTTGCTTTTAAATTCTCCGCACAGGAAGCAGTCTTGCTATTTCGTCTTCCAGTGATACTTTTGGCCATACTTACAGCTTTTGTAAGCCGCTTTCCCTCTCTAGGCAATATCAAGTTTGTATCTCTGTTTACTTCCCACTGCAGCCTCTCAGCACTGGCCGTGTGGCAGTCGTTTCATGAACCGCAGCCTTGTGGGGTTAGAATAAAATCAATAGAATCACCTTTTCTTTTCTTTTTAAATAGGTTTGCAGTGTTTGTTTGCTCCCAAGGTATGAGAGAAACACGGTAATATCTTTTATTGGACCAACTTCTGCGTCATTGGAAAGCTTGTCTCTTTTGCCAACAGAAGATAGTCCAATAAAAGATATTATCTCCACCATCTTCTCTCCTTTTTTTTTTTTTTTTTCTGGTGCAATCCCATCAAGTTAAAGGCTGCTAAAATCTCATTTTGCTCTCTCTCTCTTCCCCTGGGAGGAGAGTCTTTCACCACTTCTTTGTAGTTTATTTTCACTTTAGGCAAACTGCTTATCTTTAACCTCCTTTCCACTGAGAGTCCAGGAGTGAAATGGTCAGTTAGTCCCTAACTTCCTTGTCTTATATTTCTAGTTCTGCTATTTTTCTGCTGCGTAAGAGATGTAATTCTCCAGCCTCAAAGAGGCTACTGTAACATTTGATGCTGCTTTCTACAAGACACTCTCTCAATTAGTTAAACTTGGTGAAACAAAACATTGAATAGAGGAAACGGCTCCTCCCTGTACAGTAATTACAGTTACCCTCATAATGAATTTACTCTGTCCCAGATCCTCAGCTGGTGTGTACTGGCATAACATAGTTGAAGCTAGTGGAGTTGTCAGTTTACACCTGCTGAGGATTTGGCCCAATGGTACTAAATCAAGAGACTTGATTAAGCATATGTTCCTTCTGCAGCACCCATGGAAGGGCACAAGAAGGTCTTAAATTGGACAGGCTTTCCTTCTGAATCCTGCTTTCCATTAGTCTAATGGAAATATCCAATAATTCTGCATAAATTTTGGGGTCCTGGTGAGGCCTCGCCCTGAGGATAGTGGTACAGTCTCTTCTGAACAGGGGCTCAAGAGTCTCGGAGCAGGCTGTAGCATTTCCGACCAATCCCTGGGATGTCTTCGTCAGGAGCCCGTAGAAGAACTAAGATGTTAAGCCACAAGCTCATACTCTTAGCACATCGTCTACCTCACATAACTTATTCCAGACCCTGGTATCCTCTTGGAATTTTTCCAACAAAGAAGAGAAGTTGGCTTATCCAGGGTGTCTATTGTATCCATGCAATTTGAATATTGAAGAAGCCCATGAGAACTTTGAGCATCTCTCCAGTTTCCCTATCAGACTAGGTGTAACTGGTGTTCATAGCTTTTTTGTGAGCATATTATAACCCAAGACCCGATTACAGCTGGCGTCTGGAGACAGGCAATATGGGAGACTCCAAGTTGTCGGGAGTTCAGTTATTCTCCTTCCTGATTTCCCACTCTGTTCTTCCATAGAGCAAGGCCTTGCTAGACGAGAGGACTTGCCTCTCAGGGTATGTCTAGACTACCTGCCGGATCAGCGGGCAGCGATCGATCCAGCGGGGATCAATTTTATCGCATTTGGTCTAGATGCGATTAAATTGACCCCCAAGTGCTCTCCCGTCGACTTCTTCTGTACCCCAGCTCGGCGCAGGCAGAGTCGACAGGGGAGTCGCTGCAGTGAAGACACTGCAGTGAGTAGATCTAAGTACATCGACAGTTATTCACATTGCTGAAGTTGCGCAACGTAGATCGATTTCCACCCCCACTCCCCATGTAGACCAGGTCTCAGTTACCCTTGTGTTGCTACCCCTCCAGCGTTACACAGCGCAGCGTCGGCAAGTCTATGCTGCTGGAAGAACATGGCTTCTCTAGCACCTATGACCCTGTTGCCCAGATCTACCTTCCAGTCTGCACCTTGCTTCCCAATGACCACACTGAGGATTGTAGGTGTGGATTGAGGGGCAGAAGTCGAAGATTTATTTGCATTGCAGTAGCCCTGTTGTTCTAGGTGTTCTGGGGCAGGAGCGGGGAGGGAAGCATGCCCAGACCCTGCCCCGAGGAGCTTATGACTGAAGTAGAAGGAGCCAACAGGCAGATGGGGAACACAAGGTGCTGGTGAGATTGCTGTGACGCGTAACAAGCCGTGGTCGCATCGCACACCTAGCCGCGTTCTTTGCCGCCCTGGTGGTGGAGGTGAGTTTGACGGAGAGATGTGGATGACTGCCTTGCTGACTCTGGCAGACTCCTCCTCCCAGGATGTTAACTAGCAAGTCCCATAATGCTTCTGGGGGGAGTGTTTTTTATCCTCATCTGAAGAGTGGGGAAACTGAGTCGCAAAGGAGCAGTGACTCCCCTGAGTCCGCCAGGGAGTTGGTAGCAGAGCTGAGATGGTAACGTGAAAACTCCTGGTTCTCTGTCTTGTGCTTGGTCCATAGAAGAATTTCCTTTGGGCTTAACATGGCATGGAAGAGCCCAGCCACTTCCAATGTACGCATGCTCTGTCTCCCTTCCTCCCCTGCACAGATCCCTGCATGGCCCCTGAGCTACCGGACTCCACAGAAGAGTAGAGGGTAGGGGTAATATTTAGGCCAGCCCCAGACAGCTGGTGGCTTGGCATTCCCTCCCTGCCCAATCTGAATTCTCTCCCAGCTCAGACCAAAGTATTCCTTATGCTCACCAAGGAAGACGCTTTCCACATGCTGCACGCTGGGCTGAGTGCAGGAGGGTCGCCCAGCTCCCCCAGACCCATCACAATTCATCAAAGGCCCTGGAGGCTGAGCTCTAATGGCTTTGCACTGCCTGGTGTTCCTGGAGGCTGCGGCCTCCATCGCCTGCTAGTTCTGCACAGCTGCAAACTGGCTGCCCTCTGTGTCCCTGGATGGCCTCTCCCTGCATAGCATTTTAGAGCGCTCTGCGGCCAAGTTGCTATGGACACGTTGGGTGATCTCTCTTCTGCTGCCCTCGCCTAGGGCACTGAGGAACAGGTGAAAACACGGGAGTTGGCCCTGTTGGTTTCCCTGTCATGCTTCAGTAGAGCCCTTACCGACACCTGTGACTCAGATACCGTTTTTGGCTAGATCCTGGGGATTACCCAGGAGAGGATGTGAGGGGCTGGGGCTGAGATTCAAGGTTCATCTCTTCCAGCATAAAAGAGCAGGCCCCTTCAGATCTGGGAAAAGGGCTGGGAGCCAAACCAGAGAACCTGCAGGGTGCCGTCCTTGCTGCCTCCCTGGGAGTGACTGGTCTTGAGGGGAGGAGGAGGGCAGACTCAGCCAGACAGACCCAGCGGGCGTCAGTTTCCAGCCAGATTGAGACTGACCTCAGGGTGGATTCGTCTGTCCCTGGGAGGGACCCATATTCAGTCAAGCCCAATGATCTGGTCAGGTGGTCCCTCTGGTTACTGCTCGGGAGCCAGCTGTATGTTCTGCCACTGCTGGCCAGTCCCTGCTGATGGATTTCATACCCCACAAATCCTTGGTGAGAGGGCTGTAGCAGAGGTATAGAAAACATCTCCTGAAACTTATGCAGGGCCCGGTACACCAGTTCCCACTCCTTCTCCAGGAGCCCTCTCTCACTAGTGGGGGATTTTAGCTTACTAGCTCTGATTCACCAGTACGTGCCCTCCTCTGAGATCAGAGAGCAGCAGGATGTCCTCCATGAATTATTCCAACCTCCCAGCCTTGTTTTAGTGAAAATATTTCAGATTCAATCTGATGAAATCCAAAATAATAAGGGGTGTGTGGCCCTGGCTTATATGAATGGAAATGGATCAGTCACAGGCCTGACTGGAACATGGATAGACGAATTAGGCTACGTTTATATTATGAGCTAGCGATGGGATTCCCTGAACATAAGAATGGCCATGCTTGGTCAGAGCAATGGTCCATCTAGCCCAGTGTCTTGTTTTCTGATAGTGTCTGGTGCGAGATGCTTCAGAGGAAATCAACAGAACAGGGTGATTTGAGTGCTCCATCCCCTGTGTCCAGTCCCAGCATCGGGCAGTCAGATTTAGGGATACCCAGAACACAGAGTTGCGTCCCTGACCGTCTTGGCTAATAGCTAATGATTGACGTATCTTCCATGAACCCAGTTATACTTTTGACCTTCACAACATCCCATGGCAATGAGTTCCACAGGTTGACTGTGCGTTGTGTGAATTACTTCTTTTTGTTTGTTTTAAACCTGTTGCGTATTTCATTGGGTGACCCCTAGTTCTTGTGTTATGGGTAAATAAAGGGTAAATGACAGTTTTTCTCTGCATCATTCGTGATTTGATAGAGCTCTATCATATCCCTCCTTAGTCTCTTTTTAATCTCTCCTCATATGGAAGCTATTCCATATCCCTAATCACTTTTGTTGCCCTTCTCTGTAATTTTCGAATCCTAATATAATTTTTCCAGTTCTAATATATTGCCAGTATTAGGACTGGAAAAAGCTCACAGTCACATGTTCGCGCCAGCTCAGTGAGAGCTATGGTAAGTATAAACAGTAGCACAAGCAATGCCAAAGCCATGCCAGATCCATACCCACCAGTTTCAGGTGGATCTGTATTTGGCAGGCTAAGCTGTGCCACCACTGCCACCACCCGTACTACGGTGGTTATACTGCTATTATACTCCCATTATCTCTCTCTGAGCTAGTGTGTACACGAGCAGGGGCATTGCACTCCAAGCTTGTAGTGTAGACATAGCCTTAGAGTGAGTGGTGGTGTAGTCTCTCCCTAGAAATCAAATTCAACAGGTACAGAAGCTTTCTAATATAGGACTTCAAGGGAGTGGAGGTGGAATTTAAGGACTGGTGGACTGTTATGAAAATCTGGGGTATAAGAGCTCTTTTTAGATGGAGAGATTACCCAGTAGAAATGGATAAAGAGAAACGATCTAAAAACATTCAGTCGGGGAGAATTTCTGCTCCTTAGAAGAACAGGTTGGATGTTGGCCTATACCTTGTTGTGCACGTGAAGTCAAATGTCTCAGACCCATAGGGCTAACCATTATAACCCTGGGGAAAAGAGACCTCATTAATTATAAAGCCCATGGAGCTCTGTGCCAAGACAGTCTCTCAACGGAGGCCTGAGATGGAATGACCACGTGGGTCTCATCAAGGCTGTGTAAAGACTCTCTCTTCTCAAGATGGTCTCCTGAGATAAGCACATCTCAGTATTTGGAAGGTAGGAGTTATATATCCCAGTTTGATTTAATTTTCCTCCAGGAAACTTAGCTAGCCAAGAAAGGGACTCTATCTCTCAGACTTTGAATCCATTAACACTGGGTAACTCCTGTTGCCAAGCCTTTTGTTTTATTGTTCCAGATAAAGTTGTTCTAAGAAGCCTGAATGTTTACTTGTCTTCCCCTTGGGGTATCCTTTTATAATGAGTCCCTCTGGGCAGAGCTGGACTCGCTTATGGAAAACTACCCATTAGCTAATGTTGTTCTTCTGAGAGACTTTAATGCTCGACTGGGAATGGAGAAATTCTTAATCTTCCCCCAAAAAACAAGGAGTCCTTGTTGCACCTTAGAGACTAACACATTTATTTGGGCATAAGCTTTTGTGGGCTGGAACCCACTTCATCGGATGCATGAAGTAAAAAATACAGAAGCAGGTATAAATACATGAAAAGATGGGGGGTTGGTTTACCAACTGTTCGGTCAGTCTAATGAGATAAATCAATTAACGGCAAGATACCAAGGGAGGAAAAATAACAGGAGTACTTGTGGCACCTTAGACTAACAAATTTATTTGAGCGTAAACTTTTGTGGGCTACAGCCCACTTCACTGGATGCATAGAATGGAACATATAGTGAGGAGAGATATATACATATAGAGAACATGGAAAGATGGGAGTTGCCCAACCAACTCTAAGAGGCTAATTAATTAAGATGAACTGTTGTCAGCCAGAGGGGGGGAAAAAAAACAAAAACACCACTTTTGTAGTGATGATTAAGATAGCCCATTTAAGACAGTTTGACAAGATACTTAACATGGGGGAAATAGCTTCAATGTGTGTAATGGGAGGAAAAATAACTTCTTTGAAGTGGTAAGAGAGTGGCCCATTATGGGCAGTTGACAAGAAGGTGTGAGTAACAATAGGGAGAAATTACTATTGAGGAAATTAGGTTTAGGTTTTGTAATGACCCAACCACTCCCAGTCTTTATTCAGGCCTAATCTGATGGTATCTCATTTGCAAATTAATTCCAGTTCTGCAGTTTGGGTTGCAAATTTTCAGTAATCCTAAATAGCTTTTGCTTGGAGGTGTTGAACAGCAGAGGATGCAGTGCTGCTCAGGGCCATTTTGCGTTTATCTCAGAGGCAGCAGTTCAATAGGTTATTGTAGTTCTGATTTTTCAGCTGGTCCTGTTTCTCTAATTGTGCAGTGGCTTCTAAACTGGGTAGTGATTCCCAACTCCTTGGGTTGATCTGTCGTTCAATTGTCCCCTTTCTACATGGGTTGGGGAGACAAAGCATGTTTCATTCTTGAATTAGGTGCACATTTTCTAGTTTCTAACATCCTATTACTCTTGAAGAGCCAGTTACCGGAACTTAAAGATGCATGAATACACCCATCTACCATTTACTGATTGGCGGGGCGTGTTTTGTTTAAGATATGATTTGGCTACTAAGCAAAGAGATTCTCTTCCCATCCAAGATAAAATAATCTGGTGTGATCTGTATTGCGCTGGTTAAAGATACACCCTCAGGTTATTGCAATGTCTATTAGAGAAAGAGGCTTACCAGATTCCATTAGGAAATTGACTTCCCTAAATGTTGTTGGGAGTGAATGTTTGGTTGGTTTTTTCGCTCTGTTCTTTATGATGCCAATCCCATCACATGGTCTGTCGATGGACTTTCTCCATCATGCTCTTCTGGAATAGTTGCACGTCTCCAAATAGAGGATGTCTATAAGAATACTGATGGTCTAGCAAAATTATTTGTTATAAATAAGAGATTTCCCCTGCATGCCTCTTGTGCGGGTAATGTCCCTCTATGAAAGAAGGTGATAGAAATTCCCAGGGTAATTAAAAGACTAATTGGATGATAGAAGTGGTCTTTAAAATCTATTCCAGATCCTCCCTCCCGGAGATCCGAGCACTGGGCTGAAAGTGGAAACCTTTTTTGCTGAGGACCAAGCCAGCTTTAAGAATCGCCACTCAACTATAGATAATCGTTTCCTGCTCTCATATTTGGTCTATAAACATCGGTCCCCCAAGGGGGATAAACTTCATTGATTTTGAAATCAGCTTTTGATGCTGTTGACACAGGTCATCTCTGGGGGAAACTCACAAGGGACGGGAAAGACCGTTTGGAGGGCCTTTCGTGGCCAAACTATGGCCCAGGTTAGGCTAGGAGGGAAGGGTCAGGTAAGTGACCCTGTTCCTGTTACAAAGGACACATATCAGGGGTGTTTACTGGTCCCCCCTCCTTTTTTTTTTTTTAAATTTTCTATCAATGAGGTAGTTGCGTTGTTAGAGGAGGGGCAAGATTTTTGCCCCTAAAATTCTGATTCCGGCAGTGTCAGTCCTCTAGTCCGCACGTGACTGCGGTGCCCCACACTTGGGTCTGAAGCGTCTATTAAATGACTTTAGCACTTTCTGTCAGCAGGCGCATGTGACTAAAATACCGTCTTAATACTGAAATAATTACCTTCCACTGTGGAGCAAGATTGGTTAAACAAACAATTGATAATTGTATTGAATGGGTCACGTCCTTTTCCTTATCTGGGTGTTTTGCTTTTACATATAGGGGTGAATGGGTTAGACTAAGGGGTGAGCCTTCCATGCAGGCAGGTTTTGGTTTTGTTATGTGCATGGCAGTAATTTGATGGAGAGCAACGCAAATACAGAGGGTTCAGGGTTCACGTTTGTGCCCCATGGTGTGGAAATTTGGGGCTGAAATGATCTTGGGTCATTAGAGGCCGTGCAAAACTTGCGACTGCTGTAACTCGAACTATGCCCTGGCTGCTGTGTGTAGAGCAGGGGTGGATGAACGTTCTGTTTCAACCAGAGCATTGTGCCTCTCGATTCTTGGCTATGAATTTATATCTGCTACCAAGGCAATGGCTGGAGGAACAGCCTAAGGCCTGGTCTACACTATGCTTTTAAACCGATTTTTAGCAGCGTTAAACCGATTTAACGCTGTACCCGTCCACACTACGAGGCCCTTTATATCGATATAAAGGGCTCTTTAAATCAGTTTCTGTACTCCTCCCCGACGAGAGGAGTAGCGCTAAAATTGGTATTACCATATTGGATTAGGGTTAGTGTGGCCGCAAATCGACGGTATTGGCCTCTGGGGCGGTATCCCACAGTGCACCACTGTGACCGCTCTGGACAGCAATCTGAACTCGGATGCAGTGGCCAGGTAAACAGGAAAAGCCCCGCGAAATTTTTGATTTTCATTTCCTGTTTGCCCAGCGTGGAGCTCTGATCAGCACAGGTGGCAATGCAGTCCAAATCCAAAAAGAGCTCCAGCATGGACCGTACAGGAGATACTGGATCTGATCGCTGTATGGGAAACAAATCTGTTCTATCAAAGCTCGTTACAGAAGACGAAATGCCAAAGCGTTTGAAAAAAAAATCTCCAGGCTACACAGTGCTGCGTGACAAGCGTAACGGGAAGCCAGAGACTCAAATGGATGCTCATGGAGGGAGGGAGGGGGTACTGAGGACTCCAGCTATCCCACAGTCCACAGCAGTCTCCGAAAAGTATTTGCATTCTTGGCTGAGCTCCCAATGCCTGTAGGTTCAAACACATTGTCCGGCGTGGTTCAGGGAATAGCTCGTCAATTACTCCCCCCCCCCCCCCCACGTGAAAGAAAAGGGAAAGAAATCGTTTCTTGACTTCTTTCAATGTCACCCTATGTCTACTGAATGCTGCTGGTAGACGCGATGCTGCAGCAGTGTAGCAGTATCCGCTCCTCTCCCCTCCCCTGGTGGCAGACGGTGCAGTAGGACTGGTAACCGTCCTTGTAATCAACCTGTGAGTGCTCCTGGCTGGCTTCAGGTGAGGCTGGCCTGGGGGCGCCTGGGTAAAAATAGGAATGATTCCCGGTCATTCCAGTAGATGGTACAGAACGGCTGGTAACGTCCTCATCATAGCAACTGGGGGCTGAGCTCCATCAGCCCCCTCCCTTTCCTGTGTAAAGAAAAGATTCTGTCCTGCCTGGACTGTCATAGCAGCGGCATGCTGGGCTTCTCTCCCCCGCACCGCTTAATGTCCTGCCTGGACTGTCATAGCACCGGGAGGCTTCCCCTCATTTCTATCTCACTAACAAGTCACTGTTTCTTTATTCCTGCATTCTTTATTAACTTCATGACACAAATGTGGGGGGACACTGCCACGGTAGCCCAGGAAGGTTGGGGAGGAGGAAGCAATGGGTGGGGTTGTTGCAGGGGCACCCCCTGTGAATGGCATGTAGCTCATCATTTCTGCGGGATCTGACACAGGAGCAGCTGTGCTCTCTGATACACTGGTTCTCTAGTACACTTGCCCCATATTCTAGGCAGGACTGACTCTATTTTTAGAAACCATAAGGAGGGATTGACTCGGGGAGTCATTCCCAGTTTTGCCTTTGCGCCCCCGGCCGATCTCAGCCAGGGGCACCCATGATAGCAGCAGACAGTACAGAAGGACAGATAACCGTCATCTCATTGCCAATTTACCCGGCAGCAGACTGGTACAGAACAACTGATAACCGTCTTGCTATCATGCAAAGCAAATGAATGCTGCTGTGTAGCGCTGGAGTATCGCCTCTGTCCGCGGCATCCAGTACACATACGGTGACTGTAAAAAAAAAAAAAAAAAAAAAAAGCTGAACGGGCTCCATGGTTGCCGTGCTATGGCGTCTGCCAGGGCAATCCAGGGAAAAAAGGGTGTGAAATGATTGTCTGCCGTTGCTTTCCGGAGGAAGGAATGACTGATGACATTTACCCAGAACCACCCGCGACAATGATTTTTGCCCCATCAGCACTGGGCTCTCAACCCAGAATTCTAAGGGGCGGGGAAACTGCGGGAACTATGGGATAGCTACGGAATAGCTACCCACAGTGCAACGCTCCGGAAATCGACGCTAGCCTCGGACCATGGACGCACACCGCTGATTAATGTGCTTAGTGTGGTCGCGTGCACTTGACTTTATACAATCTATTTTATAAAACCGGTTTCTGTAAAATCGGAATAATCCCGTAGTGTAGACGTACGCTAAGTCTAACCCTTAAGGTCCCCTGGCTTTGCAAGCTCTTCGAGCTCTGCATTCTTGGAGTATTTTGGGACTAGACTTTGGCCAAGACTTTTAAGAAAGTGGAAAGTCTAATTTGGCTTAGAGCTGAAAATATTTCTAAACCACTGGAAATGGCAGATGTTAAGGCAACAAATGTCTCCTTTGCTTAAAGACCTTCCCTAGATTTGAGAAATGAATTCTGAAGAATAAGCCAGGGCAGAACCTTCATTGCTCTCTGTCCTCAAACAATGAGGCGGGTTTATTTTGAAAGACGTGGTGCTGGCTTTGAGAGCCATGTGGGTCTGAGCAGGTTGACGATTTGCCACGTTACTTATTAGGGCATCTCTTTTCCTGTCCCTCCATTTCTCACGGCTATCGCCCATCTTGGCCCAGAAACCTTTTGCCTCATCTGCTCAAAACGGAGCTCATTGATTATGGAGCTGTAACATTTAGGATTATACAAGCATTTTTTTCCTCTTGGCAGTCGCCCAGGTAAAAACAAGAAAAGAATTTGTATGGAGTTAATTTTCTGTAGGGATCAAATCTTCTACAGAATTTTTCTTCTGTGGCTTCACTTTTTTTTTTTTTTTTTAATGGTGTGCGGGTGGGTGGTGTTTAGTGTAATCTGAATTCAGGAAAAGGGTTGAATCTGTTGGTTTTTTGTATTGCAGCAATTTCCTTAAATTCGTCCTGATTCCATTGGAGCATTATGGCTAATGCCTAAGATGCTAGACCAATAATTCCCTCGAGCGGGGAGTTCAGATCCTGCCCTCCATATCACCACCTGTCCCTTTCCTTGAATCCAAACTCCTTCCACGTGCAGCCTCCAGCCCATGCTTCTCCCTGACAGTGTCCTCCAGTGTCCCTTGCAAGCTGGCCCCTGTTTGGGGGTGTCGGTCCCCTCTGCAATGGGATGAGGACAGTCTTCATCTCCTTTTTAACCCATCCTGGCAGGGAGGTGGGGGCTGCATGCTGAGGAAGAGCTGCAGAGCTCTAGCTGTCCTGACTGCAGTCAATGGCCATGGGACTAACAGGAAGTTCTGTCTCCCTCCAGTCTGTTCCCTTTGAACCCCTGGGCTCTGCCTGGCAGAGGGTGGGAATGTTTTGAGCATGAAGCGGTGGCCGAGACCCACCCTGGCTCCGCCGCCCACATGGCTTCTGTGGCTTTCTCTTGTATTCATAAATCACTTTTAATGTGATTAAAATAAATGCCAATTAGGGCTGTGTGAGCATATTCCAGGAACTTACAGGCCTGCCGGGGAGGGAGCGAGGGAGGCAGATTTCAGCTGTTCTGCAGAAATAAAAGCTGATCAGATCAGCAGTATTAGCATAAGCCTTTGTGCCAGGAGCAAAGGAGATCATTAGAGCTGGAGATGAGTGCTGGGGGTGGGGGAAGGCGGAGGGGTTTTGCCTCATTTGATCTCGTGTGGGGCATCTAAAGAATTATCTGAAGAATCTAATTTGGGCAGCCTGGATCCAGGGCAGCCTTTTGACCGGATAGTCACTGCTTCAGGGAGTGGGTGTGTGAGAAGAGTTAGGACTATGATTCCCACCCAACAGGTTCAGTGTACGGCTGGATCTCTGGCACTGGGACTACAGATGCCCAAGGGCTGTTGTTGGAACCTGATCGGAGGTGAGCGCAGGTGGTCTCCTTCCTGTTTTTAAGGCAGTGGGCCCCTTTCCCTTTGTCTAATGCTTTGGAGATGCTAAGATCCACCAGGTTCTGAGTGTGGTAAAGAAATCGACTGCCAGTGCCTGTGTGTGATTCCTGGCAAGTAGCTTGCGTTGATGTCCACAGGCATCCTACATCCCACCCCGGAACTGGATGGACTCTGAGAAACTAAGACTCTGCTCCTTTTGGAGGGGCAGGTGCTGGATACCAGGCCACAGCCAGGAGGCTGCTGGCTTTGTAGCACATGTTCTTGAAGCATCTCGTGGAAGAGATCTCTGATGTTCTTGTACTTCTAGCTGTGGGACAACAGGCCAGGAAGTGTGTGGGGAAGGGGCAGCTGACTTGGCCCTGCCTCTGTTTTGAACAGGACTGCTGCTGAGCTTGGCCTGTGTGGGAGGTCAAGGCTTCAGTGCTAGGCTTGTAGTTGGACAACGGGGGCTGGCAGGGGCTCCAGCATTTCTGTCCCTTCCCCACTATCCCCCGCACCAAACGATTCGCTCAACAAGTGATGGGGCCATATGGCTTTAGCTCCGTTGTTCCAGAGAAGGGTCTCAAGGAGGTGCCCGTTGCAGTTGCCCCTCCATGCCTGTAACTGAGAGGGGGCTTCAGCCGAACAATGGGGTCAGGTGCATGCAATCACCCTGCGACTCTCTTGTGGGTGGCCAGCGCTCTGCGGGGTGGTTCTCCTTGGCGAGCAGATATCACCAGAGGATACTGATGGCTTGTTCGGCCTAGCAAGTTCCTAGCCCTCTAGCAAAGGGATTAAACAGAGTCCGATGTCTAGCGTCAGAGCACTGATAAGATCCATCAGCGAGATTAAATGAGTTTGGGAGGAATAACTGGTTCCTAATAACTGGTTCCTAATCTGTTTTTAATAAACCTGATTGAGAAATCCTAGCTCCAGAGCACTTTATAAACCACAGAGATGCAGCAGTTCCTTCCCCAGGACTGAAATGCAACCACCTCTGGAGCGGAGCACTAGAGCTGGTGCACGGTGACACAAGACCAGTGTTTAGGCCTGGAAGTGACCTACTGTGACTGCTGGGGAAATGCATTCACCCTGGCAATCCCCATACTCAGAGGGCACATGGCAGGGGATTCTGCTCAGCCGCAGAGTGGGTCAGGACCTTGCATCAGGTCACATTTTATTTTTGTGTAAATGTCTTAATTTCTCAAGTGCTCTAACAAAACTCTAGCTGTGGTTCCATAGGTCCTATGGGGCACGGCTCCAACCTGCAGGCTGGAGCCTTGTTGGGGAAGTGTGGAGGGCAACCAGAGTCTGATGCCCCTTGCAGCTCTGTTACCCTCTGTGCTATTGTGGGCTGGAGAAGAGGAGAGACCCTTGCAGACTGAACAAGCCCTGGCTTTAGCTGGAGGCAGCCTGGCAAGCAGTGACGCTTGTCCAGCACAGGGAGGGTGTTGCGACAGCTTGTTGACAGTCCAATCTGGAAATGACCTTGTCTCTTGTTTAAACTTCTGAAGATCAGCGGCACAAAGACAATCTACCCAGCGTCCTGGCCTGCACCCAGGCCTCTGATCTGACTAGCACAGGCTGTCAAAGCCGCCCTCCCTTCCCTGGGTCTCCTATATGTACGGATGCAGCATGTAACATCTGGACACTATCAGCTTGGCATAGGTTATCGCGAGCTGTCCGCTGCCGTGTTTTGGTGAGAGCAACTCTCTGCCACCTTGCAAAGGGCCCCTATGAATCTTGCAAGAAAGATGGCCTGATAGGAGCGGAGGGGCTGAGCTGCTCCCAGGAGATTTATCACAGGCTGTGATTTTTAAAGGCTTTCCAGAGATAATGGCCTCACAATGCAATTGCATCTGTTTGGAACAGCTGTGTGCCTCAGGAAATGCTTCAAGGATTGGGCTTTAAATGATCAGATTCTTAGCAGGGCCATGTCCCTTTTTAAGACACTGATTCCTTGCCTATTTGTGCTGCCTTCCCTCTCTGCCTCTTCTTCAGCTCGGGTGATGGGGTAGGTGGGTGGGGGAACGAGTGAGTCCTCTTGCCCCCCCCCAGATCTCATGCGGTAGCACAGTGCTGTGATGTTTGGGCTCACTCACTGCCACAGGATGTTTTTCCCTTTGGAATCGCTCTTTAAATCATCTCATTTGAGGATTTCTGTCAATCTGGAGCTTTTTATTGGTGTGTTTTTAACAAAATCTCAGTTGAGACCAAGGTCGCCTTGCAAAGCCGCACAAAGTGCTCTGCCCTCTCGTTCTGGGCCAGCCCTCCTGGTCTGGGGCTCCGCATGCCAGAGAAGGGTTGGCGTTCCTCTGGGCTGAAAGTACCGTTGAGGCAAAGCACGTTCCCTCGCGCCAGTGCCATCCCGTGCCTGGGGAGAGGTGGTGGGAAGCATCTGGTCGATGTGTGAGGTGACCAGGATGTGGGCACTTGGGGGCTGCGATGGGAAGAGGAAATGGGGAAATATTATTTCTGGCTTTCTAAGGAGCTCTGCCCTAGTATTTGCTTGTAACTCAGCCGGCGTGCTGGCACATCCTCCCTTTTCATACAAGCGGCCTGGCCCCAGAGCAGGAGCTAGGTCACGGGGGAGGGGCTGTGGAAGAAACATCCTAGCAATGGCAAGAGTTGGTGCCAACACCTGCAGCATGGACGGTGCTGGCTGGTTTCCGAGGTGACTTTCTCCTCTCGCCTTTTGCAGGAGAGCTAGAGGGGAGTTCTTGGAAATTTGCCAGGGACCCCCATAAAGAGAGCAGCCCACATCTGATGGGGAATCACAGATAATACCTTCTCTTCGGGAAGTCCTGCTCCTGGTGCGGTGCTCACCTCTCCCAAGCTCTGTGTGCTGCTCCAGCCCTGCCCAGAGGGGGATGAGCAGGGTGGCTGGGAGAAGCAGAGCTCTTCCGTGCCAGCTCTGGGTAGACTGATGCACAGAGGGTTGCTGTAGGCAGGACTCCAGGGTCTGTGTTTCTGGGGCCCCCTGGGTCTGGAGCCCTGTTTGGAGGGGCCACAGCTGCTATTCCAGCCCCTAAGATGAGGCTGGGAGTTGGCTGGTGAAGTGATGTGCAGACCACAGAGGGAGAGCAAGGGCCCTGCCCTCAAAGGGGTGGGACCGGGCTACATTCTGCACACAGTCACTCACTTGGTCGCTATGCAGGGAAGGATGAACTCTGCCATGGGGACGGTGGCCATCCCATGGAGAAGCCAGATCTGCCGCAAGAGCAGCCGGGGGCGAGGTCTGGGCCCTGACAGACGCATGTTCCGTAGCCAGGCATTGCCTCTCCTCCTGCCCCCAGGAGCTCGGCCCTGGGCACTGGCAGACAAAGCCTCGTCGCTGATGGCAGAACTGAGGGGGGACAATCTGCCTCTGAAATGACTCTGGGCCCAGTTAGCTCAGTGGCTCTCAGCTATGGTGTGAGTGCAGCGTGGCCTGTGGAATGAAGCAGAGAGCCGGGGAGGGCTGTGTGGGGGACAGGGGCACTGTTCTGGTAGGAGGGGACATGGTCTCTGCCCTGCACGGTGGCAGAGTTGGAGAGCCGTTGCGTTAGGCCTTGAGAGAACTTTGGACCACACCAGCTGGCAGCCAGTGCTGATGCTGTTTTTCTGTCACAGGTAGCGGAAGGGTTGGGGCCTTGCACGAAGAGCTGCGGGAGTGAGCAGGTAGTCAACTGAATGGATAGAGGAGCCACCTGAGGAGGTGAGTGAGGTGGCTGGGGCTGTTTGGGAGGGATTCAGTCTGAACTGGCTCCCCCTTCTCCCTAGTTTGATTCGTTTTGGCTCCAGTTCACATGCTCCGTGTTTAAACACATGCCCCGATGCAGGTTCCCTCCTGCCCAGGGCAGCTGTGATTTGTTGCTTTGATCTGAGGCAGAGCTTTGTTAGAGTAATGAGGTGTTAATCCCTGAGAGAAATGATGAATCCCAGCAAATGTTGCCTAAGTGAAGGCTGCATCCCATGTGCCAGACAACCACTGCCTGGTGCTGTACATGCCTGCTGTGTGCTGACCTGTTGCAGAATATGCCATGGCCTGCCTGGGTCATACACTGCTCATCTGCCTCTAGGTCAGAGCAACTACATCTGCTGCATGGCTTCTCTCTTCCTTTCTCTCTGCAAGCTGCCTATGCCTCTCGCTCCATGTCCGTCTGATGTTGCTGGCGTGGAGCTCCTGTCAGCTTGCATAGCCCAGTCAAAAGCAGGTCCTTGGGGAGCCCAGCGGAAGCAACTGGATGTGAGAGACAGCTCCTCAATACGTAGCTTTCAGTGCTGGTAATGTCAGAGTCCAAAGCTAGCCTGGCGAACCCTCCTGTACTGCTAGTCCCCCTGGCTTAGGTGGGGAGCTCCTTGTATGAGCTGGGCTCATAGCTGCAAATACCCTTTCCGTTATGGTACCATGGTGACTTTCTGGACTATCAACAAGAGTGTGAGAGTCTTTAATGGCTGAGAAATCAAATGGGAGGAAGAATTTAATCAGAAAAATGTGACTGACCATTGGGAATCATTTGGGGCTATTAGGCATCGAGCGTGTTCTCAAACAAGGAAGAAGGCTGTGCTGGTTTAAAAAAACCACGACCTGGTTTAAACGGGAAATGAAGGCAGCTGGATATATAATGGCAGCAAAAGGGAATTAATAGTAATGAATTATAAATCAGATGTTAAGAATTGTAGAAAACTGCCACTGACCAAGTAAACTCAAGCAAGATAGTGGAGTGGCTGGTACAGGACTCAATTTAATAAAGAATCAAAGGAGGGTAATGTAACGAATGCAAATCAGCCAGGGTTCATGAAAGATAGATCCTGTAAAACTAACTTGATAGCTTTTTTTTTGGATGAGATTACAAGTTTGGTTGATAAAGGTAGTTGTGCTAACATGCTATATTCAGACTTCTGTAAGGTATTTGACTTGATACTGCACATTTTTAATTAAAAAAAAAAAAAAAGGATGATATAAAATCATGACACATTATGTGGATTAAAAACTGGCTAACTGATAGGTCTCAAAATGTAACTGTAAATGGGGAATCTTTGAATGGGTGTGTTTCCAGTGGGCTAGTTAATATTTTTATTAATGCACTGGTGGAGAACATAAGATCATCACTGATAAAGTTTGCAGATGACACATTGGTGGTAAATAAAGAAAAGGACAGGTCACTGATTCACAGAGGTTTGGCTGGCTTGGTAAACTGGGTGCAAGCAAACCCCATGCATGTTGATATGGCTAAATATAAATGTGTACATGTAGGAACAAAGAACGTAGGTCATGCTTACACATGAGCAGTTCTATCCTGGGAAGCAGGGACTCTGAAAAAGATTTGGGGGTTGTGGTGGATAATCAGCTGAATATGAGCTCCGAGTGTGACACTGTGGCCACATGCGATCCTGGAATGTGTAAACAGGGGACTCCCAAGTAAGAGTACAGAAATGATTTTACATCTGTATTTGGTACTGGTGCGACTTCTGCTGGAATCCTATATCTGGTTCTGCTGCCCACAATTCAAGAAGGATGTTGATTAAATTGGAAGAGCGGTCAGAGAAGAGGCATGAACAATTAAAGGATTAGAAAACCTGTCTTATGCTAGATTGAGCTCGCTGAGTCTGCTTAGCTTAACAGATGGTTAAGAGATGACTTGATTATAATCTACAAGTATCTACATGGGGAGCAAATATTTAATAATGGCCTCTTCAGTCTAGCAGAGGAAGGTTTAACACAATCCAAAGGCTGGAAGTTGAAACTAGACCAGGGATAGGCAACCTATGGCACATGTGCCGAAGGTGGCACGCGAGCTGATTTTCAGTGGCACTCTCACTGCCCAGGTCCTGGCCGCTGGTCCAGGGGGCTCTGCATTTTAATTTAATTTTAAATGAAACTCCTTAAACATTTTTAAAAACCTTGTTTACTTTACATACAACAACAGTTTCGTTATATATTATAAACTTATAGAAAGAGACCTTCTAAAAACATTCAAATGTATTACTGGCATGCGAAACCTTAAATCAGAGTGAATAAATGAAGACTCGGCACAGCACTTCTGAAAGGTTGCCAGTCCCTGAGCTAGACAAATTCAGGCTGGAAATAGTGTAATTTTTTTTAATAGCAAGAGCAATTAACCACTGGAACAATTTGCCAAGGGGTGTGGGAGATTCTCCATCCCTGACAATATCTATATCAAGCTCGGATGTTTCTCTAAAGGATCTGCTCTAGGAATGACTATGGGGCAGGTCTCTGGCCTGTGTTATGCTGGAGGTCAGGCTCGGTGAGCACAGTGAATAAGCCACTTGCACTGGTATTTTCAGAGGCTCGTTACTGTCGCATTGCCTCTTCTGAGGGGATGGGTAATGGGGATACAGTGCCTCTGACCTCTCAGTGGCCAGTCTGAATTCAGCCTAGCTTGACCTGGAGGAAAGCTTTGGCTGTCTAGCTCCTAAGTAGCTTATGATTTCATGGAAGGTGGGGTCTTGATGCAGGGACTTGCAGCAAATGCCACCCTTGGCACCTCCTTGCTGTTGGCCTCAGCTCAGAGGGCACAAGATTGCTGTGGATCCCTCTAGGAAGGGCTGTGGCCCATTGCTGGGGGGTGGGAGATGCAGCGTGGAGGAAGGTTATGCTGGCCCGGCTCTAAGTCTAGGGAACTCATTAGCCTCCAAGCTCGTACTGCAGGTGTTCAGCACATGGTATCTGGAACACATGCTGGATGTGGTCCATGGAATTCCAACCCTGTCTCTGCTGGGCTGCGCATTAGGGGCCAGGCTCTGGTTGTGCTCTCAGCAGAGCTTTTATTCTATGGTGACTCACCTTAAGATAACATGGGGGGTGGGGTAGCAGCAGCGGCGGGATAGCTCAGTGGTCTGAGCATTGGCCTGCTAAACCCAGGGTTGTGAGTTCAATCCTTGAGTGGGCCATTTGGGGAACAGGAGCAAAAAATCTGTCTGGGGATTGCTCCTGCTTTGAGCAGGGTGTTGGACTAGATAGATGACCTCCCAAGGTCCCTTCCAACTCTATGATTTCAAGTGGGACATTCAGCCTGTCCCAGACAGGCAGCCAAACACACAGCAGCAGGGGGTCAGCTGAGTGCTGGAACAGGAAATAGATCAGAACTTCCTCAATAAACACTCAGCACAGGAACATGCAGGAGTGAAGATGGCAAACTGGAAAAGGAGCTTAAACTCCCTTCCTCTTATAGCCGTGATCGCAGGTGCCAACCGAGAGTACCAGCAGGTCCCACAAGTGCTGGGTTTTTCTTGTTCCCATTCTGCATGGGATATTCCTGCTTTCATCCCGTTATCCCATCTGCTCTGGGCCTGGAAGCCAGGATCCAGCTGGGATTTCCAGACCTTGTCTCTGGCAGCAAGTCACACGGCTCCCGATGATTGGGTGGACTGTCCACAGGGCCCACTCCTGCCTTGCCAGTGAGTGGGCTGACGGAGAGGCAGGCCTTAATAGCCAAGATCTTACCAGTTGTGGCTCACCGCCTGAGGTTGCCCAAGGTGGTATCCAGGCCTGGCAGTGTGGGGGATGTCTCCTGGCTCGCTGCAATGAATGAACATAGGTCTCCAATGACCCATGCACTGAACTTGCCTTTAAATTCCCTGTGCTGCCAGTCGATCGACCTGTAAGGCTGCATTAGGGTAGAAATAGAGAGGCACCGCTCACCTTGGCACTGCCGCCAGGCAGGCAGGCAGTGCAGTGGAAAAGATTGCCCATCTTCTGCTTGGCTGGGTTTGTGAGCAATTGACTGCAAGCCTTGGCAGGCTCCGTGCACCTCTGCCTCCGACAACACTCGGGGCCTCGGCTCTCGCAGAAGGCTCCTCTCACGTCCTTGCACAGTCCAGCATCAGGGAAAGCAAGAGGCAGCAGGACTCAGTGCTGTGGGAGGCTTTTCTGAAAGGTCATGTTGCCCACTGCTCGCAGACGGGAACCGCAGTTCACTAGGTGAGAAGCATCTGCTTCCACAAGAGACTAGGCAGGTATAAATATGCCCCCTACTGGCCACCTGTAGGCAAACACATGAAATGAAATTCTGTATCAGGGGTGGGCAAACTTTTTGGCCCAAGGGCCACATCTGGGAATAGAAATTGTATGGGAGGCCCTGAATGCTCACAAAATTGGGACTGGGGTGTGGGAGGGAGTGAGGGCTCTGGTTGGGGGTGTGGGATCTGGGATGGGGCCAGAAATGAGGAGTTCAGAGTGCAGGAGGGGGCTCTGGGCTGGGGGGGACAGTGAGGGCTCTGGGTTGGGGCTGGGGATGAGGAATTGGGGTATAGGAGGGGGCTCTGGGCTGAGACTGAGAGGTTTGGAGGATTTGAAGGGGATCAAGACTGGGGCAGGGATTTGAAGTGTGGGGGGAAGCTCAGGTGTGCAGGCTCCAGGCGGCACTTACCACAAGTGGCTCCCGGAAGCAGCAGCATGTCCGTTCTCTGGCTCCTATGCGGAGGCATGGCCCAGCAGCTCTGCATGCTGCCCCGTCCACAGGCACCATCCCTGCAGCTCCGAGTTCCTGACCAATGGGAGCTGCGCGTGCGGCGCTTGGGGTGGGGACAGCATGCAAAGCAGAGCCCCTTGGCTGCCCCTACACATAGGAGCCAGAGGAGAGCCATGCCGCTGCTCCCCAGCAAGCCCCAGACCCCGCTCCCCTGTGGGAGCTCGAGAGCAGGATTAAAACAGCTGGTGGGCCAGATCTGGCCCGTAGTTTGCCCACCTCTGCTCTATACAAACCCCTGTGTATCAGAAATGCATCTGTTTCCTATGGATACACGCTGGCTGAGCTCCCCAGGCAGAGGCATCACAGCAGCCCAACAGAGGATCTGCACTCCTCCAGCACAGTCCATTGGTGAATCTTCTTGGGGGCAAAGGGCATCCTTGTACAGCACCTGGCACCGTTGCATGCTGGTTCGTGACTGGGGCATCTGGGTGCTCTGGTAAGACACTAACGAATTGTACCAGTGACTGACTTCACAGATAGAAATTATCTCGCATGTCCCCCTCCCCAGTGCAGTTTGGTGGGAATTACTCATCCCTAGCACTTTGGGGTGGCCTGTGCAGGGAGTCCACTGGCAGAGCTGGGAATAGAACTCAGGTCTCCTGATGCTCCAACCCCTCCCACACACCTGCACCTTCACCAGTTGCCCAGCCTTCCTCTGGTACCTACCTTGCTCCTGTCACCATGGTACCTGAGTATCCCCAGTGGTTCATGTGCCTATCTTCACACGGCTCCTCCCCCTGTGGAGGCCAGGCCTGTTGTCCCCATTGCACAGATGGGGACCTGAGGCATAGACCAAGCCACTTGCCCACAGGAAGCTGGTGGTGGTGGAGATCGAGGGTCAATTCTGTAGCATCCCAGATTGGCTCCTGATCCCATTCTTTTCTCATTGCTGCCCGTGGCCTCCTGCATCTCTGAGGAGAAGGCTCCCTTCTCAAATGCAGGAGGAACTGGACTGAGATCACCCAAAGGGCTCTGTGGTGCGGCAGCCACTGATGTGAGCCAGCCTTGAACTAGCCACCTAGAAGTGAAAGGGCCTAGACGCCATTGCTAATCCTGAGCCACGCAGCCACCTTAACCCTTGCTCATCCCTCCCTCAGCCAGTCCTGAGCTGTTCTGTGCATGGGCAGCGCCTTCCCTGGACTGATCTAACCAGAGCCCTTGGGGACGCGATGCCTGCTCGTGGCAGTGGTTGCTCTGGCTTGGCCTGGGGCAGAGGCGGTTTGTCCTGGCAGGCCTGGGTCAGGCCCTGCTCCTGAGTGTGTATAGTCCCTCGGGTGTTGCAGTAGGGGCCTGAAGAGCAGCCTCCAGGTGGAGCAGGGAGAGGAGTGTGAGGAGCGGGTTCACATTGTGTCCCAGCAAAATCCATGGAGGGTAGGTATCAAAGAGCCTCTAAAGAAGTGTGGTCTTATGGTAACCCACCTCACAGACTACTGGCGGGGGCTGTCCTTTCCACCCTGACTGTGGGGTCCTGTGCAGCATCTCCCAGGGGCTGCAGTGACTCCACTGACCTTCTAGAGGTGGTCGCGAGCTAGCCCAGAGAAGCAGCGTTATATCTGTGCAGGTTGATGGCATGGCTCTAACCTGAGCTCTGGTGGCTCCATCAGGACCTGTGGGGTCTGGGCATTGGGAAGGGTCTCCAGGCAGTGAGTGGCTCATCTTGACTGTGGAAGCCCTGGGCCTTTCCAAGCAACTGCACCTAACCATACAATCTCTCTCGTGATGGGGGATCAGAGGGGGATTGACTCACGCAGGGACTTCCAACCTCACTGTGCTTGTGACCGGTGCCAAACTGAACAAGATCAGGCAAAGTGGTCTCAGAGCAGGGGTGTCCCTTCCTCTTCTCCCACCAGAGAGGACCTGGCATACCACGGCTGTTCAGACAGAGCATGAGGCGGACTGGGAGAAGGGGGCATGTTTCAGGACTCTCCCTGACCACTCAGAGATCTTCATTTAGCTTCTCTGCTTCACCAGCCCCAGGTGGGCTGCTGGGCTCTAGCTGCCCCCTGGCTGACTTTAGGCTCATGGTGGCAGTGGCCGCCTCTGTGGGGTTTAGCAGTTGAGCTTTTTTTTATATGCTATTAGTGTTTTTTGTTTTTTAAATCTCTTTTCTCCCCAATCCCTGTCCCCTTGCAGTTCCAGGGCTTTGCCACAGCAGAAGCTCCTCCAGCCGAGCGGCAGGGGAAGATTGCCAGGGGATTACTGAAAGGCCTACGCAGGGAAGGCTGGCTTCCGGAGAGCATGAGGGAGGCTGCAGCTGAACGCCAGCTGGGGGTTCCTGAGAGCACGTGGAAGGGCTGAGCAGGAGCTGCGCACATAGCCCGGGAGCGGAGGGGGAGCTGCTGAGAGACCCCCACCGTGCTGCAGCTGTTCCCCGGCCCTGCTACAGATGTGGAGCTCCTCAAGAGCTCAGCTGTCTCCCAGGCAACCAGAGCCAGGGAGGCCCCCTCAGTTGCGAGGAGCTGCTGATGGAAAGTAGCAACCAGCCAGGTGCGGGCGAGGCGCAGTGGGAACCTGGCTCTCTAGCCCCTTACGCAGAGTCCCCCTGAGATGCGCTTTTCTTCCCCCTCCTGGACAGAGTCTTGCAGCAGGTGACCGGCCGACAAGGGGCTAGATCCTGGGTCTGCGCACACCGAGACTTGCTCCCTTCGCTCCCCAGACCAGTGGAGCTTGCAGGAGATGAGGAGCCCGGCTCCCCTTTGGGGCCCAAGGCAGAGGGGAGCTGTTTGCCCACGAGAGACCCAGGCTCCTGTTGCTTGTTAATCCAGGGCTTGGGGACTGGCAGCTGGACTTCCAGCAGCTCCCTCGCTCCCTGCCTTGGCTCGTAACGGAGCATCTGGGGCCCAGCTGGGCCCTGGGTATCGAGAGATGTGACTGCACCTGAGGTTGCTAAAGAGCCCCCAGGGAGCTGGACGAGTTGCTGTGCCAATCTCCAGTGTATTTCCCCCCTGTCTTGTGCATCCCCCCAGCCTGCCCTATGCCCTTCTGCCGCTGCCGCGGAGAGGGTGGGCAGCGTACTGTTGGCACAGGCCGGCTGGCACGTCGGCAGCGGACCCGGTGACCCCACCCCTGCCCCCAGCCCCGGCAGGGTGGTCCTTTCCTCTCCCCCCTCCACCATGAAGTGCTCCCTGCGATTCTGGTTCCTCTCAACTGCCTTCCTGCTGGCGTTCGTCATGTCGCTCCTCTTCACGTACTCGCACCCCAGCATGGCCTACCTGGACCCCAGCAGCCCAGGAGGCTTCCACCGGGTCAAGCTGGTGCCCGGCTATGCTGGCATGCAGCGCCTCAGCCAGGGCGGGCGCCTCGGGGAGCGGTGCGCCTGCCGCAGGTGCACGGAGGACGCAGGGGCCTTGGCGTGGTTCACCAGCCACTACGACAGCAACATCTCCCCGGTGTGGACCAAGGAGAACATGGACCTCCCGCTGGACGTCCAGAGGTGGTGGATGGTGAGTGAGCCCCTGCCAGGGGCCGTGGGTAGGTGGATCTCAAGCACTCGTGCTGGGAGGGAGGGAGTCTCCTGTGTCCCTGCAGTTTGTCTCACCCACCCAGAGGCTGTACTGCTGCTGGACAAGCCACGTTCCTTGGCCTCCCGGGAGGTCTGCTCGAATGACTGACCCGCTCCCCTCTAGGGGCCAGAGTCTGCTGGCGGCCTAGTTGTAACCTGCCTGCTAGGGGGCCTCCTCCATTGGCTCTCGGGGCCTCCCAATCAGACAGGCCTTGGCTGTCTGGCAACACTGGTCCTGAGCCCAGCTGGGCGCCTCCTAGCTCATGGTCCTGCAATGATGCAATCTCCCAGGCTGAGCACTGCCTCAGTGACCCCTGTGCAGTCCCGTTGCCTTCCCTGGGGCTGAGTGCATTGAACAGAGGGTGGAGTTTGGGGAAGTAGGGGCGGTCCCGTGTCTAGCCTGCAGGGAGCAGTGCGGTCTAGTGGTTAGTGCACACAGCACAGCTGGGAGTTGGACCTGACCCCCCATTGCCCACTTCTCATCAAGTCACTTTTGCCAGGGAGCACAGCTCTGCCGTTCGGTCCTGCCAGCACAGGTGTAAAATCACAGCCCTGGGCTCCCATCCCAGCTCTGCCACTGACTTGCTCCGCAGCCTCGGGTGAGTCACTCTTCTGGCCTCTGTTTCCCCAGCTTAAAATGGAGTGAAGCTCACCTCACAGGGAGATGAATGTATCCATGGAGGGGAGGGGACACCCGGAGAACATCAGCTAATGTGGGCTGAAGGCTCCTCCTCCCCCCTGTCCTCCCCCCCCGGCCCCCAGTTCCAGTGCGTGCTGTCAAGGATAGATCCCCTCCGCTCTTTAACTGTGCAGCAAGTAAAGATCCCGTCTCCCTGTTACGCTGGATAGAGAATCCTGGCACGTTCCTGGCGCAGACAGTCATGGTGCTCATGCAGGTGACGGGCTGTGGGAGCACCTGCTTAGGTGTGAGGCAGATGTTGTGAAACCCAAATAAGATGCCAGGGATTGCTGGGCAGTGAGGGGATCTCTGCTGCTGGTGTTGCTGCCTGTGCACAGAGAGATTCTTTTCTGTGGGAAGGGTGATGCCAACGTGAAAAGGAGGCTTTTTAGATCTTGCCCTGCTGCCTGCAGCCGCCCTGCTGCTGGGTGCCATGTGCCACAGGCAATTTGGAGACCCTGACACACAGATGCCTTGGTTCTGGATTTCAAGCCAGCTGTCCAGCTTGCCACTCGTCCAGGTGCCCACATGCAGCTGCCAAGATGGGGGGAGGGGAGCTGCCAGTTGCCAGCTTGTACTTTTCATTCTTCCCGAAGTGCCGAGTGCGTGTAGCCATTGCTGAGCTGAGGGGGCTCAGTGCATCTGGGACCCCATGGACCAAAAGTAGTTGTACTCAGAGCAGCCTGGCCAGCCTAGCTTGCAGTGGGGCCTGGCAGCTACACCCTAGTCCCGACGGAAGGCAGCATCAGCCTCCTGCATCTCGGGCTGGCTGCTGCCTGGGAACTGGCTGGCTTGTTTTGGGCTGGTGACCGGGTCTCTCTCCGCAGCAACAGCAGCCTCTCCTGCTAGGCCTGTCCCCTGGCACCTGAGCTGTGCAGGACTGGGGGTGGGGTGGGGGGTGTTCCTGCTCTTTGCACTCTTCTCTTTGCTCCATGTGCAACACTGGCCTGTAGTGGGGGGGGGGGGCTGCCCCCCCTTCCTCCTGGCAGGGCCTTTAGCTGATGTTCCAGGTTTAGTAGCCAAGAGGTGGCATGGAGACAGAAGCCTCTTGCTTGCCAAATAGCTCTGGGTAATGAGCCCTGTCTGTCCATGGGCTCGCAGCCTTTCCTGCCTCTTGCTGCACGGCTCTGTGCACAGCTTGCCGGGGCTGTGTGCTGGAGAGGCCGCTATTGCTTTGGCACAGGCTTGGCTGGCCCAGCTGCTAATGAAGGGGCTGAGGCCGAGCGAGCAGAGGAAGAGTCTTAGCTCTCGTCCTTGGGATCTGCCATGTCCTTTCCAGGAGTCCACGAGAGCCCCTGTGCTCCCCGCCCGTCCCCGTCAGTTGTGATGGTGCGTGGGCTCTCGATCCGCCATGAGGGGCTCATTCTATTACCCCCACCCAATGCTGGCTCCGGGCCCCGAGAGCCCTGCTCCAGTGGCTCAGTGGCTAAAAAAAAAAAAAAAAGTGGATAAACTAACCTAGGCTTCTAAATGAGAAGTGGGCAAGCGCCGCCTCCCCCACTCTCCCTACACTAGCCCTGGATTTGCGGCTGGCAAACGGGTAGGGCTGGGTGACGTTTTTCAGCTGGATGATTTGTTGGCTGAAGAAGGCAGTTTGGGGCTGACCCAAGTATTGGTGAATTCCTGCCGAGTTTCCTGAATCGCTTCCACCAGACAGGAGAAGCCGGACCGTTTCCTTTGACCCCTGCATTTAGTTTCAAGTGTGAGCTTTAGCCCTGTGGGTAGGGTACTCACTAGGGAGCGGGGGTCTGGGTTCATGTCCCGCCCCTCACTGCTGATGTGGAGAAGGGCTGTGAGGTTGGCTCTTCTCCACTGCAGCAGGGAGCCCTGGCCACTGGGCTACGGGCTATTCTGGAATGGCTCAGGCTATTACACTCTGTCTAAATTACTCACTTTGGTGTCCCACATCCAAGGCGAGTGCCCTAATCCCCTGAGCAATAGTCCTTCCCACTCTTCCCCTGGCTTGGCTGGATGGTTCCTTCGAAATTTTGGTTAGCACTGACCCCCTTCGCTCCAGCCTGTGTCTCCTGTGAGCAGAGAGTGCCTTGGGATTGTTGTTAGCCCAGCACAGCAGCTTTCCTGGTATGTTCCCAACTCACAGCAATCCAGGGGAGCGCTGCTAAGTGGGCATCAGAGCAGCATGCACTGTCTCCCCTGCAGAACCTGCCTTGGCGCCTGCCCGCCTCCGTGGCTGGGCACCCCTCATGACTGGGGGCTGTCGCTGGGGCACAGGCTGGAGGTGATGGCTGCCGACCACACAGCAGCTGCTGGAGTGGAATGGCCTAATTTCCCTCAGACAGCAGACTCTAGCCATGGGAGCAGGCGCATCGGGCTGTTTAAATATTGATGATTGCCCTTATGCAGTGTTACTCCTGAGACAGTTCCCACACTGGGCGGGGGGGTGGGGGGTGGGGCTGGGAATCGGGAGCTGCTCCACTGCAGTCACTGGCTCCCGTATGACCTAGCTGGTCCTGCAAACTGTTACCATCCGGGGGGGCTTTGGTGGCTGTTAGAAAAGCCGATGCTGCTCTTGGGCCAGGCCGATGGGTGGACGCTCGGGAGAGCGTCCCTCTGCAGGGATGGGAGAGGTTGGGCTTAGAGCCATCAGCCGGCACAATAGCATGTTTCCCTGCTGCCCTGGAGGTTGTCTTGGCTTTCTGCACCAAGCTGCCCTTCTGTCTCCCTTTCTGTAGCCTGCTGCGTTTGGCTGCTGGGCAGAACAAGGCAGGTGCTTCATACGAGATGCTCTCAGGGCAACGTGGACCAAAATCACTGGCTGGGACCTGTGAGGACTCGCATCCCTGCAGTACCTGAGCCCCACAAACCCTGAGTTCCTCCTTAACACCCCAGTAAAGCACTATCCTCATTTTATAGATGGAAACCAGCGGCACAGGGAGAAATAAGAGACTTGGCCAGGGTCAGCCCGGGAGTCTGTGGCAGAGCCAGGGAGCTGACCCCAGATCTGCAGAGTCCATTAGACCTTCCTGCCTTCCAGCGCGATTGTGTTTTTAAGCACCGTGGGCCCACGTCCACTCGTGTGCGGGTGTAACTCAAGAATAAGGAAGTGAGCAGCGTGAGTGAGAATTGGGTCCCTCATCGTCTCACTTGTCTCCAAAGCGCCAGGCCAGCCGCCAGCACTGTGTGAAGTGTCCTTTTTGACGCTCTTCCGTCTGGCTGGCGATGGGTTTCATTACAACTTCCCCTGCAGTGCTGGCAAAGCAGCCTGCTGCCACACTAGTGTGAGTCTGGCAGGGCAGTGCACTGGAAAGGAGGGTGACTTCGCTAGGTCAGTTCCGCTGTCCAAGCGGGGACAAAACTGCAAGAGAGACCAGGAGATGACCTCATGTGGAGGCAGATTATCCCCTGGCTGCCCACCCTGGGGTCCCTGCAGTTGCTGGAGATGGAACATGGATCAGATGGGGTTTGGATGTGATCCACTCTGGCAATTCTGTGTTCCTGTTTAATGGAGCCGAATATGGAGCTTTCAGACATAAGGACCCGGTCTGGAAGGGTCACGGACACCCCCATAACACCGTCCTGGCTGTAAGCTCCGTCTCCTGAAGAAAAACCAAACAAAACCACAGCCCGCCTTTCTGCACCCACATTACTAGGCCAGAATAGTGTAAATGACAGAGGGAAGGAAACCGCATAGTTAAAAATGCAAAGAATTTGAAACCTGATGCTGCTGGTTCTCCGAGGCGCTTTTGTCTCCAAAGGATTTGGCTTAAACGCAAAGTCTTATAGTCCGTTCAAAGCATGTAAGAGACCCAAGCTGCCCATTGGGCAGCCAAGCTGGCTTCCCCAACCACTCAATTGGAAGAGAGACTCGGAGTGGGAGTAGCAGTGGCTGATGTGTGGTGGTCAGTGTGCCAACTGCTTCGGCTTGTTATCCAGCTGGGGGTTGAACCCAGGCAGCATGAGTAATCCCCTATGGGGTATTTTTGGTCTGTGCCCCCTGGGTGCTGCAGCAAAGCCTACCTACTGCTGAAGCTGTATTTCAGATTGAGCCTCTGGTGGGATCAAAGCCATCCTGAGGTCTGGCACTTTTAACCTTGTCTTTAAAGGCACAGGGGTTGTGGGACGGGGCAGAAGTCTTGGGCCCAGACTGAAAATATGTTGCTGTTCCTTTAACACATCGGTGGGGAAACTACGGCCCATGGGCTGGATCTGGCCCACCAGCCATTTAAATCCAGCCCTCAAGCTCCCGCTGGGGAGCAGGGTCTGGGGCTTGCCCCACTCTGGTGGTCCAGCCGGGGAGCAGGGTCAGGGGCCGCTCCATGCAGCAGCTCCAGCACTGCAGCCAGGGAGCAGGGGTGGGGGCCGCTCCACTTGGCTCCCGGAAGCAGCAGCATGTCCCCCTTCCGGCTCCTACGCTTAGGGGTAGCCAGGGGGCTCTGCTCTGCACACTGCCGCCACCCCAAGCGCCGCCCTCGCAGCTCCCATTGGCCAGGAACCACAGCCAATGGGAGCTGCAGGGCTGGCCCCTGTGGACAGGGCAGCGCGGCCATGCCTTTGTGTAGGAGCCAGAGAAGGCACATGCTGCTGCTTTCAGGAGTCACTTGAAGTAAGCGCTGCCCGCAGCCTGCTCTTCCCACGGCCCAATCCCCTGCCCCCACCCTCTGAACCTCTCGATTCCAGCCTGGAGCCCCCTCCTGCACCCCATACTTCTCAGCCCCAGTCCAGAGCCCCCTCCTGCCCACTGAACTCCTCATTTCTGGCCCCGCCCTGGACCCCACATCCCCAACCAGAGCCCGCACCCCAACCCCAATTTTGTGAGCGTTCATGGCCCTGTCATAAACAGATAGCTAAGGGTTAATGTTTCTTTTACCTGTAAAGGGTTATCAAAGGGAATCAAACACCTGACCAGAGGACCAATCAGGAAACCGGATTTTTCAGAGCTCAGGGAGGGAAGTTTTAGGGTGTCAGTTCTTTGTTCTGTTCTGTGCTCTCTCGGCTCTGAGAGAGGATCTCTCTACCTTCAGGCTTTTCTAATCTTCTGTTTCCAAGTTGTGAGTACAAAGGTAGAAAAACAATAGACTTATATTGGTTTTTTTTGTATTTACATGTGTGTAGTTGCTGGAATGTTTTAAATTGTATTTCTTTTTGATAAGGCTGTTTATTCATTTTTTCTTTTAAGCAATTGACCGTTGTATATTGTCCATTTGATACAAAGACCATTTTATGTCTTTTTCTTCTTTTTATAAAAGCTTTCTTTTTAAAACTTGTTGGATTTTTCTTTTCTAGTTGAGGCTCACGGGGTAGGAATTCTGTGCAGGATTACTGCTCTCTCAAGAAGAAAGATGGAGGGGAAAAGAAGGAGGGGGGAAAGTAGAAATTGTCCTCTCTGTTGTAATTTCAAGAGTTTAAGTACAGTAATCTTCCAGGGGTAACCCGCAGGGAAGCCTGGGAGGAGTTAAAGAGGGGGAAGGGGAATGGGGTGATTTCCTTGTTGTGAGATGCAGGGCATTGAGTCTTGGGGTCCCCCACGGAAGGTTTTGGGGAGACCAGAGTGAGCCAAACACTGGAATTTTTGGCTGGTGGCAGCGCTATAAGATCCAAGCTGGTAATTAAGCTTGGAGGTTTCATGCTAGCAACTTATTTTCTGAACTCCTAAGGTTCAGATCTGAGTAGGAAAGCTATGACAGGCCCATGATACAATTTCTATTTCCAGATATGGCCCTCAGCCCCAAAAGTTTGCCCACCCCTGCTTTAACTTCTTGCCCCTTCCTTTCTCCTCCGATTTCCCCCACCACCACTGTGGGTCTCTGGTCCTGTCCCAGGAGCGCTGTTCATGCTGCTCCTGTGCCCGCAGGAGCTTGCTGCTAAGGCTGGCACCATCTCCTCCTTTGCACAGTGCCCCAGGAGCAGAGGCCGATGGGCGCAGTCTGAGCAGTGCCTGGCAGCAGGACTGTCTAACCCAGGTGGGCGACTGGAGATGGGTGCTATAGAAACCTCTCCCAGCCTGGCGTCTCACTGGCCCTTGTGTGTCTCTGCAGATGCTGCAGCCCCAGTTCAAGTCCCACAACACTAATGAAGTCCTGGGCAAGCTCTTCCAGATCGTGCCGGGCGAGAACCCCTATGGCTCCCGCGACCCCAGGAAGTGCCGGCGCTGCGCTGTGGTGGGCAACTCAGGCAACCTGCGTGGCTCTGGCTACGGGCGAGAGATTGACGGGCACGACTTCGTCATGAGGTGGGTGGCCGGTGCGGCCGGCTCCCGTGGGGCGGTGAGCTGCGGACGGAGGCACAGTCTCAGCCCTGGGCCGGCTTTCGCTTCGGATCATGTCTGAGCAAACTAGGTGGAAGTGCTTTGCTCTTGCCTGCGTTTCAGAGTAGCTTCCCGCCCCCCTCCCCAGTCCTCAGAGGGCACCTGCTCACTTGGGCCTGGCTCTGTACTGGCTGAGTCCTCCGCCTCCACCGCCCTCCCTAGGCTGGGGCTTCTCCTCGTTTCATTAACTCCAGTCTCGGGAAGAGCTGTGTCTATCGGGGGCTGTCGTGTCACTGGGGAGCGGCTGTCTGTGATGAACAGCAGAATGCAGGACAGCCAGGCTGGGACCTGCCCTGGAAAGCAGGGAGTGGGGAGTGCAGAGAGGCTGCTGCTGTGTGGGGCTGCTGCAGTGTTTAGCACATGCCATGTCAGGTCGCAGCCTCCCTGGGTGTGTCTCCACTGCACACTGAGCCCAGGCTGTGATTCAGGTTTGAGCCCATACCTCCTTCTGTCCACACGTGGATCAGTCAGATTCGGGACAGCCAGCGCTCGGGACTCAGGCCATAGGTGCGGGCTAGGAAGTGAGTCAGAGCCCGGGTCCTGCTGTGTTTCGGGTCCAAGCCCTGGTCTGTACCGTGGCCAGAGGTCTTAGCACGACTGCGAGACCCGTGTCCAGCAGCTGTCAGCCCAGGTTCACGATGCCGTGTGAACACTCCAGCATGGGGTTTCCCAGCTCCAGGTCCACGAGCCCAGGGTGGGGCCAGGGATGCAGTGGGGATGAGTCTGCAGCCCAGCAGCTACAAGGGAAGGCAGCTGCTCCCAGCTCCTGAGTTCCCAGCTCCCCACACTCGCTCTTAGCCCGACTGGGAGACTCAAGCCAAGTACTCAGGCCCTTTGTTCCTCCCCACCACTGCCATTTGCTACAATCGTTCTCCATTCTTTTAAAGACCTTTCTAGTTCTGATCATTTAAACAGTGGAACGATAAAATCTGTGTACCCAGCTTCCCCGCGGCCTCCCCCAGTGGGTGGGGTAGGAAGACAGGTTTCCCAGCATGCTTTGGTGGCACAGTGCAGGCGCAGGGAGGAAAGAGTCGGCTACTTGCAATGCTCAGGATCACCAGTAGAGACGCGTCCAGGATTAGAGACCCCGTGACGTGGTCTGGTTCAAGCACAAGCTGAGCTGAGGTCAGAAATCGCTGGTGGGGATCCCCTGGCCAGGGCGGTGCAGGAGGCTGCTGGCTGATCTGGCACTGGTTCATCCGCCTTCATGGTGGGGTCTCCCACCTCCTTCCTTCTTGGTTCCCGCCGCGATGCCCATCTCTGCACTAGAGGGGCCAAGGATCCCTCACTTGCTGTGCGTGGCAGCGGTGGTGGGGGCTGTGGGGTAGACAGTGGTTGGGTGTTTTGGCCTCCAAGGTGTTTAGCCCTGCTGGGAGGACCTTCCTTCCATCTGGCCTTCACTTCCCAGTCCAGCTGCGTCCTGAGACAGCTCTGCTCTCTGATCCATGCTCTGTGCCCCAAAAATAAGAACGGCCGGGTGCAATTGCCCACACAGGCCCAAGAGTCCTATGAATCTCTAGGGAACGGGATTCAGATCTCCCGAATCACCTGGGGAGCACAGGAACACCAACGCCGACAGGACTTAAGACCTTTTGAAGACCTCACTGCTGTACACCCTGCTCCGCATGCTGGTTTCCCCTCTTGGGAAGCCCGAAGGCCTCTTACCAAGAACCTTGGTGGAATGGTCCGGGTGGATCAGCCGCTCGCTGTCCATTTTTATCAGTCTCCTTGCGCTGGTCACTGGATGACCCTGAGCAGCAGCTAGAACATCTGGCTGTTCCTCTGCCCTTGTCAGACGCCTTGACACCCTCCTCCCTTCCCCGTGGCCTTCCCTGGCCAGGCCTGGCTCCGCACCACGGCGTAGTTTGAGCTGAATCACTGGCCTAGTCATAGACTCTCTTCTCCACCCACTTCCCTTTGCAGCTAGCAGGAGGAACTTCCCCTTGTCCTAAGCTGGCCAGTGGTTCAGCTGGATGCGGCCCGGTTGCCTTTGCTGTCTTACCGCTGTGCTCACTCCTACTGGCTTGGTCCTCTGCCCGCTGGAGCTCACTCTGTGACACAGGGGCCCTGTGGCTGCTGGCACGCGGAGGGTTGTGTTTGTGCAGAGGCTGGATTCTGGGGACCCTGGGACTGCACAGGATCAGGGAGGGAATATGTGGGCCGGGGTCTCCTATATGCAGGAGGGAGGCCCCTGGGGACCAGCTTCCCACATGGAGTTGCTGCTCTGCCAGGGAAGTTGGGGGCAGGAGAAGTTGTCACCCTGGCTGTAAGTGGGGCTGGGAACGTTCAGCTGCAGGGAGAGACCTCTGTCTTAGTTAGTGCTGACCCAGGGTTCTCACAAACACTGGAGCTCTGCAGCCATGGGAAATTTATGGCTCCAAAAGTATCCGAACCCAGGTGAGGGCTTTGAGACCAATCCAGGCTCCTTGGCTGACACGGGAGGCCACCCCTGTGCCTCCAGGCTCCTCTGCAGCAAGCGTCAGGTGCTAGGCGCTGAGATTGTGCAGTGGGAGAATCACGGGGGGGGGGGGGGGACTCCTAACTTGTGAAGTAAGGCTGCTCTCCCCCTGGGAAATCTGGTCTTCTGTGTGCTTTTATCTTATACTGTACAGATTTCATGAGGAAGACCAGCATTTCTCAAATTGGGGGTCCTGACCCAAAAGGGAGTTGCAGGGGATCACAAGGTTATTTGGAGGGGGGGGTATTGCCACCTTTACTTCTGTTCTGCCTTCAGAGCTGGGCAGCTGCAGAGCGGCGGCTGTTGGGTGCTGCCTTCAGAGCTGGCGCCAGGCTAACAGCTGCTGCTCTGTGGCTGCCCAGCTCTGAAGGCAGCACCCGCCAGCAGGAGCGCAGAATAAGAGTAGCAGTACCCCACAACAATAGCCTTGTGATTTCCCCCCTCCCCCAGCTCCTTCTTGGGTCAGGACTCCTACAGTTACAACCCTGTGACATTTTAGATTATAAATTGCTGAAATTTATGATTTTTGGGGGGGGGAGGTGTTTTTTTTAAAAATCCTACGGCTGTGAAATAGACCAAAATGGACCGTGAATTGGGTAGGCCCCTACCCGTACGTAGCTAGCCGAGAACGGTGCTGGAGCCGGAATGCAGCAGCTGCTGCAGGAGGCAGGAATTGTTCCAGCTCCACCTTTGCTGCAGTCTCGCTGCCCCAGTGGAATTGTATCGATCCTTCCATTGCTCCAGAAACCAGCTCCTGACACTGACAAACTCCTCTATTGCTGCCCTGTCTCTAATCGCCCATCCTCAGGGAAGCTCACGGAGAGCGTTCTCCAGGCCGGCCTGTGCATCCCCCATGATGGTTTGATCAGGTATCCATGCTCACTCATGTCACCATGCCAGCAGCCTCAGGCACTGTTTGTTTTGGGGGCAGTGGTTACTGGCCTGTGGATCGCAGTCAGAACTGTCCCTAGCTGTTCATTATCTGAGCACTGCCCTGTCCTGCGCACAAAATGAGCCAGCTGCACGGAACGTGGTCATGTCATTAAAGCCTATATCGCCAGGCAGCAGAACCGAGGGCTAACAGGAGGCTGCACAGGCGCCTGTAATTAGGGCGGTTCCTGCCTGTGTGTGTGTGTGTGTGTGTGTGTGTGTGTGTGTAATAGAACATATATGGGGTTAGTCACATTCCATCTGTCTGTGTCTTGGGGACAGCTTCAACCTGGAAAGGATGCTCACTACTGAGGCCGCAAGCCAGGCCCGAAACGCGTGCAGCCTGGGCTTCTCCTGAAACCGGCTCCTTGTCCAATTCCTGCTTCACTGCTGCCACGTAGTGGTGAAATGCAGCTTGGACTGTGGGTGATGTGGCACAGTGCAGCAAGGAGCTCTGGGTGATGGAAAAGAGCAAAATCACAAGAGAAACGTGACTCTGCCGCCGGGTAGAGCCAATGAGTTCCTATATTAATAGCGTTCGTGGCCAGAAGGGACTATTAGATCAGCCTGATCGCTGGTGTATCACAGGCCATTACATTGCACCCAGATAGCCCTGTATGAAACCCAGCAACTTGACTTTGAGATCTTCCTGAAAGGCATCCAGCCTTGAGCTGAAGGCATCAGGAGATGGAGAACCCTCTGCTACCAGCTAGTCACCCTGACTGGGAACAATCTGTGCTTAATTTCTGTCTGGCTTCAGCTTCCAGCCAGTGGTTCTCGTTTGGTCTTTCTCCTCTCGATTCAAGACCCTCTTAGTACCAGGGATGTTCTCCTGGTGGAGATACCTGCACACTAATCTGGTCACCTTGCAATTGGCCTTCTGATGAGCTGAATGGACAGAGCTCTAGCTCTCGCTCTACGGTGTCTTCTCCAGCTCTCTTTCTGCACCCTCTTCCATTTTTCAACATCCTTCTTAAAATGTGGACCCCAGAACTGGAGGCATGATTCCAGTATTGGTCCTATCAATGCCATGTTCAGAGGTAAGATCACCACCTTGCTCTGACTCACTACTTCCCTGCTTGTACATCCAAGGATTGTACCACAGCATCACACAAGAGCTCATTTTTCAATCACTGCTTTCTAGGGCACAATCTCCCATCTGCCTTCCTTGCAGTCCTGGTCCTCAGTGCATAACTTTGCAGTCGGGTGTATTTACCACATTTTGTTTGACTGGGGCCATCTTCCCAAGGAGTTCAGATTGCTCTGCAGGGCTGCCGAGAGGCGGGTTCGGGCCCCGGTGAAAAAAAATTTTTTGGACCCCCCCCCAGCAAGGACGGACCGACTTACCAGGGCCAGGGAAGCCGGGCCCTGGGCCCCCTTCCGGAGAACCGGGCCCCAGTAATTTGTACCGGCTTCCCCCCTCTCGTCGGCCCTGTCGCTCTGTATGACTGCCCTGCCCTCATTATTTAGAACTCAGCCAGTCTTTGGGGGGGATTTTTAAATTCCCAAGGTCGCTTCCCCTGACCCATGGAGCTAGTCTGCACTGAGGAACACGGGAAATGTGTTCCCTGGGGCTGGGTCTCTTGCTCAGTCTGCTGAAGCATCTAGCACGGGCTGCTCTCAGCTGGGATGGATCCCTGGCCTGGTCCAGCCTGGCAGTGCCTGTTCCTATAACTTGCTGAGGTTGGGGCCCCACTGGGCCAGGTGCGTTATAAACCCCACCCGTGAGATAGGTCCTGCCCCACAGTGGAAATCCATGGCTTTAAAAGCGGAGTTGGGTGCATGTTTGCTGGAGTGCAGTCCTGCTTCTGTCTGTCACACTAACGCTGCTCACCGTGACATGGGGTTACAGCTACAGCTAAGGGCTGACGGCTCAGCTCCCGAAACGCCAGGCGATGTTCAGAGGCGGCTGTAGGTGTTTAGCGTGGACCTGGCTGTGGGCCTGAGCAGCCCAGGGGCGGTGGGCTGGCTTGGAACAGTGCAGTTCTGAACCCTGCAGGACCGTAGCTGGGATTTCTTTTAAAAAAAATAGTCGAAGAGGAGACAGACCTCCTCGACGAAGGCAGCCCTGAGGCTGAGCAGTGGGGAAGGGAATGGAAAGGGTTCCTTGCATTGATTACTAAACTCGTACTCGTACTCCATGTGCCCAGCTGGAGCAGGATTGCAGTTTCTAATTGCTGCCCTGTGCATCTAACCAATCCAGCTGCTCTGTGCAAATGACCTGGAGGTCACGAGACGGCTGCTCTCTCTGCAGAATGAACCAGGCCCCCACCGTGGGGTTTGAAGCCGACGTCGGGGGCAGGACCACCCATCACTTCATGTACCCAGAGAGTGCCAAGAACCTGCCTACCAATGTCAGCTTCGTGCTGGTGCCCTTCAAAGCCCTGGACCTGCTGTGGATCACGAGCGCCCTGTCAACTGGGCAGATCAGATTGTGAGTAGCCAGCGAGGCTGCGGGAAGAAACACCCCTCCTACCTGGCCTTTGGTTGGCGAGCTCCGAGACGCTGTGTGCCAGCCCCTCTGGTGCCACTCGGGGGACACCAAGCCTGTCCCCATTGGCTACTGGCTCCCAGGGCAGCACTGGGAATGAACAGAAGCCACCATCTTCTGATGGCTTCTGCTCAGAGTCCGATCCTGCACCACCAAAAGCCAGTAGTGAACGGTGCCATTGGTTCCTTGGGCAATGGATCAGGCCCTAAATAAGCCTCTCGTTCAGCTGCCTGTGGTATTCAGGAGTGCCCAGGGCACTCCCCGAGCGGCAGCCCCTTGCGGTAGGGCAGGGGATTTGCTAGTAGGACGTAGTGCTGAGGAGACTAGCCGGGCTGTGCTCCGTGCAGGGCAAGTCGCATTCGCCAGAGCTGAACTCTCCTGGAGGGCAGAGTGGGCGAGAGCCGGTGGTTTGACTGAGAGCCAGACTGGCGTGGAGAGAATTACAGCATCTGCCTGCTTAATTTGAGGCAGCAGGCACTGGGCAGTGGAAATGTGCGGTCCCTAAGCCAGACCCTTTAATGCCTACGGTGCAAAGGGGGCCCTGGGGAGACTCTGAGCAGCTCTTCTTCCACCCATGGGCTTGTCACTTCCCGTCAAGCTTGTTTAATGCTGAGCCGAGCCGTAATCTCGGACTGCCACCCCCTGCAGATGCCCGCACGGGCTGGTAACTCGCCCTCGCTGCTCTACCCGCACAGTGAATTGGAGCCATTCCTAATGCAGGGAGGGAAGGAAGGGATCGTTTGCAGAGCCCCCCACTGCTGCCCTCCACAGGAAAGGTATGGTACTGCCTGAGGTACCTAAGTATTCACCTCCTTTCCTTCTAACACGATCCCGTAATACTAGAATGAGAAACCATTGCCAAGGTGACTGGAAGGTAAATGCAGGGAAAGTAAAAGGAAAGAGGGCGTAATCTCTCTGGGCCTCTGTTTCCCCATCTGTAAAGGGGGGTCTGTCTGTCTACCCCCAGCAGGACCCAGCTACTGGGCAGGGAGGGAGGAGTGCATTGGCAGTTCCCCCTCACCACCCTTGGCAGGCCAGGATCTGTGTTTCAAAGGCCCCGATTCAGGAGGGTACTTAGGCGTGTACATAACTGTAAGCACCAGAGCGTTGCTCCTGATGTCAGTGGGACCAGGCTGCAGTACCCTCCTGAATCGGGCCACAAGTGACTGACCTCTCCTGTTAGTTGTGCCCTGCCGTGTGTGTACCCTCTCATGGTAACGCCTTGTGGAGTGCTGTGTGCCTTGGAGATAACCTGCCTCTCTGCTATTCCAGCACGTATGCGCCTGTGAAGCCCTTCCTTCGTGTGGACAAGGAGAAGGTAAGGCTGGCTCCAGGCTCCCTTCCCTAGGCCTGCCCTGACTGTTGGGGGGCTACAGAACACCCTGCTCGGCATCCGCTGACTAGAGAAACCCCCACTCTTGGTGCCCTCTGGAGCATTTCTCTTAACTCTGCCTTGGCTCTTCGGCACTGAGAACATAGGCAACCGTTCCAGCCCTGGCTGGAAAATGAATGTCTTTGTCCAACAGCTTCATCCCTAGTGCAGACAAGGCTGCGAGGGCTCTGGGGTAGCTAGAAGCCGGTGAACGTTGCTGTATCTTCACGATGAGGGGTACCATGAACTTCTCAGACTCTTCACTTCTCGTGGTTTGGGGTTTGCCTTCTTCCAAAGGTTGCACCGTGTTCTGCCGATCCCACAGCTGATCTTGCATTTGGTTGTGTCCCCATGAGAGCGGTGGCCTGGAGCTGGTCAGCCCTGGGAGAGTGCACCAGATTGCTGCAGAACCAAGCAACGTGGGACTGGCTTTGCAGTGGCCAAATTAGAATGTTTCTGACCATTAGAGGAGGGAGGTTCTAGACCAGCCTATGCTCCTGAGCTACTTGTGCACATGCTTCTCCCCTCCCTGTGTTTTAGTTTTGGGGAGCATTTACACAGCCTGACCTCTGGACCTCGGCTTTCTTCCAGGTGCAGATCTACAACCCAGCCTTCTTCAAATACATTCATGACAGGTGGACCGAGCACCATGGGCGATACCCCTCCACGGGGATGCTAGTGCTGTTCTTCGCGCTTCACGTTTGTGATGAGGTGGGTTCAGGAATGGTTGGTAAGGCCGCCAGGGCAGAGCCAGAGATCTGGGGTTCATGTGATGTGCCCTCCCCTGCACTCACCTCCTCACCATGCTGGCAAGAGACAAACCGTCCAGCAGGGCACTGGCCAGTAACACTCAGTCCTAGCCAGCTTCACACAGTCAGTACTAAGCCTAGCATTCCTGCACGGGAGCCTAGCATTGCCGGAGTCTGCCCACTGTTGCCAATGGTGATTGTCTCCTAGACAGCGATTTCTGCTATGATCTATCCATCTCGTGCTGAAATGGCCTGAAAAAGCCAATCCAAGTTCTGCATCAGACTTGCAGGCTTCCTTCCTCTGGGGAAAGCATGAGCTCCCTCTGGGAGAGATGGTGATTTGCCAGGAGTGGTAGCAGGGCACCTTAGGCTGGGCTGGGCTAAGGGTTCTGCTTTGTGCTTAGGACTTGGGTAGCTTCTTCGCGGGGTTTATCTGAAGCCCACTGTGCTGCCTGGTACCTTTCCCCAGCTGGCCCTTAGAAGATCTTCGTTCAGGTGAAACACAACCCCAAACGGTCGTCTTTCTGAGATCCCAGATCAGATGGGGCCATTGTGATCATCTAGTCTGACCTCCTACATGACCCAGGCCAGAGACCTTCCCCCAACAGTGTTACGTAACAAACTGGTGCCCATAAACTGTGACCCAATCTTAAAAGAGAGCGAGAGAGACCTTAATTCCAGCCCATGGCGCTGACTCTCCTCCCCAAACTACAGCATGAGGCCATGCTCTTGGCCTGCCTAGCACATCCAGGGTTGTGGGTTCAACTTCTGTCTGGTGGACCACACAGATCTCAGTATGATGACTTCTAATGGCTGGACTCCAGATTGGTGTGCAGAAAGGGTTCCCTGAGCAGATTGCTGTAATGTACCATGTTACACCAGTGTGTGGGATTTCCCAGGCTGGATCAGGCACCGGCCCAGCATCCTGGGCCCAGCCTTGGCTAATGCCTGATGTGTCGGAGGCAGGCAGAAAAATCCACAATGCACCTTCCTGCCCCAAAGCAGCATCTCTGCTTGCCAAGCTCCGATGCTCTTGATGTAATTGCTATTCCCCCTCTCTGGCTGCAGGTGAATGTCTTTGGATTCGGGGCAGACAGCCGGGGCAACTGGCACCATTACTGGGAGAACAATCGCTACGCAGGGGAGTTCCGGAAGACCGGGGTGCATGATGCGGACTTTGAGGCGCACATAATTGACATGCTGGCAAAAAGCAGCAAGATCGAAGTTTATCGCGGCAACTGACGCTCTGGGCTCTGTCCTCTAGCTTTCCTTTCAGAATCAGGTTTCAAGAGATGGGATAGCTGTCGCTGGCCTTGCTGTGACAGATCCCCAACCAATCACAATGAGCTACAGGGTTCAGTCTGTGACCCCAGCTGACCAGTGGCCAAGCGGGGGTACTTGGTTCTGCCGGTCAATCATGTTTGGAGAGAAAAGGAAACTTCTTTTGGTTTAAAGGTTTTGGATGAAAAGGATTTACAAAGAAAACCGGCCCCTGGTTATGTTGGAGGCTTCCAGCCCAGTTCTCCTCATGGTCAAACCAAATGCTGCTCCTTTTTTTTTTTTTTTTAAACCAATCATAGTTTCAGAACAAAGCCCAACCAATCATGGCCACAGGCCGAAGGCAAAGCTGCATGTTTCGACCAATCTCCCAGTGCAATGACACTAGCCTGTGACCCTATGGAATGAGGTGGTTTTTACATGAGCCGCCCCATTCTGAGCCCCAGCCAGAACTGTTTGGAACAAGCCTGGAAACACCTGGGTGAACGTCTCCATTTTTAATGTTCTTTGAGATTGGCAATCGCTCGCCCAGAGGAGGCTCCAGTGTCTCTTTGTTTTGTACAATCTGGTTCAAAATACTGAACAGACAATCAGTTCCTTTTGGGTGTGGGCACAATCAGTTTGACTGGGAAAGTTCCAACTTGGCAAAGGGAGGGGATGGGGGAGTAGAGGAAGGGGTGTGAGGTGGTTTTTGACAGCCAGTTGGGTCCAAACGGTTAGGAATGGAGCCTGCTGAGAAGAGTTCTTGCTGAGCAGCGGATTTTAAAGCCATTGGAAACATCAAAAGGGAGAAGCAGCATCTGGGTGCTTCTGATGTAGGGTCTTGGCAGACTGGAAGCTTCTGAGACTGACCAGTAGTTAAAGCTGGTTGGGGGCTAGTCTCAATAAGTGGGAGGAACAGAGAGGAGGGGAACCTCCATTTAACGCCTGGTGTCTGGCTTTTTACTCCCGTGAGAAGGGGCAGTGTCTTGCTCTGGGACTGACTGATAGGGCCGAATGAAGAGAAGCCATGCCAAAGGCAGCTAAGAAATCTGAAGAACCTCTGGCTTAGACCCTTTCTCCATCTCCATCCCAATCTCACGTGGGTTTAGAGAGGGAAGGGGGAATTCTCTACTGTAGAACCACACCCTACCTCCCCACACCTGTCGCTCCCCCACAAATGTTGCTTCCATGATCTCTTCCACCAGAGCATGTTCTTGCAACAAGCTGTCCTTGTCAGAGCCTTGGCAAGTTCTGATGACAGGGAAGCGGTGGCCCGCGGCTGGCTACTGTCCTGCTTTTCCAGGTTCAGTGTAAATTTTCCCACTCATCCTGACATCAGAATGGAGCCACGACAGCAACTAGCCATTTAGCTGGAAGTTGCCAGGGTGTGGTGAAGGGATTGTCCTAGCAGTTAAACAGCGGATCTCATTGCTGATGTTATGAGCAGAGACTCTCCTCTCTATCTAGATGGCTGCTTCTCAGCATTGCTGATGCTAATTTGCCCCTGCAAAGAAACAGCTGCGGCAGCTAGTGAGAGTTGGCCGAGGGGCATCAAAGGAAGACTTGAAAGGAGAGAGGTGGGGAGCAGGGAGGATGGATTTGTAGAGAACTTGCCAGAGAGGCACCCGCTGAAAGCTCTGTGAATCAAGGCAGGGGGCCGTCCTTGATGGAGATCCCAACATTAGTGCTTGGGCTGGGGATGCTTCTGCACACTAGATAGAGGTGGGGGGGAAATGGATTTCCTTTCTGTTACTAGATGAAAGAGCAAATTGTGGAACCCTTAGAAGGTGGGTGAATGAAGTGTGTTTAAAAATGAAAAACCAAATCTAGACGGCCCAAACCCTGAAGCGCTTGCCCCGTTTTTAATTATCAAGGACCTCTAGGATTTGACTCATTCATGGACTAATTGCCTTTGGGCAGGAGTCTGAGTTAAGGGTAACTGGAAAGGCTTCTGTGAAATCTTATAACCACTGGAAGGAGCATCTCACGCCCGCTGACTTTCACAGGCTCCCTTTTGCAAGCCGAGATCTTTCTGCATACCCTTCACTCTTCTCACCCAGTAGGGATGTCCTGCCGTTCCTGAGCACTCATTTTAGCTTGGCCTGGACCATGCCACGGGACTGGAGCCCAACCTAAGCCAGTCCTAGCATTGCACTGGGAACTCTCGTCTCCTCTGCCTTTGTGAGGTTTAAGGCTACAGACACGGTCAAGTGAGAGCTCCTAGCCTAGCAGTAGGATGCAAAGAGAGTGAAATAACCTCATCCAACTACAGAGGAGGCTTCCCTGTTTGTTTGGGGGGATTGGTCCAAACTGGGGTGTGTTCCATTAGGGAGCAAAGCCTGCAGCTATGAAATGTTCTCACAGGTATTAGCCAAATCGAAGGAGAACGGTTTCTTGGTTGGTTGGGTTTTTCAGGTCGGTATCTGATGGACTAAATAAAATGCAATCATGCCAAACAGTATTGAATGGAATAACTTATTCCGATTTGTATCATAGCTGGGTTGTGTGGTATTGGGAGACACAGGCCCAGAGCGGCCAGATCTCCTTTTTGCAATAGTTATTTAAAGAAATTAGGCTGGGGAAAAGGGGTTCTTTTCGTATCTGTGATGTTTCTGGATGGCAATCTCTGCCGTTGTGAGGGTTCTTCTGCCGTTGTGACATGTACGTCCTTGGGCCAGCCAAAGGGCTGGCTCTTGTTTTCTATCTACAGGGCTCTGAAGACGTGAGGTGGGTGAAGGTCTGAGGCTGTTTTTGAAAACGAAAGGTTCTGCTTGTGATGTCATGCGATCACATGACCTGCCTGCCGAGCAGTCATTTTGGATAATCCAGGACAAAAGAAGTAACTCCACAATATTGACCCTCTGAGGCTTGTACTAGTGTATTGGAAACCAAGATCTAGCAAGCCGTTGCATGCTGGGGAGTTTGAGAGGGCAGTGAAACCTGTGTCCTTTCTGCACTGCTCTCTTCTTGGGAGCCAGGGCAGGGAGAAGTGGTTCAGTGCCAGCCCACTCTCAGCTATCTTTAGAAATAAAACACAAACCATGAGCACCAAAGAGTGCCTTGAATCACATACTGTCTGTCACACTGGCCTCCACCCACTGACCCTGCTGTGTCTGGGGCTCATGAACCATGCCAGGATGTCGATGTTGTCTGCTTTTAGTGGCAGTCTTGGCTGCTTCCTTCGTTGTTTCCCTGCCGCCATGGTAAAAACCAATCCGAGTGAGGTGCTGGGGTTAGCTGAAAAATGCCCCGCGTGGGGAGAGCAGAGAGGCTGCCAGACACGGCCTTTTCTGGAGCTGCTGCTGCACTTCCATCCCTGCTGCTGCTCTTGGTGCTGGCTGGTGCAACGGGATGGCAGAAGCACCTGGTTAAAAATCCAGTTGCTGTCTTTGGAAGGGCTGGTCTCACTCCTGGCTGATGGGCAGAGGCGGGACTGGCTTGACAATCAGGGAGTGACAGGAGCCACCCTACCAACTGGGATGTTCCCATGTGGTCTCTAATCCAAGAGCCAGTCTGGTGGCTTGGTGTCCTGCAAAGCACACTCCCCACAGTTCGGTGGGCATTGCCCAGCTGGAGAAGGAGGGGTGATTCCATTTTTCAGTTAGTTCACCTTGTTGCAAGGACTTGCTAACACTTCTTTCCTTAGCAGACTGGCCAACAAACACCTGCATGAGCATGCTGCAACTCACCCCCACGGAAATGGGAATGTGGGGTGTGTTGTCTACAAATACCACTGTACTGTACATAGAGGAAACTACACAGAGGCTATGGGCAAGGTGTACTGGTGCCTTCCAGCATGGAGCAGAGATGGAGAGGAGACGAGTGGAACCAGCTTGGGCTCAGCTGAGACTGCCCCAGTTTTTCTCCGTCACCATCAAAACAGCTCAGAAATAGCTCTGCACTCAGTCGTGGCTGCCCAAGGATTGGGGCAGCCCTGACATGCGGGGAGCTGCAGAGAGCAAGTTTGTCAATTCAGGGCTGGTCCAGGATGGTTCAGTCTCGAGGAACTTTGAAAGACAACCCAAGGTTCCAATTCTGCATAGATTCCTTCTGCACATGCTCAGGTTCATGCAGCTGAGTAGCTCCATTCGAGTCAGTGGGGCTATTCACATGCATCTCTGGTGGACTGGAGCCCAAAATGCTCCCACCAACGGGAGAAATGGAGCGTTCCTCTGTGGTGCACCCATGGGTCCTGTGGTATCCTACTGAATTTACAGTCATCTTCTGGATGTCTTGCACTGCTGGGCTCTCTGTAAAGGTGACTCATGGTCCAGCCCTGTCTTTGCCCAACCTTCCAATAAACCAGTCCGAAGAGCAGCTTGGCAGCCTTCCCCATAGCCTCTGTGTACTTTGCTGCTTCTACACACCACTGTCTTAAAACTATTTTTTTGTTAATAAAAGGATTAATCTGAACCGTTCTGTTCCTCTCCTTCTGTTGTAAGCAGCCTGCACAGCTGTGCCTGCTCTCCCCTGCCCTTAGGTTTTAGTATTTATGCGCACTTTTACTGTATTGGAGGGGTTTGTTTTCTTTCATGTGGCACAGTTGGAAAAATGGGGTTTATTTTATGTTGTACAAAATAAAATCTGTATCTGTTCCTTCTCCTGGTGTGTGTGTACTTTAAGCCTCTGGTGTTGTATGGTATTTGAGCTGGACATGAGCAGTGGCGGGAAGTCACTATCGTCTAATGAGGAAAGAGGGTCAGATGGGCCAAAACTCTGATTTCACGCTAGCCTCCTCTGGTCCACTTGCTGGGTAGGGCCTGAGAACAAGGCCGGCTTCAGGAACTGCGGGGCCCGAGTCGAATACTCAGCGGTGGTCCAGAGCTTCTTTGGCACTTCGGTGGCGGGGGGTCCTTCACTTGCTCCGGGTCTTCTGCGGTATTGAAGGACCCACTGCCGAAGTGTCATCAAAGACCCTGAGCGAGTGAGGGACCCCCTGCTGCCGAAGACCTGGACTGCTGCCAGGTGAGTTTAAAAAGGCGCCAAGCCTGATTCAGGGGGATTGGCCTAAAGCCAGCCCTGCTTGCCCATACTCCATGCAAAGCATTACATATGTTAATTGCTACCCAGTATCTCTCTCAAGTTCTTGTTGCACTCACCAAAACCATCCGGTCATAACAGCGGCTAGGTCAGCCATTCCAATTCTTGTAATACACACACCCCACTTCAGAGTATGAGGAAATACTTCTGGGCTCTGTTCTAATTTATTTTGGGATTAGATTCCTTTTGAAATGATTACTGCACATTTACATTATTCATTTAATAGAATATCAGGGTTGGAAGGGACCTCAGGAGGTATCTAGTCCAATCCCCTGACACATTTTTACCCTGGTTCCCTAAATAGCCCCCTTCAAGGATTGGGCTCTCAACCCTGGGTTTAGCAGGCCAATGCTCAAACCCCTAAGCTATCCCTCCCCAGAGTTGATAATCTGGTTTCTTAATATAAGGCAAAGTCTGCTGATAACGTTGTCCATAACACATGCTATACAGACTGGAAATAACTTTCCGTAGGACCCAGGGAATTATTCCTGGCGAAATTCTAATTTCTCTCTCTCAGAATCCCTTCTGCATTTTCAGGTTTTCTCTGTTCTAGGAAATTTTAGCAAAAACTTCCCCCTGTACAGAAATTTGATTTCTCTGCATGGGCTGGGGATTGAGCCCTGGCTTCAGGGTGGGAGATTCTAATTCTCACAACAATTGGAGAAACACAGGGACCATCTGACTCTGAAGTTACTCCCATGTCCGAGATCCTTTTGATTTCCTTATGAGTTTGCTCTGACATTTTCCCAGTTGTCCAGTGGGCTCTGCTGAGTGCGGGTTGCGATCCCGCAGTATCCAGCTATGGACCATTTCATGAGGCAGACCCTGGCCTGCTGGAAAATACCTGCCAGTGCCTTCGCAGCACAGCCAGAATGTCTGCTTGTCAGTGAGAGTTATCTTCGCATCCCTCAGTGCTCCACGGTGAGGTGTCATCGTGGCATTCAGCTCTCAAGGCAAGGGGCTGTGAGAATCCTACCCTCAGGGCCGGCGCTTCATTAGGCGACCCTAGGCGGTTGCCTAGGGGGGCAGGATTTGCGGGGGTGGCATTTTGTCATCAGCAGAAATTTGGTGGCGGGGGGTCCTTCCGCTCCAGGTCTTCAGCGGAAATTTGGCAGCGGGTCCTTCGCTCGCTCCAGGACCCACTGCTGAGTGCCCCAAAGACACGAAGCAGAAGGACCCCCACTGCCGAATGCTCAGAGGAGGAGTGCTGCTGCCTAGGGCGGCAAAAACCCTGGTGCCACTCCTGCCTACCCTGCACAGCACAGATCATGGTTACAAAGGCTTCGCAGCTGTGATATGCTTTGAACCTGTTTCTATCACAGTCAGGCGCAGCCCGGGTACGGGGTCTTTGTATGCTGAAGATAACGTCATTAACCATTCCTCCCACCTCCGAAGGGCCCTCCCCTGCACTCTGCATTTTGAATTTTAGGGACTCACCCCCATCGAATTACCACTCACGAGGATTATGAGTAGACTGTGCTTTTGGAGCTGCTTGGCTTTTTGCTGCACTATCCCCACCTCAGGTTTTGAATCCTCCCTTGCCCTTTGTACATATTCAGCCACCAGCTTCCTCTCTGTTTCAGAGCCACTCTGCCAGGAGTTTCTGTGATCGAGGGGATCTCTGATGAATCTCCTATACAGCAGATGAAATGGGGAAAAGCTTGTGGACTCCTGGGGTATCTCTGTGATGGGTTTTCCCTAGGGTGCAAGGTGGAACTGGGGTACTGCTGAGCCCTCTAGTTTACCAACCTGAGCGCCCTCTCACACTGTGATGCTGTGAGAAGCTGCAAACCTCTTCAGGTATTGCGCTCACACAGCCATCCACACCCAGCTGAGTTACATGAATGCTTCTCCTAGCCACTCATGAACTAACAATAGAGAGGCACCAGCCAGTTCCTCCAACTCCCCAGCGTTGTACCTCAGCGATGTCCCATCTTGCCCTGGGGAGAAGCCTGACCAGTGAGAGCTTATTACCTAGCCTACCCCTCCCTCAATGTGGAGAGGACATGCACCAGCTTTTGTACACGGAGCAGATTTCCCAAGCACCTCAACCAAAACACCCTGTTGACGGTAAAATATAAAACATTTTAAGTTGGTTACCTAATAAATAAAAGTAAAATTGCCATCTGTGTTTTATAAACTAGACAGGCTTTAAATGAAGCATTGGTTCCCCCTGTTAGATAATACAAGCAGGTCACAGATATTCCATACACAGACTGGAAGTCTCTTCGGCCTGTGACCACCTCCCCAGTTCCATCTTTGTCCTCCAGATGTGTTTCCAGGTGTTGAGTTCTGGGGAAAGAGGCCAAATGATGTCACTTCCCCTCTTTTATATTTTCTTCCAGCTTGGTAGAAAGACCTTTTGCTGTGACGAGGCCCTACCACATTCACAGTCTATTTTGGTCAATTTCACAGTCCTAGAGTTTTTTAAATCATAAATTTAATGATTTCAGATATTTAAATCTGAAATTTCACAGTGTTGTAACTGTAGGGGTTCTGACCCAAAAGCGAGTTGGCCTGGGGGGGAAGGGGCAGTCACAAGGTTATTGTAGGACTATCACAGTATTTCCACCCTTCTGCTCTGCTGCTGGTAGTGGCGCTGCCTTCAAAGCTGGGCTTCCAGCCAGCAGCCACCACTTTCCAGCTGCCCAGCTCTGAAGACAGTGCCACATCCAGTAGCAATGCAGATGTAAGGATGGCATGGGATGGTATTGCCACCCTTTCGTCTGCGCTGCTGCTGGAGGGGCACTGCCGTCAGAGCTGGGTACCTGGCCAGCAGCTGCTACTCTTCGGTCATCCAGCTCTGTAGGCAGCACAGAAGGGTGGCAGCACCACGGCCCCCCTACAATAACCTTGTGACCCCCTGTCATGGTATAATTCCCAAATCTGAACCTTCACGTCCAAAATCTGGGTACCAGCATGAATCCTCTAAGCTTAATTATCAGCTTAGATCCTATAGTGCTGCCATCAACCAGAAATTCCAGTGTCTGGTACACTCTGTCCCCCAGAAACCTTCCCTGGGGACCCCAAGACTCAGATTCCTTGAGTCTCACAACAAAGGGGAATAAACCATTTCCCTCCCTAGGTTACCCTGGAAGATACTGTAATTTAAACCCCTTGAATCTAACACACAGAGGAATTCCCCCTCACTCTTCCTCTCTCCCCTCACCCAGAGGCAAAACAGATTCAGCTACAGTGAATCTAAAACAAAGAGGAATTTTATCTCTCCCTTCGTTTCTTCTGTCTCCCTTCTCCCCCCACCAATTCCCTGGTGAGTACAGACTCAATCCCCTTGAGCCTCAACTAGGAAAAAAAAAATCAAACAGGTCTTAAAAAGCAAAACTTTTAATAAAAAGAAAGAAAAAACATAAAAATTGTGTCTGTAATCAAGATGAAATATGACAGGGTTTTCCAGCTTATAGAAAATGGATAAACAGCCTTATCCAGAAAAAATACAATTTAAAATATTTCCAGCAAACTACACATTTGCACATAAAGAAAACCAAATAAAAAAAGCCTATCCTGTCTTTCTACCTTTGTACTTACAGATTGGAAACAGAAGATTAGAGAGCCTGTCGAGACGTGTGGTGCCCCTCAGAGCCTAGAGAGCAACAGACACAGAGCAAAGGCCCCACACCCCAACTTCCCTCCACCAGAGTTGAAAGTATCTTGTCTCCCGATTGGTCCCCTGGTCAGGTGTTCCAGGTTCCTGTTTTGTTAACCCTTTACAGGTGAAAGAGACATTAACCCTTAACTATCTGTTTATGACACCCCCCCCCCATTTGAGTTGGGACCCCCAGGCTGAGAAACGCTGGTCTCCCCTGTGAAATCTGTACAGCATACGGGAAAGGACAGACCAGATTTCACCGTCCGTTACATGTTGTTTGGTAGGGCCTTGGCTTTGTCTGTTACACCAATTACACTAGACCAATGAAAACCAGCAGGATCTTATTAAAGGAGACAAGACTTTTGTCACATTTACTGTAAATATCATAATAAAACAAAAGATAACAGTGTCACGGAGTACCCGGGCGATGCTCTGGAACTGCTCCCCACCAAGCCAGTCAGGACTTTGGGGAGCCTCCTCTCCCTTGGAGCAGACTTGTTCAGGGCAAGAAGCTCACACGTCTTCACCTCCTTCATCTTTAGCATAAATACATTCATCACACTTAAATCTTTCACTGTATCTGATATACGACAAAAACTGACACATACAGTAAAATGCTCATGATTTGTATTAAAACTGTAAAATCATTATGTACCCTGCAATGATATCTTCCGTTAGGAAGAAATCTGGTCTGAGGCACACATTGTAAGAGCACTCGAAGATTCTCAGTCCCCAACCTCCCTGGCAGAAGAGATTTTCTATTAGATGTAACAAAATAGACCGAAAAAATTGGACCATCATGTGCGCCTCACTAACCCATGATGAAAATGAATTAAAGGCTGACGACTAAGAGGGTCATCGATTCTAAGACACACAGACCTGTTTATGGCCTGAGAAGACTTACTTTTTTCTTCTGTCCCTTTTTAGTCTCTATGGGAGTAATCGAGGCCTTTAGGAAGCAAGGGCAACAATTTCTCATCTGTCTTTGAGTGACAAATTCTCATTATATCCGCTTTTTTTTTAAATTAACCACAACGACTCTGTTAATCTTACACACTTTCGTATAAAGGAGTAAGTTCATCTGTAGTGTACCTCCATACTAGAGTTATTGGCTATCCAGCAATAATATTTAAACAGCAGAACTAGAATATTGAGGGTTATAATATTAGAGTCTGCTCAAAGGGAGCTGAACATGACATGTTATATCAATAACAGCGAGTGCATGTTTGTTCACACGTGAAATATTGTGTTGATGGGAGACCTTAACTTTAAAAAAAAAGAATAGAATCAGAAAGAAGGTTAAGCATACAGGGCCTATCACGGGACCGGGCAAGGTCCATCCCCAGCCCAAGTCATCACTGCTGCACCAAACAGTGGCCAATGCAGTGTCCATACGAGGCTCATGACCTAACAGGTAATCAATGAGAGTGATCTCTCCTCCACATGCCATTCATCATCTCCACCCATCCTGACAAACGAGTGGGACACTCATATCCTTACCACATCGCCTCGGCTAAACTAACACATTAATCCGGACTTAACCTCCATCGAATATTATCTAGTTCTTCTTATTAAACCATTAACGTTATAAGTCCTAGCCTCAACAACTCTCCTCCAGGCAGGAGAATTCCACAGTTGACCTGTGTGCTGATGCTGAAGAAGCAATTCCTTACTTTGTTTTAAACCTTCTGCTCTAATGTAATTCATCTTGGCGTGACGCTCCTGAGTTCTTATATTGGGCAGTAAATAATTTTTTCCTATCACTTCATCAACACCACTCACTTCCAATTTACTATCTACTCTTCACGGTCTCTCATATCGCCCCACTCTGGTTCTCTTTAATCCAAGATGATAAAGATCTAGCCTATTTATTCCATTCTACTCATATGGGACCCGACATTCAAAACCCTAATCCATTTTGTTCGCTCTCTCTGAACCTTTATTCTAATGCCAGCATATCTTTTTTTGAAGATGAGGACGAACCCACATCTAGTAGTAGCAGTATTACAACAGATGTGGGCATACATTGCGCGATCTTTATATAAGTTTGAGGGCCATACTTAAGACATTACCTAACAACTTACTTTCCACCTCTGTCTTAACTGAAGTTTGCGCTCTGAACACATCTTGTCTTGCTTGCAGTTTTAGGTCTCTTATTGGGGCCCAGGCTGACAGCACTCCTCCGCCATCAGCACCACAATGACACATGGCGACTACAGTTATCTCGCATTCAAAGGAGGAAACAACGTCTCGCCAGCAGATTGAGGTGCTATCTGGGCCCTCTTGTCTGCCGATACTTAAGGGCGACCTCTCACCACACTGGGGCCACAACAACAAACCGTATTCAGAGCAACAGACCCATTAAGGAATCAGTCCATTCGTCACAAGAAGACACACCGGAGGGGAGAGGATTCGCTGTATCGCATACCAAGGCACAGACCCAGAGGGAAAGGCCCGTAACGTGAGCTTCTTTGCACTGTCCATCTGGAGCTCTAAGGCGAGATGAGGCCTCCAAGAGTCCTGCTCCATGGCTTTTGTGTAGGGGCGCGCCGAGTCTTAGGAGCGAGCGCCACGGCTGGACCTCACCGTGATCTACCTAAGGGCATTTATCTTTTTTGGCGCGCGATGCTTCCATCTCTAGTCGTCTCACTTACGTCACTTGGTAACACAGCATAGCTAGTGAGCTATTTTAGTGCAGTCTCACTAGGCTTCATCAGAATAGGAGTCAAGCCGACATTAGTATTTTTCAAGAGCAAGAGTTCTGATTAACTTATCTGCAGCTACGCGCTCTGTACGTTACACCACTGCAACTATCTCCATTCATAGTCTACCGTTGATTCTTAATCCACTCCAACCTCCATTATTTCCAGGGTGGGCACAATAAACTAGTTGTATCTTGACGTGTGAGCCAAGTGCATCTGCCAGGATATCAGAGGCTAGTAGCAATATACCAAGTTCAATTGAATTGAGTTATGAGTTGGTAGTAGGGAATTGTCATGAGGGCTCTATTGAGCACATCTTCCTATACATACCACATGATGGACTATCTAACCACTGAGCCTATCTTGGTAACACCTAGAACTGTAGAACTAGATTCTCCTGTTACTTATGCCTCATATCAGACTGCTGTGACTCTGCAATAAGAGGGGGTGGATGAAGTTTATACAGCTTAAAGGTCGTGGAGCTGACACATACCACTTGTTCTTCCAGGTTTTTGTCTGGGATGTAATGTGGAGTGGTCTATCTCAAGCGTGTGAGGCAGCTTCCTCTTTACTACGTTGAAGCATGGGTAACTAGCTGTTTCTCAGTAAGTGTAATTAGGTCTTTTTGTCCATCCAATTCCCTCATACACCCCCTCTCATTAGGTCTACTGGTTGTAGTAGTACATCAATTCCAGGTTCTCTTGTCTCATCCATGAATGGTTTGTTCCAGTAGCCCACTTATTGTCAGATTGTCCTGGTTCCTCAACATCTGGCGCAGACCTTGTTAATCCAGGCAACGTCCGAGCCAGCATGACTCTCCTAGTTTGTGTCACTCTCATATTTGAGGTAGGCAGGTGAAGCATTAGGGGGTCTTTTGCCCAAGGACACCTACTGGAAAGTTGGGTACCAACCAGGATTTGAACCCCAGTCTCTCATATCAAAGGGCGGTCTCCCGTATCAAAGGGCAGAGCGCTTAACCACTACGCTATCCAGTTGCATATATATAATACTCATTTGCACAATCATTCATACAAGTTCTGTATAGATGTTATAGTTACCAGCCTAAAAGTTGCTTGTGACAGAATGCTGGCCAGGTATCCTGTACACAAGAGTGGAGCCGAGTCCGAGTCAGGTGCGCACCTGATGCTCCTGGAGGGTGGTAGCAGAACCAGAGACTCATTGAACTCAATGGCAAAACTCCCATGTCTTACCTTCTTAATTTTTAAAATGATCTGTAATGTTCTGCTATGAAACGGACAACTTGGGCAGGTTCTTCATTGTGATTTTGAAAATTGCCATTAATTTATTTTACATTTTGTCATGTAACTAAAAATTAGAAGCACGTTGCTGATGAACAAAGATTGCAAAACATTTTTGACTGGTCTAGACAAGGAGCTACCAGACTACAAGCTATTTGCATATAAATGTGATTCTGTAGATAAAGCAATAAAATGCACTGATGCTTTTATTGCTCCGTGTTTGCTATATGCATTTAGTTTGTTGTATTCATCTGCTCCTAAATTTCCAATGCTGTAACCACACTCATGGCTAAAACTGCATAGTTGGCAATTATCAAATGTGGCTCTGTACTATGGTTTCACTGAGTACTCAGATCCAATCCAGTGAAAAAAGAAAAAGTAATGTTTGTGGGTTTAGATATCTACTCTCCACAGGACTTGCCTAACCCGGTTCTTGTGAAAGCTAATCCTTGGACAAATTTAACCCCTCTGCTTTCAACATACTGCATTCCACACGGCTGACTTTTCAAAAACTGAACAGCAATCTTGGTCAGCCTTTTTCTGTGAATAACTCTTGATTCCTGACTAGCTTTATTTCATTATTTTAATGGAAAAAGGATGGGTACGTAACATGGGTACATACACAAATGTAAGCACAGTATGGTCATGTTTGTATGTTATACTTCAACAACTGTAGTGGGTTTAACCTATGCTATTTCTCAAAAAGAAGATGATTTGACGTCCTTTATTTTGTGTGTAAAGGAAAAACAATTCTTATATCTACAGTTTGGTTGGCATCATGGAGCAAAAACTCATTAACAGGGTTTATCCGAAATAAATGCTGGATTTATTTTTACATAAAAGCAAAAATGTACATGGCTTAATAACTAAAATACTGAACTTGTTCCATCCAATCAAATGTTATACTTTAGATACTTGTGACCTGTATATCGTTTTAAGACTATTGACATTTCTGATCATTTCAAAGTAAACTTTCAAGGGAAACATTCATTATGTTGCCAACAGTTCTTCATCAGAGTTGCAAAGAAAAACCTTCATTGTCTGTTCTTTGGACAGCTGCAAAGAAAAACCTTCATTGTCTGTTCTTTGGACTTTCCCATCCTCATCACTCAAAACACTATTGTCTTTTTAAAGATTTTACTATTTATAACGACACATTTTGATAAAAAACATTTAGAAAGTGGGTTTGCATAATGCAACATCAATGACAAGAAAACCAAGGAATAATTATGTATGCTGTATACACAATGACTAATTATACGCAGAGAGCTGAATAATTTGTGCACGTATATGCATTATATACTTCTTTAAAACGTAGAATGTCATACGTATTTAGGTTTATAAACATAAGGGTTGAGAACTAGTGAGTTCTTTTGGCTAAAGCCCAATATTGGTCTTATTTCACTTTAATTGGAAGAGGATCTTGAATTCATCTTCTCCATGAGTTATCAGGAACTTGGATTTCTCTTTGTATCACAGGACAGTAAGAAATGTGTCTGCTAAAGTCAAACAGCATTAAATACCAAAACCTGATTATTATTCCACAGGAGTTGTTCTGCCATTCATAATCTCTCCATGCTCCAACCTGCCTCAGCTAATCTTTAATGGATGACATGCAAGAAAGGAAAATAACTAACATCTAAAAAGGGGACTCTACAGCAAGCTTTTAAAGAAATGGACAATACTTTTCTCTGTGCTAGAAGTAACTCCCATTGGCACTTCATTAGTGAAAAGCCCACTTAAGTAAGAGGAAATAAGTAATGTTAAATTCAACTTTAACTGCAGCCTAGCATCCTATTGGATGATTTGTTTTCTTCAGTTTTGCTGTTGCGTTGTGTGGCGAACAGGTCTGTCTGGGGAAAGCCCCAGCGCTGGACGATTGAGCTCACTACGTCCAGCAAGAGGGACCACTTGTGGCCATGAAAAGACCTGCTGAGACTGTCCGCCAGCTCGGTCTGTACCCCAGGGAGGTATGATGCCTGCAGGTGATGGAGTGCTCTGCACAGAAGTCTCACAGCATGAGGGCTTCCTGGCACAGGGGAGAGGAGCGTGCACTGCCGTTTGTGGATATAAAACATCGCTGTGGTGTTGTCCATGAGGACTGATATACATCCCCCTGATATATGGACTCTGAAAGCCTGGCACACCAGGCACGTGCTCTCAGTTCTCTGATATTGAGATACAGAGGGAGGTCTGCCTGAGACCAGAGCGCTCTCTCTTATCAGCAATGCTCATGGCCCCATCTACAGGTCATTGGATGAACTGCTACACCACTGCTCCTTCACACTTTAGGTAAGAGTTGGCACTTCTGCAACTGGCAACAATCACACTAGTTTCACTCTATTATTACGCGCAGGAGTGGGCAGAAGCACCAGAAGTACTGGTGTGACAATCCTATGCCGATTTGACCCCCAGGATGATTTTTAAAGTGCTGGAGGTGGAGTGCGGGGGAGGGATTCCTAGAATTCCATGTGAACTGAAGCTTTTGGTGTAATAAACTAGGCTACCTTGCACCCAGCTATTCCAAGGCATGTCAGTTTCCAGTCTTTGAACAAGAAGATTTGTGGTAAGAGCACAGAAGCTGTCACACAGCAGGGAAAGAAGCAGCTCTTGAGAGTTCATCAAATCGCACTTACCCCAGACTGCTGATTTTTGTAGGACATCAGCACATCTCTGACTTTCTCTAGAGATAATTACAGTTAAATGGTTCAAACCCCAGGCAACAACGGGCTAATAGAACTCCCATTTCACACAGAGAAATTGTATCTTCCTGTCTTGAAGGAACTAGTGAGCTATTCTCTCCAAACTGCTCCCCTTGGGCAAACCATTTACATCCTGCTCAACGCTTACTCCAGGCAGAAGGCAGGGAAATGCAGAGATGACATCAGTCCAGACCTGCCAATTCTTTGATTACATTAGACTAGCAGTTCTCAGTCTCTTCAATTCGATGCCAGACTGGATCAGATCAGTGGTCCACCTAGTCCACCAGTTTGTCTCCAACAGGAACCAATTCCAGATGCTACAAAGAAAGGTGCAAGAAACCCTGCAGTACAAAGCTATGAAACAACCTGCCCATGGAAGACATCTGTTCCTACGCCTGACAGTTAGTGGTTGGCTTATGCCCCGAAGCATCAGGGTTTCTACCCCGTATAATTTTGTTTTAAATCCTATGTAATGCAACTTTGGATGTTTACTATTCAAATAAACATCCAATCCCTTCTGTAATCCCACTTAACTCTTGGCTTGGAGGGTATATTGTGGCAACAAGGTCCACAGGTGAATTATGTAAATCAAATAGCATTTCTTTTAATCAGTTTTGAATTTTTATCTACCTCTAGCCCTCTTCTGTTCCATTGCATCTCTGAAACAAGATAGGATGAGAGGCTTTAGCTTCTGTGGGGGAGGTGCAAGATACTTTGTAACATTTAATTTTGTGTATAGCTTTGGATTTCTACTGTGGGAACAAAGAGAAGCCCTGAAACCTGCTATTCTGTGAAAGAAGAGTGATTCTGTTCACTTCTGTTTGGGGAGAGGAATAGCTCAGTGGTTTGAGCATTGGTCTGCTAAACCCACGGTTGTAAGTTCAATCTTTGAGGGGGCCATTAGGGGAACTGGGGTAAAAATCTGTCTGGGGATTGGTCCTGCTTTGAGCAGGGGGTTGGACTAGATGACCTCCTGAGGTCCCTTCCAACCCTGATAATCTATGATTTGGAAGGAGTCTCTGCTGACCCAGGGCCAAGCTGGGCAAAAGGTGTTAAGAGAAGCCAGCTTGGGACCTGACCACTTCCAGCTGGACTTAGATACCCCACAAGGGCACTGAACTTTTAAGTGATCTGGCTGCAGGACTGGAAGATACAGGCCTTTGCAGGACCAATGAGGTGACTATGGGGAAAGCCCAGCAACCTCACATCTCATCACAAGAAGGTGCCAACTGGTGAGTCCCTTCTGTGCATGTGGGGCTTGCTGTGGTGGTGGAAGCCCAGAAGAGGGAGCATCTCCACCAAGTGGCAGTAGTAGGAAGGCTTGCGTATTCTTTGAGCTTCCAGGAAGCTCCTTGTGTTTCTGATTGCCCTGCGGTTGTGGGTTCTGAGCATCCTCTGTGGCACTGTCCACTTCTGTCTCTGTTGATACTGCTGTCTCCACTTCCTCAGCCTGCTCTTCTCCACATCCTCCAACCAGATTCTTCCCCAGGTGATGGCTCCAGTACACCTGCCGTAGCCATCCCAGCACTACATCCAAACCTGAAGGCAAACACAGCAACACACACATTTGTTCCCTCTCTTTATCGCAGAGAAGTTCCCCCATTGAGTAGAATACAGTAGGCACTTGCTTAATTTGCACTAGTGATGAAGGTCTTTGGAGAGTTATTGAATTCAGAGATTAACTAATACAAACCCTATGGATAAGGTGAACCCACTGCTAAGAAAGGAACATTCTTTTGACTGCACATCCAAGACACACAAACAGTCCCAGGGGTTGTGCGTCAGCAGCCACCTTGTTAGACAGAGTCCAAGCATGAAAGACGTCAATCCAAGAGGTAGAAGTTTTGGAAACTGATCAGATTATTATACTGTGTCCATCTCTGTAGTGTTCAAGCACCTAATTATAGTGTTTGTTACCTGCGTGAAAACTATAAACATATAAGTGCCTGACAGGAATTTTTTTCTAGCTAGAATCACTTGTAATAATTGAGGGTCCACTCCAGATTAGACCAGATTAGACCTTTGTGGGCTCAGGATCCATTTGTAAACGTTTACGGCCTGTCGCGACCCAGTAAATAGTCTTGGGGTGGAGGCCTTGGGGTGGTTTTGGTCAGATCCTGCCTCCCGGTGGGCTGGGTCCTGGCGGCACTCACCCCACAGTGGCGGCTCCTACGGTGCCTGTGGTGTGCGGCTGGTTAGGCTTGGCTCTCCAGTCTGGGTGGTGCAACCTTGAGGGTGCAGCACCACTCAGGTTGGCCTCCCCACCCCCCAATTCGACCACATGTGTGTGAGTGGAGTTGTGACATGGCTCAGGGAGTTGCCGGGTCACTCACTCAAGTTTGGCCTACTCAGACTGCAGTCATCACGATGGCTGAGCCTAAGCTGAGTGGTGCTGGGAGCCCAGAGGTTGCAGTGACTGCGGCAGGGAAGGGAGCCCAGCCGGCCCCGTGGGACAGGAGCTGCCATGTGACCTTTTGAAATATTCTGGTGACCCAATTTCGGGTCCTGACCCACAGGCTGAAAAACTCTGGATCAGACAACCTGTCTTCTCGCAAAGTCCCTTTCTAGCCAGCACCTCAGGACTTAACCCAGTTTGCAGACTTGGGTACATTTACTCAGACACCCTGAATTCAGGCCAATTGCACAGAGGGGCTGAAAATCCCATGTCACTGAGAAGGGTAGTGCAGAGGTGCTGAGAAGTGGCAGCACCAATCAGAGCTCTTCAGCTAAGTCCCTTTCTGCAGATTTTGGTGCCAGAATCTGAACACATACGTCTGGCAATATTACTTTCTGCCGCAGAGGGGCAAGAGCACCTACAACATGTTACCCAGTTTTCAATGACCATCAAATGGCGCCAGCTCCTTTTGTCAACCCTTCCCATCAACCCGCTGGGTCCTTCGTCCTTTCCCTCCCTTCCCCCAGCCCTTTCGCTTGGCTTGAGAGGCTTTTCAGGAGCATTTTCCCATTTCCTGTTTGGTTCTTCTCAGCCTGAGAGTTAGAGCCCCCTTTCTCGTCTCCACACAGGGAAGGGCTGGAGGGAAAGGGTCTGTCTCCTCCATTCCCTCCGTCGCCTCCTCTTCCCCTGCCACCACCCTCCCACCCATGCCACTCTGCTGCCCCCACCCCTTGGCCACATTTCCCCTTTTGCACGGTAACCTTCTTTATGGGACTGGTCCTCCTTGCATCCCCCACCCCCAAACAATGTTCATGAAAATAGGTTAGGAACAGTAAATAGAACTAACTTAGATTAATACAAAAGCCAGGTTCTTTTAGACCAAAACCACCTTGAGTTCAGGTAACATTTTTAAATTGCTCAGATCAGGGTGATTTGATTTAAATGAGAGAGTTGTAAATCACCATACACAAAAATCTTACTTTAAGTCGTCAATTTTATTTGTGTTTTGCAAACAACAAACAGAAAACCTGACCCTGCCAGGGAGAATTAAGCCACACATGCAACTGGGATCTTGCTGTCAAGGAACTACAAAATGGAACTGCTGAAGAGAATAACGCACTCCCCCGAGTCTCTCCTTTTCCTACGGTGCAACGAAGACCTTTCGGTCTTACCTCACAGAGCCAGACCATACGAAAGGACCAGTTCGTGCGATTTCACGTTGCCAGCCATACCCAGGATTTTACAGAGAATCAGATCTACAGTGCAATCCACAGCTCAAGGCAGTCTATGCCCATACCTAGATAGGGCCCTATGAAATCTGCGTTAACGAGAACACAGACAGAATCACGGAATGAAACAGTTAATGCAGAATCCTGCTCTCCACAGCAGCAGGCAGGCAGAGCAGGGTAGGGAGAGGTGGGCTGATGTCAGGGGGTCACCACTCAGCTGGGATGGGGGGAGGGGACATATAAGCGCCTGTCTGTGCACCAGCCTATGGCTCAGAAGTGGTTGCTGCCAGCTGCTGTCTGAACAAGTGTTGAGGCTGGTGAGTGCTCTGCTTAGAGGCAGTGCTCACTCAGGCACACACACTCCCCCAACACACCCCCTAGTGTCACTGTTCGGCAATGTCAGTCTGGTCATATTATAAAACGCTCCTTTAAAAAGTGATTTAAAATGTGCCACTTTTACCATGCACTGTAAATCTGCAGGCTGTATTGTTTAAATTGGAGGAGGAGGTGGCGTACCTGCAGCGCTGGGAGAGCTCCCTCTCACCCAGCGCTGGCGCTGCAACCACACTGGCACTTCAAAGCGCTGCAGCGGGAGCGCTGCACGGCTGCAAGCGTAGCCCTACCCTCGAGCTCTGGCTCCTGAGTGCTGAGGACCCACCGAGGCAGCACCTATGGTCTGTAGCTTGTGTCTGTAGTGTGCTTGCCGATTGACTGAAGTATACAGTGTTGTCTGCTCGTTTTGAGGGACCCTGTGCTGAGCCTAGAGGCCTGCTAGGCAAGTTGAGAGCTTCTTAAAGAGGCTTTGGTGGGTGCTAACTCTTAATCAGTGGGTGGGGCTACCCAGGGAGAACAAGGCTTTAAAAAGCCTGCTCCTAAGCCAGGGGTGGGCAAACTTTCTGGCCCCAGGGCCACATCTGGGTGGGGAAATTGCACGCAGGGCCATGACTGTAGGGCTGGGGCGGGGTTGGGAGGGAGTGTGGGGGGTCGGGTCTGTGCTGGCGCTTCCTAGGGCTTTCAAGCAGTCGCAGGACGGCGGGGTCTCGTGCACCTGCTCCCAGGCACTGCCCCCGCAGCTTCCATTTGCGCAGGCTTGGGGCGGGAGCCACGTGGAGCGGCAGGCAGGCAGCCGCTCAGCGCTGCTGCGCTGTTCCGGTGGCGGGGGGGTTCTGGGGCTGTGTCTCCTCGAGCTAAAACCTGCGGAGGCTGAAGGAGGCCACTGAGGGACAGGAGGGGTGCGCCGCAAACGCGGCTGGGAGGGGCCAACCTAAATGCCCCACCCCTCTCAGCAGGCACCAGTCTCGTCCTCCACCAGCTAGGCCGCCGCAGGAGAAGCCCTGGAGCTCCCTCACCCTCCCGTCTGGTAGGCGGAGAATGCGGAGGGTGGGGAAGGGGGCTCCACAGCCGCACCTGTAACTTGGAAAAGAGCCGCGTTGCGGTTGGCCGCCCCGTAGCCCTCGCACACATTTTCCTTTTTTTTCCTTTACACAATCTGCCTTTGTTGATTCTCTGTACAAAACATGCAACTTAATTCACTGATTTATTTACAGCAAGCAGAGAATCCTGTGGCCCTTATGACTAACAGACGTTTTGGAGCAGATGGCGCTTTCGGTGTGAATGCCACATGCATTCTGACAAGTGGTATTCACCCACGAAAGCTCGATGCTCCAAACGTCGAGCTATAGACAGGATCAGCTGTTTTACGTCCATAACGCTACCTAACTTGCTTTATTTAACCGTCTCACCCCATGCACTCGCCGCATAGTTGGGATGGCGGAGAAGCCCCTCCAATTCCCTTCCACCCCCAGAGGAGTCTGCAAAGAGGCTAGACTGAGTGAAAAAATGCCCAGCAGAAGGGAGGATTCCTTTGCCCCCGGACTCAATGACGCAGCTGGACACTAGACCCGCCTTCCTTTCACCCCAAACTTCAGTCTAACCCAGAGGCTGCCCCAGATCTCAGCTACACTGCCCTCTTCACGTGGCACACAACCTGCAGTGACTAATGCAACATGCCAGAGACTTCCTGGATGGGAGCAGAGCACTTGTTTTTGCTGCAGGAGTTCAAGCGAGGGAGTACGTCACAGGAGGTGGTGGCTTTATGCATTCATGGCTGGTGTGTGGCAGCAGCCAGGGGGGGTAAAGGTCTCAGTGACGATTGAACCCAAGTAACCAGACTGAAAGAATTCTCGGTCTTTGAGTAGAATTGTGTGCTGAGCTCTTGCTTTTGAATTATTACGTTGCAGTCGTTCAGGGGAGTTATTGTCGCTTAGAGTTTCATAGTTATCGAGGTCTCGTTGATGGCATTTGGTCCGTGTCTGGGAGCTCGTCGTGGTGATGTGGAAAGCTGCGCCGGAGGTAGGGCTGTCTAGTTTTTGGGGCATTTGGTATCGCTTCTCGGCCTTTTGGCTAAGATCAAGTGTAGTATCTGTTCTTATCAGTTTAATATCTGATACGTCCTCTATCTGAGGACTATATATTAAATGGATTTTTAGAACAGGGAGATGGAATAGGAGCTTGCTCCATCCACTCCACGCATCGACCTGGTATTGCAGTATCTCCAGGAACGGTGCACCTCCCCCCGGGGAGACTATTCTGGTTAAAAAATAGAATCAGTTGCCTTTCATACACCTATTCTGAGTTGTACTTTACAGCTGATAAGCTCAAGAATTCTTATTCACTGATTTTCTATGTATGTTATGGGAACTTAACAGTCTCTGTACAAAACAATGCAGAGACGTAAATCGGACGATAATTGTATCACTCAAAAACCCATTGTAAAGCACTTACATCTCACTGGACACTCAGTAAGGTGAGTGGCTGAATCATACTCACACTTTGCTGTCAATTGTTCTGAATGGGCCACCTCCACCCTGGTTGAATTGGCCCCGTTAGCGCTGTATTCATGGGTACTGTACAGATGGGAGTTGCCTTACCGAGTGGATCAGCGCCTCGTTAGCTCTGACCCCGCCACTCGGTAAGGCAACTCCCATCTGTTCAGTATCCATGAATACAGCGCTAACGAGGCCAGTTCACTCAGGGTGGAGGTGGCCCACTCCCAAGTACTGACGGGGGGGTGTGGGTTTCAGGCCTGATTGTGTGTTTGAGCGAGTTATGTGAGAGCAGAAAAGAGCGTTGGGGCTGCCCTGGAGCACCGGGGGCAGGGCCAGTTTAAGTCCTGAGTTAACAGCTAAGCTACAGCTCATAGGAGAGGCCTCGAAAAAAGAAAAAAACTGACCCCGTTTCAAATGTTATCAATATCGGTGGAGTAAATAAAGTAGATGGGGCGGGAGTGGGGAGTTCTCTCTAACTATAGACATTTTTGTTCAAATATGATCAATAGGCACCTCTGGCTACACAAATACCCTCACCCCTTACTGAGTGACAGGGGTCAGGCCAGGGCTGGGGGCGGGGGGGCGGTGGGCGGGAGGGACAATTGCATTGTAAATTATGGTATGGGTACGGCTGCTGTCAGTCTCCTAAGGCAGCGTTTGTCGGCCAGCGGCTACTGCTAAATTCTGGCCGCGCCTTCGGAACTCATTTAAATCAATGAAACAACCGCAGTGCTGAGAAACACCGGGACAAACGGGAGGTCAGAGCGGCCTGTCACGAGCCTCGCCCCGCCACGCTCAGCTCCCCCACGGAAATCTCCCGCGCCCGCCGCCCAGATTCCTGCCCTGTGCCCCAACTGCGGCCGCTTTGCAGTGGGATCCCCCGGCACGTGCACCAGCCGCGCGGCTCCACCGCTGGTGAAGCTGGGGAGCTTCCTGCGCCACTCGGGCAGCGGCAGCGAGGGGGGGGGGGCAGAGCCAATGTATCGCCGCCCGGCGATCCCGAGCAGCGGCAGCCGGGGCAACACCAGCGGAGCCCACCGGGCGACGCGGGCAGCGGCAGCCGGGCGCGCGGCAGGATTCATGGTGTTTGTCAGTGGCGAGTCTGCCTGGCCACGCCTCCACATAAGGAGGGCTTGAGCCAAGGGGAAACAGGTCTGCACTTCTGGGTGCACCCCGGTAAGTCACTGCCCAGAGCTTGTCTCACGCGATCCATCCTGTGCCCCAGCCCCTCTTCCTCCGCACCCAAAGCTGTGCTGTGGCTAACTGCTGGGGGAGGTCTGAGCCAGGTAGGAGTCTGCCCCCGCCTACACCCACCCAAGGCACCACAAGGGGGTCCCGGGCAGCACAGCTGCCACACCGTTGGCCCATAGCCCCCCAGCAGAACCTTGCCAAGACCCTCATCTTCTCAACAACACAAT
>NC_133787.1:3038600-3103875 GCF_003597395.2 Chelonoidis abingdonii | reverse complement strand
CCCTGCCGCGTGCGAGCCGCTCCAGCTGCGGAGAGATGCCCCCGCTGCACCCCACGGCGTGAGTGGCGGCGGCTGGGGCGCGGGGCAGGAACCCCCCCCCTTATGCAGCCTGGGCATCCCCCACCACGTGCACCAGCTGCTGCTGCTTCAGCCGCTGAGGGATTCCTGCCTGTGCCCCAGCCGCCGCCGCCGTTTATGCAGCCTGGGGATCCCCGACACGTGCACCAGCCGCTGCTGCTCAAGCAGCCGGGGGATTCCTGCCCTGTGCCCCAGCTGCAGCGACTTATGTAGCCTGGGGATCCCCGACACGTGCACCAGCCGCTGCTGCTTCAGCAGCTGAGGGATTCCTGCCCCGCGCCCCAGCCGCAGTTCCCCAAGCCGCAGGAGGTTTCCCGCCAGGTGCCGGCCGGCGCTCCAGCCGCTGCCACTTGTGATGCCTGGGAAGCTTCCAGCTGCGCTTCAGCCTGCAAGGCTCCCCAGATATCACGAGCGGTGGGGGCTGGGGCGCGGGGCAAGAATCCCCCGGCGGCTTGAGCAGCAGCGGCTGGTGCACGTGCCGGTGATCCCCAGGCTGCATAAGTGGGGGGGGGGGAATTCCTCCCCCAGCTGCTGCCGCTTGTGATGCCTGGGGAGCTCTGCCCGCTGAAGCGCAGCTGGAAGCTCCCCAGGTATCACAAGCGGCTGGGGCGTGGGGCGGGAAACCTCCGGCGGCTTGGGGAACTGTGCCTGGGGCAGGAATCCCTCAGCGGCTGAAGCAGCAGCGGCTGTTGCACGTGCCGGGGATCCCCAGGCTGCATAAGCGGCGGCAGCTGGGGCCCAGGGCAGGAATCCCCCAGTGGCTTGAGCAGCAGCGGCTGGGGCGCGGGGCAGGAATCCCTCAGCGATTGTTGCATGTGGCAGGGATTCCCAGGCTCCATAAATTGGGCGGGATTCCTGCCACGCGCCCCAGCTGCTGCTGCTCAAGCCGCCGGGGGATTCCTGCCCTGGGCCCCAGCTGCCGCGGCTTATGTAGCCTGGGGATCCCCGGCACGTGCAACAGCCGCTGCTGTTTGTGATGCCTGGGGAGCTTCCCGCTGCGCTTCAGCCGCCAGGGCTCCGACCCGCCGCTCACCAGCAGCTCCAGCCGCCGGGAGACTGCCCCGCTGCGTGCGAGCCGCTCCAGCTGCGGAGATACCCCCGCTGCACCCCACGGCGTGAGTGGCGGCGGCTGGGGTGTGGGGTAGGAATCCCTCAGCGGCTGAAGCAGCAGTAGCTGTTACACGTGGCGGGGATCCCGGGGCTGCATAATGGGGGGGGGTGGATTCCTGCCCCAGCCGCTGGCGGCTGACGCCGCTGAGGGATTCCTGCCCCGCACCCCAGCAGCTGCTGCTCAAGCCGCCGGGGGATTCCTGCCCTGGGCCCCAGCTGCCGCGGCTTATGCAGCCTGGGATCCCCGGCACGTGCAACAGCCGCTGCTGCTTCAGCCGCTGAGGGACTCGTGCCCCGCGCCCAGCGCCGTTCCCCAAGCCGCCGGGGTTTCCCGCCCGCGCTCCGGCCGCTGCCAGCTTGTGATGCCTGGGGAGCTTCAGCTGCGAGCAGGGCTCCCAGGGATCACGAGCGGCTGCGGCGCGCGGGCACGAATCCCGCCGAGGCTGAGCAAAACAATCCCAAGGGACCTTGATATAAACAAGATTGCTGACAGTTTCATCCAAAAGCTACAGTGAGACAGAATGACTGAAAAGCTGCCTTGGCTAACATCCCGGTTTAAAGTAATTGCAAGTATTTTAATATACTATCATTCGTAAGAATGTAATTAAGAATTAGATGGTCTTGAACTTACAGCAAATAATCAAGATAACAATGATAGACACATTCAGTAACTAGAATATGAAAGATGTCTGCAGTGTAAATGCTGACAATTGCCTCCCCCAAAACTGGCAGAGTGCCCCCTTCACCCTCCTCCCCAAATACACACACCTCTTCAAAAGCACTCACCCGCAAAAACAGAAGTCAGCACCTATGCTGCAGCCAACAAACTCACCAGTCACTCCTGTTCTTTAACATCTCTCCTCCCTTAGGAGTGGTCTTTTTAAAGCATTGTCTTCCTGAGTAGCCCCACCTCCTCCTTAGGGGTTGGGGTTGATGGGTGTTAAATGGCTTGGGGATGAAAGTCTCCTAATGCAGCTTTCCACTTGAATAGCAGGCTGCTAGCCTCAGCACAAGGTCCCTCAAACAAACAGACCACACTATATACTTCTGTAAGGTTAGCACTCTCCTGGCCAAAATGGAGTCTGCTCTGCAGGCAGCTCTGACCAAGAGAAAGCACATGCAGGAATGCAGCAGGAGAAATCCCTTCCACCCCAGGGGCACCTGTTCCAAACCCCCCAGAATGAACCCCCCCCCCCAAACAGGAAAAGTACAATGGATATAACAAAGAGAGAGATTTATTTACAGAGGGATGAGAGGAGAAAAACAACAAGGGGAAATATAGGGGGATCAGTAAAACAGGGCTGCATCCAAACCAAGGCCCCACTGGCCCAGTGGGAGCACAGTCTGGAAGGGCAGACACTGAGCAATGCGTCTGCACATAGAGTTCAGGAGGCCTGAGCAAAGTTCTAGTCCAGTGGTGAGTCTTGGGTGCTCCTGGTCATCTTCGGCGCCAGTGAAGTCTCCCCAGCAAACCCCTCCGGTGCCCTCTTCTGCCGCTCTCTGCAAAGCCCCACAGAGTGACCCTGCCCCCCACTTAACTAGTGAGCAGCCTCCCTCCTTGTTCCCAATGCAGAATCACAAGCCCCAGTACTCCTAGCCCCACGCAGCCCTGGGCAGCCGTGATACTGGGCCTAGCTCCGGCCGGTCCTCCTTGGGCGATTCCTCCCTGGCACAGTGCTGCTCTGGGCTCCTGTCCTGGGCTGCCCCCGATCGGCTGCCCTGTCCTTCTCAGGCTTCTGGCAGGTTCTCTCCTGCTTCCTTTGCCATAGCCTCTGGGCTGCTCCAGCCCCAACCCCTGGAGTTTCCCTCCTTTTTTCTCACTCTCTCCCTTTGTGACGTTATTGATATAAACTGAGACCATAGCAAAACTGGTTACAAAACTGGTTGATATAAATTGGGACCAGTGAACCCTCCGCAGGAACGCCTGCGGGAGGTCCACTGGAGCTGCCTGCCACTCTCCCGGCAACCGGCAGAGCGCCCCCCGTGGCATGCCACCCCAAGCACGTGCTTGGCGCGCTGGGGCCTGGACCCTGCCCTGCATAGAACCAGGTCAATTAAGCTTTGGGTCAGAACCCCACGCTATCCAAATTTGAAATTTGGGATTGAGAGTTTGGTTGGTTAAAAATCAGTGACCATGAGACAAAAAGCATCAGCAAAAGCAATGAAACTGCAAGCCCTGATGGACAGCCTGCAGTTTGAACATGAGCAAAAACTGGCAGAAAAAATTCGAATGAAGAAGAGAACAGCCCTGGCCCAGCTGGAGGAAGAGGCCACTGAACGAGAGAAAGAAGCTGCGAAAGAAAGAAGGAGGCTATGAGAGAGAGAAGAAAAGCTCGTAAGAGCGTCTGGAACTGCTGGCTGCTGAGGACAAAGCTCGACAAAGGCAAACAGGGGACTCACAAGATGCAACAAGAAACTGCCAGACTTCAGCTCCAAGTCAAAGAAGCAAGGGAAGAACAACAGAAATTGTATCCTCTTTGAAAATCCAGATTATCTTCTCAAGTACTCTTATGTTTACGCACACATGTTAGTTAACTCCTGATAGCCTAGTCTGTGAGTGTTACAAAGTTGCCATTATTGCGCCTAGAGAGTGAAGAGGCTAGTCCTATAGTGTGAGTGCTGTATGATATGGAAGTCAAAAGGAATAAATAGACTGTTTGTACGTCTCTATATCTGAAGCTAGCTATGCTGCTGTGGATCATAGTGAATGGACGGTTCGTTACCTAGTGAATGGTCTGCCCTTCTATTCAATGACTATCTCTACTGTAAGGTGAATCTGGTAGTCCCTTACCCAGAAGTCGAAAAAGTTCGATCTCAATGGTTCCAGAGACGATTTGGACCTATGATGGAAATAAATCAGCGTTGTTCGAGAGGGAAGGAATAATGTTGTCCTCAGAAGATGTGCTAAGGATGTCTCATTGCCCCCTCATTTGTCTATGAGACGATTTTCGAATGAAAGAGAAGCAAGCCCTGGCCCAGCTGGAGGAAGAGGCCACTGAACGAGAGAAAGAAGCTGCTGAAAGAAAGAAGGAGGCTGAGAGAGAGAAGAAAAGCTCGTAAGGAGCGTCTGGAACTGCTGGCTGCTGAGACAAAAGCTCGACAAAGGCAAACAGGGACTCACAAGATGCAACAAGAAACTGCCAGACTTCAGCTCCAAGTCAAAGAAGCAAGGGAAGAACAACAGAAATTGTATCCTCTTTGAAAAATCCAGATTATCTTCTCAAGTACTCTTATGTTTACGCACACATGTTAGTTAACTCCTGATAGCCTAGTCTGTGAGTGTTACAAAGTTGCCATTATTGCGCCTAGAGAGTGAAGAGGCTAGTCCTATAGTGTGAGTGCTGTATGATATGGAAGTCAAAAGGAATAAATAGACTGTTTGTACGTCTCTATATCTGAAGCTAGCTATGCTGCTGTGGATCATAGTGAATGGACGGTTCGTTACCTAGTGAATGGTCTGCCCTTCTATTCAATGACTATCTCTACTGTAAGGTGAATCTGGTAGTCCCTTACCCAGAAGTCGAAAAAGTTCGATCTCAATGGTTCCAGAGACGATTTGGACCTATGATGGAAATAAATCAGCGTTGTTCGAGAGGGAAGGAATAATGTTGTCCTCAGAAGATGTGCTAAGGATGTCTCATTGCCCCCTCATTTGTCTATGAGACGATTTGGTTTGGTTTGCCTTAGAGGTGGAAAAACTCCAGCCTAGGGCTGTAACTGCCCTGTTTGAGCAATTGGTCCTGATTTGGCACTCTCAGTTGGGTCCCGCCAGAACTGCATCGTCACACTCTTCCCCCCGGGAAAATGATTTAAAGGGGCCATGCTCTCTAAACTCCAAAGGGGTTACACTACAGTCAAGCAGGGCTGCCCAGAGGATTCGGGGGCCTGGAGCAGGGCCAGGTCTTTGGCAGCAATTCAGCAATGGCTCCCTCTTGGAGAGAAGGACCCACTGTCGAATGCAGCTGAAGAATGAAGCAGCAGTGCTAGAGCAGCCTACGTGCAGCCGGTCGCGGCTTTTTTTTTTTTTCTCGCCACTTGCGGCTCCTCTACTCACCGGATGGCGCTCGGAGGCATCGCCAGCACTTCAGCGGCGGGTCCTTTACTCACTCCGAGTCTTCTGCTGCACTGAAGGACCCGCTGCCGAAGACCCAGGGCGACTGAAGAGCCGGTCACCAAAGTGCTGCTGAAAACCTGGAGCGGCTTGCGGGGCCCCTGCGGGGCCTGGGGCAAATTGCCCCATTTGCCTCCTACTCTAGGTGGCCCTGCAGTCAAATAGTAAGCACGCCACAAACATGCTACAGACAACAGGCTCACCCCAAGAGTCACATAGTTGCTTCTCCTTCACCTGGAGAATTCCTTCATAAAACTCTCCTGTTCTCTAGCTCCTCTCGTCTCTTAGGAGTGGGCTTTTTAAAGCCGTGTTGTCCCTGAGGAGCCCCACCCCGTTTAAGGGTTGATAGGTGCGAAAGGGCTTGGCCATCATAGCCTCATTAAGCAGCTCTCCACTTGCATACTGCAGGCTTCAGCACAAGGTCCCTCAAAGAGACCACACTATACGCTTCAATCAAGCAGCAAGCACACCGCAAACACACACCACAGACAACAAGCTCATCCCAGGCTCTTCCTTCACATGGAGAACACACTTGCAAAACTCATGTAAGCTGCTCCTGTTCCCTAGCTCCTCTGGTCACTTAGGAGCAGGCTTTTTAAAGCCTTGTTCTCCCTGAGTATCATAGAATCACAGAACATCAGGGTTTGAAGAGACCTCAGGAGGTCATCTAGTCCAACTCCCTGCTCAAAGCAGGACCAATTCCCAATTAAATCATCCCAGCCAGGGCTTTGTCAAACCTGACCTTAAAAACCTCTAAGGAAGGAGATTCCACCACCTCCCTAGGGAACCCATTCCAGTGCTTCACCATCCTCCTAGTGAAAAAGTTTTTCCTAATAGCCAACCTAAACCTCCCTCACTGCAACTTGAGACCATTCCTCCTTGTTCTGTCATCTGCTACCACTGAGAACAGTCTAGATCCATCCTCTTTGGAACCCCCTTTCAGGTAGTTGAAAGCAGCTATCAAATCCCCCCTCACTCTTCTCTTCTGCAGACTAAACAACCCCAGTTCCCTCAGCCTCTCCTCATAAGTCATGTGCTCCAGACCCCTAATCATTTTTGTTGCCTTCCACTGGACTCTTTCCAATTTTTCCACATCCTTCCTGTAGTGTGAGTCCCAAAACTGGACACAGTACTCCAGATGAGGCCTCACCAATGTTGAATAGAGGGGATTGATCACGTCCCTCGATCTGCTGGCAGTGCCCCTACTTATACAGCCTAATATGCCATTAGCCTTCTTGGCAACAAGGGCACATTCTTGACTCATAGTAGCACCACCCTAGGGCTGCCAACTTTCTACTTGCATAAAACCAAACAGCTAGATGGAGCTTGGTCTGACCCAGCCAGTATGGCCATTCTTCTGCTCTTATGAAAAGTTGTACTAGCAGTAGCTTGTGAGAAGTAACTGTAATGAGTGTAAACTGTCCCTCAGTAATCAAGAATTTAGTCCCTGAATAAATATGGTCCATTAAAGAAGTATTTTGGCTACTTACCTGTTTTGGCTTCTCATTGAAACTGTAGCTCATTTCTCCTGGTATTGCCAATGTCTGGAGATATGAGCCAATGAGACCCGAAGAAGGGAAAGTAGCTGAAATTCTTCTCTAGTGGATCGTATTTATTCACAGACAACCTACTTTAAATTCCCCGTTACTGAGGGACAATGTATTTATTCTCTGCACGTTGCCCCTAGTATAACTTCCTGTGAGTCATGTATCTGAATATTTGAATACTGATAGTTCAATTGTACTGGTAAATGTATTAACCCCAATTTGGGATATTGGCATGATTTTTTAACTCTTGGCGAGTTTTGAGGTTGGCGAGACGGCTCTTTTCTGCTCTCACATAACTATCTCAAAGATACAATCAGGCTTGCCTAAGGTACTTAGTTTCTTGCAATACCAGTCCAGTTCCTTGCGGTTTCTTGTCTAACCACTACACATACACCCTATCCTGAGTTGATTGCGTTCTCAACACTTACGCTCAACTCAGGAAAACCAGAATCAAGAGGTAAGCTATGCAGGGAAATCACATTGAGGGTAGTTTTCTGGTGGTGGGGTGGGTGGCACGACTCATTCCAAAAAATGGAGTAGTAGGGACAAATAGCTAAATTAGATATAGAACAGAGCTGGATAAATTTAAGAGTGGGATTGTATTATGTGAGAGCAAGGCTTCAAAAAGCCAACTTCCAAGAGACCAGAGGAATTAGAGAACAGGAGCGGCTAACGTGAGTTTTGTGAGGGAGTTCTCCAGGTGAAGGAGGAATGTTACCCCTGGGGGGTGGGGGGGAGAGAGAGAGTGTGTGTGTGTGTGTTGCTTGACTGAAGTGCCGGTAAGCCTAGAGGATGCCGGGGCACCTGGCTTCTCAGGACAGCTGACCCAAGGGCAGGTGCCAACAGGCCTCATCTGTGCTGGTCCGTCTCCCGCCAGGGTCACCCAGCTCCTCTGGACAGCCGGCCTGAGGGTGGATGCCGAAGGGGCCTCGCCTATGCCATTCCCTCTTCTGCCAGGGCTGCCCAAGTGCTTTGAACAGTCAGGCCCTAGGGTGGTCTGGCGCTCATATGTCCAGTTCCACCTCCTGCCAGGGCTGCTCAGCTCCTCAGGAAAGCAGGACCTGCAAGCAGGCACCAATGGACCTCGTCTCTGCCATTCTGCCTCCTTCCAGGACGACCTAGCATGGCTGGGTGTGGGTGTCAGGCCTGCCCCAGCAAGGATAGAGGCACCCCAATACCTGTCAGACCTAGCCCAAGCATCACGGCCAGCCACACGCCTGTCAGAGGCACCAGGCGGGCCCCTAGCACAGCTGGTTGGCCCCTACAGCTTGAGAGCTTGTGGATAAACCAATCCACATTGGGGTTGTTGCCTTCTGGATTCTAGGCCTTTTCATCATAGTTGCTTTATGTTTGCGAGTGTTTGTCAGTGTGGTGAGCTGCCTGGCCATGCCTCCACCTAGGAGCTGAGCAAGGGGGCACTTCTGCACTTCTGGGGTGCACCCCAGGTAAGCACTGCCCAGAGCTTGTCTCACCCCATCCTGTGCCCCAGCCCCCTCCCGCACCCAAACTGTGCTGCTGCTACTGCTGGGGGGAGGTGCTGAGCCAGGTAGGGAGTCTGCCGCCACCTACACCTGCGCCAACCACCAAAAGGGGTCCTGGGCAGCACGCTGCCACCTGTGCCACCCCAGCACCTGTGCCACCCTCCCCCAGCACCCATGGTACCCCTGGGTAGCCCTCCCAAGTTTTAGTGAGGGATATATAGTAAAAGTCATGGACAGGTCACGGGGCATGAATTTTTGTTTACTGCCCCTGACCTGTCCATGACTTTTACTAAAAATACCCGTGACTAAAACGTAGCCTTAGCGATGCCTCAATATGCCAATAACATCATCGTCCACGTCGATCCCTTGGAGCTGAGGATGATCTCTTCCACGGGGTTCATTTTGTATGGGTCCTTTGGTGACTGAGGCATCGATCCTTGAGCTACAAACCTGTTGGCAATGAATATAAGCCCCACGTGTTTTTTTACATGTTTTTTTTTTAAGTGATCCCTGCCAGGGCCCCCTCGAAACTGTTTGAGTTGGGCCCTGCCCTTCCTAAAGCCGGCCCTGGTTGGCAGACATCGCAGGTGATGTTGAAAGGCAGAGTTGGTCCCCAATTGCTGTATGACAGCTGTCTGTCCTTTCTTGTCTGTGACCAGGGCAAGGCCATTTTCCTCAAAAGTGATGGTTCCTTCTCTGGCAAGTCTTGGTAGTTAGCCCTGTCCTGGGGTACTGCCTCCCCATGCGTGGTATTACCAGGGGCGGCTTTAGCAAGTGCGGGCCTGATTTGTGGGGCTTGTACTCATCGGCCTGTGCTCCGAGTCTTCAGCCGTACTTCAGATTGCTGCGCTCCGGCTGGGGTAGCAGGGCTGCCGGACTTGCTGCGCTTCGGCCAAGGGAGTGGGCCTGCGGGGCTTGCCGCGCTCCGGTGGGAGGAGTGGGGCCACGGGACTTACCGTGCTCTGGCCGGGATAGCGGGGCCACGGGACTTGCCGCGCTCCGGCCGGGGTAGCGGGATTTGCTGCGCTCCAGCCGGGGTAGCAGGGCCGCAGGACTTGCTGCGCTCCGGCCGGGATACTGGGGCCGCAGGACTTGCCGCGCTCCGGCCGGGATACTGGGGCCGCAGGACTTGCCGCGCTCCGGCCGGGGTAGCGGGCCCGATTTGGGGGAACCGGGGGAATCGGCGGCCCTGGGTATTCGTGCCACATCTCTTGACGTTTGTCTGCAGGGTGTGTTTGAAACACGTCTCTTGGCCGGCCAGCTCGCTGTCTGGTCCGGTGCGCTGGGCGCACAGCCCCTGCTTTGGGAGACGTGCACCGGGAACGCGCAGCTCAGCCGCTGCTGGTGACCAGGGCCCTGGCCCCGGTGCTGGGAATCGGAAGGACGCGGGCAGGGCCATCACCCTGAGGGTGGCGCCGGGAACGTACTAACCCCCCCCGGGAGACCCCGTGCAGGGGCCGAAGAGCAGCTCCCTGGGCCGCACCCAGCGCCTCCCTCCCGCTGCCCGCCACGGCGCAACACCGGCCCCGCCCACTGCCTAGCTAAGATGGCGGCCCTCTGTCCCCTCCCCCACACGAGGCCGTGTCACTGCCGTTGCATCAGCCGCCTCACCGCCTCTTCCACGTGACGTCACAAACCCGGTACCCCCGGGCGCGCGGGTGAGTGTCAGCGGCACAGACCAATCGCTGGCCGGCGCCTGCGCCCAGTTGGTGCGGGGTGGGGCGGAGGTTGCTGCGCGGTAGGTTGCGCGGCGAGGCGTGGTGCTGCTGGTGGAGGTGCAGGGCTGAGGTAAAGAGCGGCAGGCCCGCGGGGGAGGGGGCCGGACCCCCCCTTACCACGGGGTCCCCATTTCCTGAGCCGCTTCCCAGCATCCCCTGCGGTTGGTGGTCCAGGGCCGCAGCCGCAGGGGATGCTGGGAGTCTGGCTCAGGGTGGCGGGGTCTGGGGGCTCCACGTGCCCTGGCAGCGTGGGGTGGGGAGTCGCGCCTCGTGGGAGCCCCACGTCCCGTCGGAGGGGCGGGGCTGGGGCTGGGGCGGGGAGTGGGAGCTGCTGGCATGCAGGGAGCATGTCTTAGTGCTGCTCATGGCATGGCTCTGGTAGGGCCCTGTCCATGCATTCCGGAGTAGGGCTGAGTGCAGGTTTTTGCCTATAGTATTTTAAACCAGATGTCCCAAATGTCAGGCCTGCATTTTAAATGTGAGAACGTAAAGGCCGTATTGGGTCTGACCAACGGTCCTCTCATAATAGCCAATGCCAGGTGCTTTGGGGTTTTTCCCTATTCGTTGCATCATCTTAGTCCTGCTTAAAATGGCCTAGCTGTGAGGGGTATTGGTTAGAACAGGGGACTGGAAGTTCGGACTCCTGGGTTCGGTTGGTTTGTGAGGGTTGTGAGTTCAATCCCTGAGGCAAAAATCTGTCTGGGGATTGGTCCTGCTTTGAGCAGGGGGTTGGACTAGATTCCTCCAGAGGTCCCTGATATTCTATAATATTTTACCTGCTGTCTCCTGGCAGCTGGAGTAGACTTTGCTTATCAGTTCTCCCATACACACTTTCAGGGACTGCAGCATGTGACGCAGGAAGCAACAAGTGCTCTTTGGGGAGAAGGGCTGGTAGTCAATTTGCTATAGGATAGTGATGATTGGTGCTGGATCCTTAAGTCCCAGTTTCCTTTCATCCTCATGTTTAGGGTTTCTTTAAACCATAGCAATCTGTTCCCTTTTTTTCCTGCTAAGTGAATTACCGAATTGCCAGCACTAACTCAGGGTTTGTAGAGCATGCAATGATCACTTAAAACCCATTCTCTGTCTATTGTATTTGCAAGGCAGTGTGATCCTTGTTGGATGGTATTCATGAGCCACAGCATAGAGTCACCAGTACTGCAGGCCTCTGTTTGTGGCTCAGGGCTCCTCCCGACTTAATGGTTTGGTATCCACCACACAAGTTTGGAGGGGATATTTTGCCTTGAATCTGTGATCCTTTAGCCCAGTACCATTTAGGGCACAGTGAGACTCTCGCATCACTCCTGGAAACAAGTGAGACTAGAAATGAACATTTGAAAATCCTAACTTTGATGAGACCCAGACATAAGAATTCAGTGAATTACATCCCATTTGCCCATTCCCCAGGGTCCTTATTCATTACTGTCCCATTAAACTGAGCAGAATGTGTCCTTCACCCATCCGCTTTCTCTTTTTTCTTTTGGCAGCTTTGTGTGGTGGTCTCAGGATGGAAACGACACTGTCAGCTAAGCAGATCCGGCAAAAATTCATTGATTTCTTCAAGGAGCACCAGCACACCTATGTCCACTCATCTGCGACTATCCCCTTGGACGATCCTACGCTGCTCTTTGCCAATGCTGGCATGAATCAGGTAGGGCTCTCCCCCAGGACTGTGTGGCATTGGTACTTGTCCTGTGCTTTCTGCAGGAGCAAAGAACTAAGGGGTGCTCAGCTGTGTGTATTGTGGGTAGTACTTATCACACTGAAATTCATTCTGGTGAGATATAATGGGCCTGAATTGCTCCAACAGTTCCCTTGGCCGTGGGCTCCTAGTGCTGTGATGTGCTAATATTAGATAAGATGTCCCTGGATGCCGGAGGGCCTGGCACAGGGCATCCAGGCTGGGAATGGAGTCTAGCCATGGCACCTGGGGAATGTACTAAATCAGCACATCCCTGGTCAGCTTTTCTCCACAATAATTCTGCTAAGCCATGGTTGGTGTTTAAAGCCTCCCTCCCTCCCTCCCCGGCGAACTCCTAGATGGAGGTGCAGACTGCTCTGTGCTCCTCAGGGGAGTCTTACTCACACACAGTGGGCTCCTCAGAGACATTTCCGTTCTGTGCACCAGGCAGCATTTTCCTCGTTCCCATTGCATCACTAGGGTCTGAACCAAGTACCCAGGCAGTCAGGACAAGACTACAGCGCAGTTTGGATTAGGCCCTTAGCACCAAGCAAACACATCTTGTTTTTAAAAAACTTTGGTAGTCTTTTATTTGAATTTAGGGGAGGAGGGAGCATGATTGCCCTCCTCCTGGGCACCGACAAGTGGATGTGGCACCCCAGGAGTCCACCAGTACTGCTCCTGGTTTGGCCGGAGCGATGGAAAGGTGCTCTAGTCTGGTGGAGTGGCAACCTCAGCAATTCTAAATACACGCATTGGAGATGTTCTTATTGGCCCATGTGTACTGACCCACAGAGTGCTTGCTGCCTAGGTGAGTTCTTAAGTTTAAATCATCTCGTTGCTATTTCCCCCCAGTTCAAACCCATCTTCCTCAATACCCTTGATCCCTCCCACCCCATGGCTAAACTGACCAGAGCCGCCAATACCCAGAAGTGCATCCGAGCTGGGGGCAAACACAACGACCTGGATGATGTGGGGAAAGACGTCTACCATCACACCTTCTTTGAGATGCTGGGGTCCTGGTCATTTGGAGATTACTTTAAGGTAAGCTTCAAGGTCAAGGGGGATCTGGAATCTGAGTGGAGCTTTCATGAAGTTTATGGCCAGAAGGAGCCATCAGATCATCTAGTCTGACCTTCAGGCCACTAAACTTCACCCAGATACCTCTACACTGAGCCCAATGACCTCAGTTAAACCAGTCCTTGGGAGGCCGACAAAAAGACTGTTGTGTGCTGCAGGCAGAGAATGGGAGTGACTGAGATGCCACTAATGCCCAAGTTCCCTGTGATGGCAGGGAACTTATTAGGTTGGTTATGCTTGTTAGAGGGCTTTCCCTTCACCCTCTCCCCTGGTCTTGTCACGCAGACAGAAAGCAGAAGTCTGAAGTGCAGGCAGTGTGGTGGTGTGTGTTGAGGTTAGTTCCAAGCAAGCATATCCAGAGCTCTACACGCCGGTAGAGTCTGTTTCCCAGTGTTCTGTTCCCAACTCTGACACGGCGGAGCGATTACCCTGCCTCCCTCTTCCCAGCTCTGTCACCGCAGAGCCTTGCCTGTGTCCCCGTTCCCCATTACCCCCTTCTTAGCAGGCCCAAGTATACCTGAAATGCATGCCCACAGTCTCATCCCTTACAACTTAGGGTCATCATCTGTTTTGGGTCGGGGTCTTCATCCCACCTTTTTTGTACCCCATGGGAGGGGTAAGGAGTGAGGTTGTGCTCCAGTCAGGGATGAGCATTTCTTTGGTCTTTTAGTTTTTATACCTTCCTCCCAACCCTGCCTTGCCCCTTCTGACTGGTTGCTTGACTTTGCCTTGAGATAGGGGTTGAGGCAGTCTTAATATGTGCTCATATATTACGCTCCTACCATGCCCTGTAACACTTTAACTGCTCTTATCTGTTCCCATTGTACTGACAAACCCATCTGACTAGGCAGAAGAAACGTACACAGTCTTTGGCCACACATATTAGTATAAGATATAAGACTATCAAAGGTCAAATCCAAAATTCTATCCCAGACTGACAAATAAACCTATATACTATCAGTGCTCAGGTGATCTACGCTCCATGCTGCAGAGGAACGTGAAGAGCCCCAAAGGTCCCAGCCAATCTGACCTGAGGGAAGATTCCTTCCCGACCCCAAATCTGGAGATGAATTAGACCCTGAGCATGGTAGTAAGATGCATAAGTCAGTCGCCTAAGAGAGAGAATCCTGTATAGCACCTCACAGCAGTGGGGCCACTGATAGAAAGTAAAAATGCAAAAACGAAGAAGACTGTATGTGAGTATCGGATAGTAAAGCACTTGGGACTCTTATGGGTGGAAAAAGCCCATAGCTGCCTCAGTGCCTCCCAGGGATCTTGAGAGGATTAATTAGCTGACATTTGTAAAGCATTTTGAATGTGAAAAGCTCTCTGTAGAATTGTGTTCTTGTCTGTCTAATCTCAGTGCAGTGTAAGAGGTCATAAAAGTACAATCTGAACACCTTGGTAGCATTACAGCAGTGTGACTGACATTCATCCCTGTAACAACAGGGAATCGATAAAAAATACAAATAAACCAGTACACCCCTACCCCAATATAACACGAATTCGTATATAACGCGGTAAAGCAGTGCTCCGGGGGAGGCGGGGCTGCACATTCCAGTGGATCAAAGCAAGTTCGATATAACGCGGTTTCACCTATAACACGGTAAGATTTTTTTGGCTCCCGAGGTCAGCGTTCTATCGAGGCAGAGGTGTACTTTTAAATATGATTAAAGTCTCGTGGTCCAGTGGGCTACGAAAGGCAAAGCAAATCCTTGTATCATGCTTTTAGTGTCTAGGCAGGCTATCATACAGAACAATTGTTTCCAGTGCACTTTCTGCAGCCCTTCCTTTGTAAGTGGCTCAGACTGCAGGCTTTAGAGTTTTGGAGCCAGGGTTTCAGTGGATGTTCTGGGGGTAAGCAGGAGTTAGCGAGAAGGACTTGCTGAGGAGATAGGAACATAAAATGAGGAAGTATGATGTCCTTGCAAGGGGCTTAGTTCAAGAGTTAATACTGTGCCAAGGAACTTCATGACGCTAATCAAAGTGCAGCAAGGTGATTAAAATAACAGTGGAACCAAAAATCAATGAGGAGGAGAATCACAGTGGAACCTGCTAAGTGTTAATTTTTTATTCTTTGGCTGATTGTGTGAAGCCATTGATGTATGGGGATTTCTTGTGCCCTGCAAATATTGGCCTGCCTGTTTCAGCTGTCGTTAGCTAAAGCTCTCTGGTTCTTGACCTTGTTTGCTATCTAAAAGTCTGAGACTTCAGCTCATTTCAGGTTCTGAGGGGCAGGTGTTTGGCAGAGCTGGCAGCTCAAAGGGGTACCTGCAGGGGGCCTAGAGAGAGGGGCAATCCATTGTGGGGGTTCCAGGCCTCAATTCTTTGCACGCAGTGGAGTCAGTGAGAGGATGTTTCACGTGTTGTGTTCCCTGTTCTTCCTATTCAGTTTACTTTAGACTTGTGATGTGCAAAGCCTGTTCTGAGGCATTACAGTTTGTGGTTTCAACCCCTGCCTGGTCTGGGATGGGCTGTGTTGTATGGGTAAGAAGATTTGTTTGCCTTTCCTCACTCATCTTGTCTTTCGTCGTGCAGGAATTGGCTTGTAAACTGTCTTTGGACCTTCTCACCAACGAGTTCGGCATTCCCATTGAAAGACTCTATGTCACTTACTTTGGTGGCAACGAGGCAGCCGGATTAGAGCCAGACCTTGAGTGCAAACAGATCTGGCGGGATTTGGGGTAAGGGCATTTAAAAATATAACTCTTCTTATGAAAACAGTGCTGGTGATAGGTGCAGGCCTGGCAGCCTTGGCGCCTGGAGTCCCTTGTTTACCCATGCCATGCTTGAGGCAGAATAAGCTTCATGTTGTCTCACCAGTGAGCCAAACCACACCCTAAAGGGACAGCCTGATGGGGTGAGAAATAATTCACTCCCCACATCCCAGTCAGTCTTTGACCTCCCTGCTGAGATGACTCATGTGACACTGATGCTCCGTGATCTGCAATGGCTGCCTGTTGGTTTCCAGATGGAGTTAAAGGTATAGGCTTTGATCTGTAAAGCCCTGAATAGCCTGGGATGGGTCTGCCTGACAGAGCACTCCTGCGCTATCCTGCTGCAGCAGTGCTCAGGAAAAACAGTGCAATTGCTTTGGCTTGACAGAATGGGAGCTGCTGACGTGGTGTTCTCCACAAGGAGCCTGTGACTTGGGGATTGCTTTCCTCTTGGGTTGCAGTAGTCTGGATCTGCTGATTTCCAGGGCATGCTGCAAAATCTGTCTTTTTCAAATGGGTGTTTGGAACGGGAGACGGGCTGGGGAAATTTGAGCGGATGGGAAGTTTCAATTTAGTGATTATTTAATTTACTGCCATTTACAAGAGCTGGGATCCGCTGCTGCTTTGTTCTGTAGTCACAGATTGGATTTCCAGTAGCACTTGAGCCTGGGAGATTAGAGATTGAAACAAGTAAAACACTGACCCTTCCTAACCATGCACCCCTTGCCAGCTAGGAAGTGGGATCTCTGGGGTTGTAGATGTACGTGTGAAGGCTGAATCCCTTCAGCACAGGATTACTAGACAGACTGGGGACGTGCAAATTCTCTTCCATCAGCAAGAGCGGGCCATTGCTGTGAAGGAATTAGCCTTCTACCAGGGTGGATAAAAAGCAATGATGTAAAATAGATAAATAAATAAAATCGGATTTTTTTAATAAAATGCTTTTTGAGGAAAAAACCTGTCTAAAGATAGTTTGAATTAAGATACATTATAGCTCAAAGATATCTTATCATGAAACGGGGGTTGTAAATTCTAATTTTATAGTATGAGACAGTATATTCATGTCATGTTTAAGAAAAGTTTTGTAAATGAGTTCCAATAGTTCATGGATTAGGGACCCAATCTTATGGGGTTCCAGGGGCTGCTGTCTAGACTATTTAAGTTAATCTTTCTATCTACCCAATGGGACGCAGTGCTCAGTCGAGAAGATACCGTCAGAGATGCTTAGTTTTGCAGTTCCCAAACTGTGGATTTGTGTCTCCAGAGACAACGTGCTTGTTAACAGCAAAAATGTTTTTAAATAAATAAATATATCAAGGTGAGAACTAACAGACCTCAACCTTGTTGTCCCTCTGCAAATTTGTGTACAGGGAGTCAATTCCTTACCTCTCTCTAAAAGTGAAAAGTTTCAAAAAGTTCAGTGAATAGAAGATTGTTGGGCGTGGAATAGATCTGGAGAAGGATAAGTCTGGAGATGAATTTGAGAAGGGAGGGACAGGCAGTAGAAACAAAAGTGAAACTGTTTGAGCAGCATATTCTGGAAGTCTTGAGGCCTTTCTGAGTGTGGCCTTCGTTGATTTGAGATTTACCATGCCATTCTCTTACTAGAAGGGAAAACCTATAATGGCAGCAGGCCATAAGAGACCCAGTTGGGAATATTTTAATGAAGTTCCTCTACCTGTGAAGAATATGTATTAAGGTTATAACAACCAGCAAGAATGCACTTTTATGTAGAAATCCATGATTGAATTGAGTCTTCCTGAGTAGTGATTTAAATCATCCCTGCCTTATACCACTGAAATGGAATCAGAAACTGCATGGAAACCCATTTATGACCATGCTCAAGATACATTGCTGGCTGAAATCCCATATACTTTGGAGTAGGAACAGCGGAAGTAGGTGGTATTTACTTCACACTGCATTTTATTTTAAGAAAATGCAGCATGTCTTATTTGGCAATGGGCACAAATCAGTGGGTCTTCACCGTGGCAGCATATCACAGATCATGTTCTCTGGGTGGCAGAGCCATAAAGCCAAGTGCTTTGAGGTGACGCTCGTTATTAAAAGGGAGTGATTGAAGTGCATCCCGTTGTATTATTGTTTAAATAAAGCCTGGGCATTCTGCACAAACGAAAACCCCTAATGAAGCCTAACCAAGGCCAGTGGTCCAGCTGTAACCTTCAGGGCCTTGTCTCTGAGGACAGAAGGTTGTAAAAAATTGATTGCTTTCTGTTCTAAAAGCACATGGTGGCATCTTAAATATTTTCTACGTGCAACAGGCCTCTCACCAGGAGAGATTAGCTTCTTGTGAATGTGTCAGTTTGGGTGGGGGGCACTTATTTGGTCCTGCTAGGACGGGAAGTCCAACTGGTAGGTGTTAAAAAGCAGGATCTCAGCTGGGTCTCTCTCAAAAGCCTGTGGTCTCTTCCAACCCATTCAATGAGTTTTAAGGAGTAAAAGGTGGTTTCTTTGTTTGCCCCTGAACTGGGGGAGGTCTTGCTCTTACCTGTCTAATTTAAGGGGCCCTTTCCTGGTACAGACTGGCTGAGAGCAAGATCCTGCCTGGCAGCATGAAGGATAACTTCTGGGAAATGGGAGACACAGGCCCCTGTGGCCCCTGCAGTGAGATTCATTATGACCGGATTGGGGACAGGGATGCCTCGCACCTCGTCAATCAAGATGACCCCAATGTCTTGGAGATCTGGAACCTGGTGTTCATACAGTTTAACAGGTGAGCCAAGAGCCTGCCCCCTCCATGCATTTCTTGTTTGATGGAGAATGAGCACTTCACTCTAGTAAAAAGACAGCTCTGGAAAGCCGCAGCACCAGAAGGCTGTAGGCTTGGGAGCCTCCGCCCTCCAGTGTGAACTGTTCTCGCCAACCCCACAGCTGGCTTCTAAGCTGCCCCCAATGAGTGTTGGGGGAATATGGTTAAATTGTGAAATTTGGGATTTAGGAGGAGGGAGGTTGTATTTCATCTGCCGTTACCTCCCACTGTTTTTCCTTGTGTAACACCTATGCCCCATGACTAGCCTCTAGAACCGCTGATAGGGCTCCCGCCACTGCTGTTCCTCATCAGGCACAGGGGGGCCTCATTTAAACTCCTTTCTTGACCCTCCACACCTTAGCAGCTAAGCTGCGCTCCCCGCACACCGTGTCACTCAGTACTGCGTATTTTGTATGTTAACCATCCTCCCCAAGTAGCCATTGGGAGCAAATAACCACGCCCAGCTACTGTGTGAAAGTGACTGTTATAGAGCAATGAGAGCAGAATGTGGCAGCACAGCTGCTCAGAGGATCTGGAAGCTGCCTGTAATTCAGTCAGAGTCCTTCAGGCCGAACACTGGGCTCCACTCCCCACCGGGCTCACTTCTGTGCCATCTCCCATCACAGCCCTTCATCAGTGGGGTTGAGGCTCATTCTAGCTCTGGAAGGAGGGCCATTCTGCCACTGGCCTGTGACTTTGGAATATTCCCCCCTGCCCTCATATACATGAGTTAGTCTGTGGCAGCCTCCTGGGGCAGGCTGGGGACAATTATTCAGCCCATTTTTCTGGGGTGAGGGAAGATTTGTTTATGCTGTTAATTACCCTCTTATGGAGGCTCCCAGTGGCCCATGTGTATGCCTGCCTTAGAAGACCAATGGGATTGCTTAAAGTCATGTGGGGATGAGGGAAGAGATGGCAACGCCCTACAGCAACCCGTTCAATGACTGTTTGTCTTTCTCCCTGGGGTTGGGTAGAGAGGCTGACGGGACCCTGAAACCTCTTCCCAAGAAGAACATTGATACTGGGTTGGGTCTGGAAAGGCTGGTGTCTGTGCTGCAAAACAAGATGTCCAACTATGACACTGATCTCTTCATCCCATACTTTGAAGCCATCCAGAAGGTACAGATCCGTGACTGGGCCATTGAACCTGATCAGAATTTATCTGCTTCCCCTGTTATGCATAGCCTCATGGCACCGTACAGTCAGGGAAGCTGTCCCAGAGGATGGGACCATGGTGACTTCCTAGCAGCTGTGAGAATGACCTGTCGTGAACCTAAAAGCACTTGATTTGCAGATTTGTATCTTGGCAAGAGCAGAAGACTAGACTATTCCGTAGCTACTGCTTTAGGAGTGAATCTGGGGAGAGCATGTGAGATGTGCTTACCATGAACTGTTTGGTCATCTCTGAAAGCAGGAGATACTGCCTTCTCCTCTATAGCTGCCTTCCTTTTGCAAGCTTTCTAAATGCACTAATCAATTTTCAGAGCCCTAGAAAGCCTGACTCAAAGGGACTTCCATTTTAAATAAACAGACCTGATCAGTAGGCTTGAGATGGCATAGCTCTGTGTTCAGGGCCAAGCTCCATTTGTCATGGTCTGGGCCAGCAGTGGCTGGGAACTTTGCAGAAGCATCATATCCCTTCTTTGGGAGTCTTGGTGGAGAGGGTGCCCCACCTCCCCTCTTGATTACTCCCCCCCACCCTGTCCAAGCTCTGGGGGATGTCTCATTGTGCTCTGGAGGGTGCAGTGTCCAGCTCTCCTCAACTAGAAAGACGGGTGGACCCAGTGTGGGGATCTAGGTGGTGAAACTAGGTCCAGAGCCAAACTTCAGCAGCCAGTCACCTGCCTTAAACCCCCCCCCCCGCTCCAAGGCCTGCCGGACTATGTAGCTTGACTTTTATAATCCATCTCTGTTAGATAGGTGGCATATGCTGCCTGCTGGGCAGTGTCTGAAAGGTATGCAGCAGAAGAGGGTGGATTTATGCTCCTTTTTGGTTCTTTAAGATGGATACATAAAGCCTGAAAAGATTTTTTTTTTCCCCCAAAAAGTTGTTTTTCTGCTTGCTTTTCTCATTCGGAATATCCCATGTGATCATCTTGATTTTGGTGGAAGACTCTGAATTGTGGATTGTGAGCAATCTTAGCCCTTAGGGGCGGGGGTGAGGGATGTTGAATCTTTAACAAAGACATCCTTTCTCCTGAACGTTTCTCAGACGTTGGAATTGACTAGATGTTAACACATGGGTTTCACAGTCTGACTATAAATCCCTTCCCCAGTAGGCTTTCACTTGCTGGGGGTTTCTGATATTCTCATCCTACCAGTCTCCCAGTTATCCGCACAGTCCTTTCTGCAAATGAGTTGACAGGATCAATATTTCGAATATAAAAAAAAACAGGCAGAAAAGCTGCATTTTGGGGGCTTGTTTCTGAAAAGCCTTCCCAGGCCATCTCCATCGACCATAAAGGAGCAAAGAGAGGGCCACACACGTTTCTCTTTGCAGGTCGCCTTTAAGGCGGCTTTCCCTGAACATGGTCTGGCTTTGTCAGTGAAGGAAGAAGCCAAGCCCTGAAAGCTGCAATAGAGCGTGGTAAATAGAATAGGGACTGCAGTGAAACTGCTTGGGGGAAAGACTTGTTGGCTGTATTGGTTACGCCTGGCTGGAGTGTGTGACCCAACATAGCAAAACCAGCCTTGTCCCTGCCCCAGCTGTCCTTCCAAATCCAGCTGGAGTCTCCATCTCGGTCACTGCCTTTGCTGACCTGGGCTCTGAATGCTGGAACCAAGCAGTTTCACTTTGAATGTGCCCAGCGTGCCCTTCTGATCAGGGAGAGCTGAGCTTGGCTCCTTCCAGAGCCACTCGACCTCTATTCGGGGCATGGGGGGGAGAGCAGTGAGGTAACCTCCTCCCATCCAGAGGAGTGTGCTGCCTCCATAACATTCCCAGCCTCCGTTGGCCCTGAGCAAGGAGAGTCATCCAAGCCACGCTGCTGAGCAGAGCCATGTATCTAACCGTATGTGTGTGTGTGTCTCTCTAATCAGACAGGACCGCAAGGTTCTCCATACTCACTGTTTCCTCTCTCTGCCTAGGGCACTGGGGCCAGGCCGTACACAGGGAAGGTTGGTGCTGAGGATGTAGATGGTATAGACATGGCATACCGAGTCCTGGCAGACCACGCCCGAACTATCACCGTGGCCCTTGCTGATGGAGGGAGACCTGACAACACTGGCAGAGGGTAAGAGTGCATTACTGAACTGGGGAGGAAGCAGGAGTGGTGTTACTGCAGGGTGCATGTGTGTTCAGAAGCTGCAATTCAGTCCTGGCGATGGTAAAATTCCACCATTTAGAGGCAGGTGAAACTTACAGCCATTGACATCATGATCTTGGAAACAGGTGGTGTGATGTCCCCCTCTGCCTTGGGTGCAGTGAGGGTCTTCACTCCTTTGGGTATCTGGAGATTCATCGTTTGAACCACCTCCATGTGCAAGGCACTGTTTTCCTTGTAACTGAGAAGGCTGGAAGGGATCGATAGCAGGGCTTGGAGCCAGGCTTATTGTGGTTCGGGTAAGTGCTTCGCAGACTTTCCACCCAGCGCTGCCAGTGCATCTCAGTCCTGAGCTTCAGCTCTGCCCCTGCTATTCCAGCTCTGGGATTCCCACACACATGCTTCAGCCAATGTCCCTCAATGCTGACATGCAGCTGCTCCACAGGGAGGCAGTTCCCAAGCTCTAAGAATGTAAATATATGAATAGGGCTATATTGCAGGCCTCTTTGTCAAGTAAAGGAGATTGAGTGAGTGCAGTGCTGAGAGATCAGAGGTAGCAAAATGGAACAACGTGGTGGTAATTGGAGACTCCCACTACCCACGTAAAATGGTCAGATGACCCAAGGGGGCCAAGTTGGAACAGCTAGTTCTAGCGCACAAGAGGGGAGGCCGTTCTTCACTCAGCTTCAAGTGAACGCACAGGCACCAGTTCAAGAAGGGGAGTAGCTGAGCCAGTGTAACAGTGACCGCAATTAGTGCAGATAGCCAACGGGCGGGTAGGCTACAGAAAGGGACACAGAGTCATTAACCTTTAGAAAGGGAGATTTCAGTAAAGTGTGGTGGTTGGTCAAAAAGGCCCCAAAGCTAAAAATAAAGGAGGTAAACTTCATAGATGGATCAACCCTAGACAGGAACCTGGGTGTCAAAGCAATGAGATTTAGGATGTCAGGAATGGGGTGGAGAATAACCCTGAAAGTATTAAAATGCCTTAATGATGTAAATGAAAGGTTTGGCCTTGTCTGTCACTGGTCACCCTGTCTTACTGCAGAACTAGAGATGTGGTCAGAGAAGAGGGATGAGAATAATCAAGGGCCTGGAAAAACTCTCATGTGACGAATGATTGATTGAAAAACTGGGATTGTTACCTGAGCAAAGAGAGAGAGAAAAGGGGACACAGTAGAGTATGGAAAATAGTGACAGTTCTAGAGAAGGTAGATCCAGAAGTTCTGGTGTCTGTGTCTCATAACACGAGAACAAAGGGCCACTGAATAAAATTAATAGAAGGAAATATTTTTCTACACAGTGCATAATTAGACTGTGAAACTCACAAACACAGGAAGTCTGAGGCCAAGAATTTAGCAAGATTCAAAAAGGCATTGGACACGTATACAGATATCAAGAATAGCCAGAGTGATCATAATTACTGATCACAACATTTTGGGAAGGGATGTGAAACCTTATGCTGCTGGGCGGAAGCTAGGCTCTAACTAATAGAGGTCAGTGTGAGACCTAATTTGCGGGCAGATTTATCTCACATCTATTACTATAGGGTTTTTACACCTTCCTCTGATGGACCTAGGCTCTGATGCAACCTGATGCATGTTTGTGTCTCACACACCTGTGCTGATGCCCCTCAGTCCTGACAGCTAGTCCCGCTCCCCACTCTCTGCCAGCGCACCTCATCTCCCACCCACAGGTGCTGAGGGTGTGGATTCCAAACCTAGGTGGAAGAGCTGAGGAAGAGGCCCTCAGTATTCGCATTGCCCATGGTTAGCTGCTGGTGGATCCCACTGGCAGGAGGGGAGAGGGGTGTAACATCGGAGTGAGGGTCCCCTCTCTCTGTGCTGTTCCTGCAGGTATGTTCTGAGAAGGATTCTCCGGCGGGCTGTGCGTTACTCCCACGAGAAGCTCAATGCCCCCAAGGGCTTCTTTGCCTCACTGGTCGATGTCGTGGTGCAGTCACTGGTAGGTCCCTTTGCTGCACAGTAACTGCATGAGACTCCAAGGTTGTGCATGGTTGGAGACTCCATCCGCTGTCTGATGCTGATCTCAGCTCTTAATGGCTGCTACTTCTGTGTCTGCAGGGCGATGCGTTCCCTGAGCTAAAGAAGGACCCGTATATGGTGAAGGATATTATCAATGAAGAAGAGGTTCAGTTCCTGAAAACGCTTAGTAGAGGGCGCCGCATCCTGGACAGGAAGATCCAGAGCTTGGGAGACAGTAAAACAATCCCTGGTAAGGTTTGTTTTAACTCCTTTCATGCTGAATGAGGCTTCCAGGGAATCCTCCTGCCCCACACACCAGCTGTGTCCTGTGGAAATCTGCTGCTGACCAGCATTTGCCACCTGGGAGTCGTTCAGGGCTCAGCTGGGCTGCCTGTGAATTTAGCAGGGAGAAAGGTGTCAGATTGATGGTACTGGAGACTGAAGCCCTCTATTGCAGCAGGGGCAGCTGCAGAGTGAGCCCCCCATGCACCATCCTGCCATGGGCTCACCTGTGACCTACAAGATGATCCCATCTCCATGGCCTATTCAGTCCTTGGGCTCTCTGATGCGGCTGCCAACAATTGGTTCCTGTTCTGGTGGGTGGTGACATGTTGCTGTGGACAGCTGTCTGCTAGGGACTGGACTGAGATCTACCTATGGGTGTCCTGCAGGCTATGACCCCAGCACTATGACCGCTCACTGCCAGTGCCCATTAGCTAGGCATATCTCGAAGGTCTGCTGCCGAGTCTTGTAGGCTTTGCCATTTGCCGGGGAAGAGTCCCAGACCCTTTGGGAGCTGGTTTGCTCCAGGTGGGATGGTTCTGATGGAGGAGTAGTGGGAGACCTGACTGATCTGTTTCTCCTCTCAAGGGGACACTGCCTGGCTGTTGTACGACACCTATGGTTTCCCTGTGGATCTCACTGGACTCATTGCTGAGGAGAAGGGCCTCACTGTGGACATGGAGGGCTTCGAGGAAGAGCGGAAGATGGCTCAGGTAAAAACCAGCCCCTCTGTGTTGCCCCTACTACAAGGAGTAGGGAGGGGGCACAGGTGTGGGAGGACTCCCTTGTTACTGAGTTAAAGGGACAACCGTCTCCTCCTTTACAACAGGGCATCTCCTAGGAAATCTGACACTGAGCACCCTGGGCCATGTAGCTGGGTCCTGGGGCAGGCTGGGGCAAAGCACAGGAAGTCTGGCTGGAGGGCAGATCCTCAGGGTGCTGGGCTCATTTGCATGGTGAAACACTGGGCACCTCTGCCTCCTACCAGGATGCCTAGCTCCTTGCCAGCTCTCATGGAGCTTTTTTCCCCACTGCCCTCTTGAAGGCTGAATTCCTGGAAGTAAACAGTGAGCAGGTTGCGTGAGAATCAGCCCTGCTATCTCCCGCAAATGTTCACGGGGGCTGTGCAGATGTCGTGTGGCTTTCCTTCCTTCTTTCTTGTGATCTCAGCGGTCAGGAGCACCACGTTTTCCACACAGATTCCAAACCTCCTCCTCTGTGTGCTTGTGGGAAACCTGCCTTTCATCTGCCCTGGCTGGTGTCCCCCTGTGTTCTATCTGTGCCACTTCACAGTTCTTCTGAAAATATGCCCTCCTGTGTTCATTTCATTGCTGCCTGAAGCAGACTCGCTGATTATATTTCTTTAGGCTGGGCTAAGACTTCTTCAACAGATGAATAACAGTGGGGGTGTAGCCAACAGCAATCTCTGTGTAGACAGTTCTCTAGGTCAGGTTTCTCAAACTTTTACTTTCTGAGGCCTCCCAATGTGCTAGTAAAAACTCCAGACCCCAGCAGGAGAGAGCGGGGCCTCCTGGCTTCTGCCTTGCAGGGTGCTGGGGTTTGGGGACTGCCTGAAACTAGCTCGTTGGCCACCAGTTGAGAACCGCTGCTCTGCATGGATCTGGGACTCATGCCACGTAATGCTGCATTTGTGGGACTAAAAAGACACCTGGATCATCCTGCGAGAGCCTGTTTGTGCATGAAGTGGAGGATAAGGGGAAACTTTCTGCACCTCAGTTCTACGATGTCCAGTACAACAGTGCTCCGTGCACCCTCATCCTGAGAATAGATCCAAGATGCCATGGTTTCAATCCACCCTATAGTAATAGGCCTTATTTACAGGAGAGTTTCTAAGAGACTCTCTCCCCCTCCCCCTGTTACTGTAGGATGGTGCAGCCTTGCTTGTGGGTGCACTGGCGTAGTCAGGCTTCAGGCCACGCTGGGCGATCTAGGCATGCTCTGAATGCAGCTGAGCTATCTGATGGTTAGAATCCTAGCGCTCTGCCTAGACCCGTGGTCCCGTCATTGGAATCAGCATGGAAGCTGCACCGGGGCCAGAGAAACTGGGAGCCCCCTGTCCCAATCACTAGGTGAGATACAGCCCCTACAAATCCAGCTGTGTCCTTCATGCTACCCACTGAGCACCTTCTGGGTGCTTCAGTAGCGCAGAGCTAGGCACTGTGGGGTCCTGCACACCCAGTGCAGGATTGGATTCACAGCTTGGCTGCTTTGCATTGCAGCTGACTTGCTGTAGAGCAGGCATGGTATGAGCAGAACCCTTGCTAGCCCTTCCCTTTAGCAGTAGCAGTGCAGGGAGTGCCCCACAGTGGGTGGATGGGATTGCTACTGTAGTGCTGCCATGGCTGTCATGCTGCCAGTCACCCTGTTTCAGAGCATCCTTCACCTGGCGACTTCAGGGGGACAAGGTGGATCCCTGCCAGCCCATTGGATTTTTGCCTCCTCGATTTCTTGGCAGACTTGCTGTGAATGAGAGGAAAGCTGTGAATATCGGTGTGTTTGATGCAGGTCTACAGCATAGACTAGACTTTGTCCAGGATGTTGGGTGTCCATTCTGCTCCAGTCGTGCCTCTAGCCCTGCATGTGCTGCTAAAGTCCAGCCAGCTAACGCACAAGGATTGGATCCCTATGGCAGTGCTAAGGGATCTTCTCCCTGCCCCTAACACTTCCACCTGTTGCCATTCTCAGCTGAAGTCTCAGGGCAAGGGAGACGGTGCGGAAGACCTCATCATGCTGGACATCTATGCTATTGAAGAGCTCCGCACCCGGGGACTGGAGGTAACCGACGATTCGCCTAAATACAACTACACGTCGGATCCCAGTGGCACCTACGGTATGTGACAATGTCCTCCAAATGGTTTCCCTGCCCCATGCCTCACTTTGGGGGTCTTGCATCGGGTCAGGTCTGGAGGATAGTCTGCAGACTCTGCCGCAACTTGCAGCGAGAGCGCCTTTGTGTCTTCCTGAATCTCACGCCTTCTGCCTGCCTGGTGATCGGCTGGCAGCCTTTAGGGCTGAGGGAGGGGAGAGAACCATGATGGGCTGACAGCTGCCAGCAGAGGTAGGTGGAGGATAGTACAAATCAGAGGGGCAAATCCACTGCCTGGCAGGAGAAGCTACTGACTGCTTGAAGCCAGGGAAATCTTTTAAAGGAAACTGATTTCTTTGGCTGCTCTAGGGACTGTCCAGCTCATACGCTCCCTGCCTGACCATTGGGACCCTCTCGTGGTTCCTTTTCACTCCAGCTTTGTAGCTGGGCATCCCTGGAGACTCGCTTTCCCTGGATTCCCTGGTATCTTGGTCCATCACTGAGCCCTTGGCCTGCTCCCTGATGATTCTGATTTATTTGGAGCCCCGGTCATAGATCAGGGCCCCATTGTGCTCTGTGGACACAGCAAAAAGGCAGCCCTTGCCCCACAGAGCTGACCAGCTCCGTGATTTCCCCATCCCAGCTAAATGTCCCCCCGCAGGTTCCACTCACAATGTTCTTTCTTCACTTCTTGTCTTAAACCATTAAGCAACCGCTCCAGCACTCCAGAGGTGGCTGCTGGGCGTGTGTGTCTGTGGCTTTGTGTAAATGGCTGGGATTGTCATCTCACTGACCTTGCCTCTCTCACTGGTGACAGAGTTTGAGAGCCCAGTGGCCACTGTGCAAGCAATCCGCAGGGAGAAGAGGTTTGTGGAGGAAGTGTCCACAGGCCAGGAGTGCGGCATAGTGCTGGACAAGAGCTGCTTCTACGCCGAGCAGGGTGGGCAGATCTATGACGAAGGCTACCTGGTCAAGGACAATGACAGCAGCGAGGATGTAAGTGGGACCAGGCACCTGTGTGCTGACGTACAAACAGAACCACTCCCTGAGCCTCATTCTTGGGGAAGAGGGATGAAAAGACAGTGGGGCTGGGACATGGAAGGAGAGGAAGGGTGGTGCGGTGGATAGTGTTTTGCCTGGGCTGGGGGAGACCCAGTTTCAATTCCTTGCTCAACCACAGGGACCACAGACAATCACTTAGGCTCTGAGTTCCCCATCTGTACAATCATAGAAGGATGGAAGGGATCTCAAGAGGTCATCTGCACAAAGGCAGGACCATTAAACCTAGACCCGCCCTGACAGGGGTTTGTCCAACCTGTTCTTCAAACCCTCCAGCGACGGGGATTCTACACCCAACCTTGGACACCTGTTCCAGAGCTTAGCTACTGTCACGGAGTCCCCGGGCGATGCTCTGGAACTGCTCCCCACTAAGCCAGTCAGGACTCTGGGGAGCCTCCTCTCCCTTCGAGCAGACTTGTTCAGGGCAAGAAGCTCACATGTCTTCACCTCCTGGGTCTCTCCTTGGAGCATTCAGCATCCTGTGCCCCTCCGTGCGCTTCCCACAGCGAGCCCACCCAGGCGGGGTTCTGGGGAAGCCACAGGGTTCTGCACCCCCACTTTGCAGTCAGACGTGACTCTTAGCCAGCAAAACAGAGGTTTATTCGATGACAGGAACAGGGTCTAAAACAGAGCTTGTAGATACAGCGAACCAGACCCCTCGGCCGGGTCCATTCTGGGGGGCAGTGAGCCAGACCCCTAGGTCTGCACTTCACTCCTCGTCCCCAGCAAGCTCCAGACTAACCACCCCCTCCAGCCCCTCCTCTCTGCTCAGCTCCTTTCCCGGGCCAGGAGGTCACCTGATCCCTTTGTCTCCAACACCTTCAGTTGGCACCTTTGCAGAGGAGGGGCCCAGGCCATCAGTTGCTAGGAGACAGAGTGCCAGGCATTTAGGTGCACTGGCCCTTTGCTCTGCAGCAATCACACACCCTTATCCCACCACCTAGATACGTAAGAACTGCCTAGGGGACACTGAGGCACCAACACAGTATTCAGAGCAAACATTAAGAACAGTCCCAGTTCGTCACAGCTACCCTTCGCGTTAGAAAGTTTTTCCTAATACTAGCACTGACTCCACACTTGGTAAGGCAACTCCCATCTTTTTATGTGCTGTGTATTTATGCCTGCCTGCTGTATTTTCCACTCCATGCAGCCGATGAAGTGGGCTGTAGCCCACGAAAGCTTATGCCCAAATACATTTGCTAGTCTCTAAGGTGCCACAAGGACTCCTCGTTATTTTTCCTAATACTGTATTGAACCTGTGTCTCCCTTGCTGCAGGTTAAGCCCTGTATTTCTTGTCCTACCTCCAGGGAAGATGGAGCACAGTCGATCACTATTCTCTTTGTAGTAGTCTTTAACATAACTTGAAGACTGTTATCATGTCCTCCTCTCCCCTGCCCCCAGCTTTCCTTTCTGCCTAGTTTCTTTAACCATTTCTCATAGGTCAGGTTTTCTGAACCTTTGGTCACTTTTGTTGCTCCCCTCTGGACTCTCTCCAGTTTGTCCACATCTTTCTTAAAGCATGGTTCCCTGAATGGGACACACTACTCCAGCTGGGGCCTCACCAGAGCTGAGCTCAGGATAACTATTTCCCACGTTTTACATCCCACACTCTTGCTAATCCACCCCACAATGACATTTTCCTTTTTTGCAAATGCATCATGTAGCTGATTCATATTCAATTTGTGATCCACTAGGACCCCCCCCACACCCCCCCCGATGCTTTCCAGCAATATGACTGCCTGGCCAGGTGTCCCCATTTTGTAGCTGTACATTTGATTTTTTTTTTTTTTTTCTGCCGAAGTGAAGTAGATTGCGCTATTGAATGTAATCCTGTTGATGACAATGGAGAGAATAGCTTTGACCTGCCTCCCAGGGGTATGTAAACGGTACAGATAAACCCAGGTGAACTGTGATCAAGTGTTCACATGTGATAGAGGCCAAATCTGCAGGCCCCCTCTTTGACTCTTTGTCCGTGATCCTGACCTGCCAAGTGGTAATGGCCGATTTGTTCAGTGATTGGAATCAGGAGCTTAACTGACCTCTGCGCTGCACTCCCCAGAGCCTCCTTCCTCCTTGGTCTTAATTTAATTTTCTAGTTCACTGTTTGTCCCCCACTCCCACTGCAACTGTCAGTCCCCAGAGAGAGTTGGCCGACCCACTCGTCTTACCAGAGAGGCCTGTGTTCCTGGGACTTACTCTTCTGGGGGCTTTTCAGTTGCCATCCAGGATGCTGGGTGTAATAATGACAATTCGCCTGCTGTCTGTGCTCTCCCCCATCTGGTACAGAAAGCGGAGTTCACGGTGAAGAACGTGCAGATCCGGGGGGGCTACGTGCTTCACATAGGAATGGTCTATGGGAGCCTGAAAGTGGGAGACCAAGTCCGTCTGTATATTGATGAGGTGAGTTAGAGCATTGCTATGGTGGTGACACCGTCTCTTTCCCGTGAGAGATTGGTGTCTCCTTTTCTTCCACCATTCTGAGTCCGCTGCCTGCTCCCATCAGGGCATCCCAGCAGAAGATCTGGGTCTTTGTCTGCCCAGTGCGCAGTGGTCTGATGCTGTGTGCCTGAGAACGCTTGCCTCTCGGAGAGCTTTGGATCGCAGTCATGGATTTGCAGATGTCATTTAGTAGAGCTCAGGTTGAGCCACGAGTCCCTCAGGAGCTGGCGGTTGGAATTTGTGTTCTGCCCTGAAGGGTTATTGCGATGTGGGTTAGACTAGTGAAATCCTGGCTAGGAAGGGACTGTCCAGCTGCCCTGGTCTGTATGAGATTTCAATTACATAAGAACAGCCAGACTGGGTCAGACCAAAGGACCATCTAGCCCAGTATCTGTCTACCGACAGTGGCCAATGCCAGGTGCCCCAGAGGGAATGAACAGAACAGGGAATCATCAAGTGATCCATCCCATCGCCCATTCCCAGCTTCTGGCAAATGAGGCTAGGGACACCATCCCTGTCCATCCTGGCTAATCGCCATTGATGGACCCATCCTCCGTGAACTTATCTCCTTTTTTGAACGAATTTTTCTTTCTCTCGGGTGTCTTCAGTGTTGGTAGAAGATACTTGGTTGAACCCTAGCATGTAAAATCTTCTTCTCTCCTGTACATGGGCAGCCTGCCACTCCCTGTGCACTCCCCCCTCACTGGCCCCACCCACTGTACCTCGCCCCCTCCACGGCCTCTCACCAAGCACTGCCAACCAGTGGGACAGTTGGGGAGATGGTCTCTGTGACAGGGGTCCTGGGAACTGGATTGAGACCATTTTCCTTGATGCTGGCCCCAGAGCAGCCTCAAGACAGAAGCTATTTTTGGTGTCTCCATCCTGCATTGGCCCATATTTCTCTTGAAGCAGAACTGATTTGTAGCTGTAACTTCCTGCTTCTCTGTCCCATGAATAGTCAGTTCTCACTGGGCTAGGCCAATGGTGTGTAAGCAGGAGGCACGTAGCAGCTCCTCCAACACAGAGCCCTTTAATAATTGCTTTCCTTCTGCTCCCTGCAGCCGAGGCGGAGACCCATCATGAGCAACCACACTGCCACCCACATCCTGAACTTTGCCCTGCGCTCGGTGCTGGGGGATGCCGACCAGAGAGGGTCCCTGGTTGCCCCAGACAGGCTGCGATTTGACTTCACTGCCAGGGGAGCCATGTCTACCCAGGAGATCAAGAAAACAGAAGAGATTGCCAACCAAATGATAAAGGAAGCCAAGGTGTGCCTGGGCAGGGGCACCACCTCTGAGTCTGGGGAGAGGGTGCTTGCTGGAGGAGTCTGATGGCGGGAGCTGCAGGCTCAGCTTGTCAATGTGCTCGGTCCATTGAGTTAACCCTCCGCCTCACTCCACTGGGGTGGTGGTGGTGATGCTACACACACACTCCTTCTCTGCCTCCTAAACCTGGGCCAAGTGGAGAATCAGGGCATTAATTTGCAGAAAAAATGTGCTGATGTTGAGTGGGGCAGGCAGAAGGACACATGCTGGCTTGACAGCCCAGTTCCTTATCATCCCACCCTCTTGACTGTCAGTTGTGCAGCGTGAGCAAGTGTGGAATTGGCTGACCAGAGCAGATCAAGGATCCCTATTATCTCCTCACAGCCCATCACCCTGCACGGCTCTGCCCATGTTTCATAGGTAGAGATTTCATCTCAGACATGACCCGAATATCTCCTGCTATGGGAGCTGGCTCTCTGTCTTCTAGCTGCATGCCCTTTCTGTTACACTGGGTCTGGAGGTGGCCAGTGTTGATCTGTAATGTGGCGCTGTCCTGAGCGGGATGCAATGATACTGCAAAGCTGAGAGCATGAAGATCATGATCTCAGCAAGAGACGTTCCTCAAGTGTGTGTCAGTGTGCATCCCATCCTAGGTGTACCTGCACCTCGTGTTTCAGAGTGGATTCTTTCTCATAGTACTGCTATTGAGTGAGATCCACACTGAGTACATCATCTCAAAGAACCACAGTCACTGGAGGGTAAAGAGCTGCTCTTTGTTGGCCTCTTTGGTATAAACTCAGATTTCCTGGTAAGATGTGGCCTTATTTTCACTGGAAAATACAGGTTTAAACTGAACTCTGTGAGCCTCATAATTATTTCTCAGAATATAAATTGGCTGTTCTTTATTCACTGCACCTGTCATACGCTGTCATGTCAGTGTACATGACATCTCTTTGGTGGGATGGCCAATAGAGTACTTATGGTCACTGTTCTCCAGGTTTGGAAAAGCACACAAGTGTCGCTGGATCATTGATGAGCCATTAGCCATAGGCTAATTTGGATGCTGAAATCTGTTAGGCTATGAATCTAACTCTCTAAGCAGCGAGTAGCACAGAACGGGCATATGTCTCAGAGGAGGAGATGTGAGAGTTGAAGCCGCTCACCCAGAGACAAATGCACCTATTGCTTGTTGAAAGTGAGATGAAAAGTTCTGATGCTTTGATTACAGCTGTTAACCTGTATATGCATTTCTGTCTGTGCTGGCAGTGCCCATCTGATCCCCTTTGCTTTGACCTCCCCAGACTGTGTATGCCAAGGATTGCCCTCTGGCAGCAGCAAAAGCTATCCAGGGCCTGCGGGCTGTGTTTGATGAGACCTACCCTGATCCTGTGCGTGTTGTCTCCATTGGCATCCCCGTGGAGGACATGCTGGCCGATCCCTCCAGCGCCGCTGGCTCCATCACTTCCATCGAGTTCTGCGGAGGGACGTGAGTATCTGAACAAAAGGAGGATGTGGGGACAGTGATAGGATTTTTAGCCATCTCACCTTGTCTGTTCTCTCCAAAGACACCTGCGGAACTCGAGCCATGCTGGCCCTTTTGTGATTGTCTCTGAAGAAGCGATTGCTAAAGGCATCCGGAGGATAGTTGCAATCACTGGTGCTGAGGCGTTGAAGGTAAGTGGAGAGAGAAGGGGGGCATCATTGTGAAATCCAAACATTGGGAGTAACCTCCTGGAGCATGTGCGTGTGGCAATCCAATCGTGGACAAGAGATTTTCATCTGTATTAAAGATTAAGAGCCAGATCCTCCAGTGGTTTTAAATAGTCCTTGGACCACTGACTCCACTGGGGTGATACCACTGAGCGCTTGACCCCAGGTGCCTGCAGCATTTATACCTTCCAACTTTAGCCTGCAGGCCTGATGGGTGAAGCAAGTGATGCCCTTGCAGATCTAGAACTGTGTGGGAGGTTCCCTGGCCAGGCCTCCGGCCAGAGGGTGGAGCTGGGGAGTCTTCCATGCAACACCATTGCACACTCTCCAGCTGTGTCAGTCAGACTGGCAGTGCAATAGGAGTGATTAGAGAGTCTGATATCCTGCCAGGCCATGCCAAACCAGATTGGTGGGAGGAAGGATGGTAAAGGGTGGTGAAAGGGATGAGAGAAATGGAGAAGAAATGCTTCCTGCTAGCTTTGTAGCGGCTGCACTTCCATTCTTGGGCAGGTATCTTATGGGATGATGCTCTCCCATGGAAGTACTTCAGCTCTTGGTGCGATAGATCTGTAAGTGTTCTCTGTGCTTATTGAGCAAATGGCACAAAGAACACGGCCCTGGAGCAGAGCTGTGGAGACAGAGCTCTTGGGACAACCACTCTATTGTCAGCTGCAATTAAATTTTGTGAAGTTTAGTCTTTGTTCACGTGAGTTCCAGTCCTCATGCTGGGTGGTGTAAACTGGTCCCCAGTTGGCGTCAAGAGGACGTTTTCTCCCAGGGTCAGTGAGGTGCGTCTTTGTGGGGTCTGCTGCTGAGAGAGCTTCACTGTAGCTCCCTGTGGGAACCTCTCTCTCTCGTGGGTTGTAGTATTTCTGTCCTTTGTCGCATGGTGTTGGACAGCCCAGCGCTCGGTAGCCCTCCTATGGAGCTAAGAACTGAATTCTGTTCTCTCAGGCACTCAGGAATGCGGACAGCCTCATGAAATCGCTCTCTGCCCTGGATGCCAAAGTGAAGGTCCAGACCGCTCCCAACAAGGATGTGCAGAAGGAGATTGCAGACCTCAGTGAGGTAGGGTTGGGACCCCAGCCCTTCCAGGAGCGTTGCATCAGACTGGCAGGAACAGAGAAGAGTGAGATGCCTTAGCCTGGGTTCTTAAATCAAAGCAAATCACTTAGCAGTTGAGACCCAAGGGTGCATGGGACCTGTGTCCAGTGCCTAAAGTGCAGCTTGGGAAACCCAGGTTCAATTCCCTGCTCTGCCACAGTCCTGTGTGACCTTGGGCAGGTCCCTGGATCGCTGTGCCTCAGTCCCCACTATTCCAGTAGCAGTAATAGCCCTGTCCTGCCGTGTCTCACGAGTGTTGAGGGGCTAAATCTGTTAGAGTTTGGGAGGCACTCGGACACTATGGTGATGGCAGCCACAGAAGTATCCTAGGTGGACCACACATTGCAGATTTAGCAAATGCCACTTCGTTCTCGGTCTCGTGTGACATTGGAAAGGGAGTTTCTTGCTGGGTGCTCTGCTGGAGTGGCTTTTTGGGTTTAAAGCTAGTTCATTAGGGTGGGAAGCACAGAAACCTTGGCCTCCTGTTGTGATAGGCCTCGAGCCTGAACCCCCCTCTTCTGCTTCCAGACACTGGCTACCGCAATTATCCCACAGTGGCGGAAGGATGAGCTGAGAGAGGTGCTCAGAGCACTGAAGAAGATTATGGATGACCTGGACCGCACAAGCAAAGCAGACATCCAGAAACGAGTGAGCCCATTAGCCCAGCTGGTTAACACTGGTGGGATGGGGGTTATGGTGGATATCTGTGTGGGCTCTGCTTCCTGCTCCCAACCCAAACAAATGGATGCTGCTCTCCTCCCTGTGGAAGGGATCTGCGCTGCCTAAATGTGGGGGTCAAGGCCTCTGTTTTCCCCTTCGCAATCTCCTCTTCGTTCCCCCGTGCCTCTGTAGCTACCTCACGGGAGTGAGGTTGGACAGTCCTCTGTAACAGTAATAAATGTTTTCAGCTGACCATTGGGGTGCTGATGGCCAGAAAGGTGGGTGAACCACCTTAGTTCCTGGAAAATGCTTCAGGGCCAGCCCAGGGTCTGAGGTGGGATATTTATGGGTTGCAGCTGAATGGACTTGTAGTTATTGCTTCTGACTCCACATGGTAACTGATGACTGCATTGGGGAGGCTGTGTACAGCACAACCTTCTCTTGGGTCGCATACACAGATCTTCCTCTGCACACGCTGAAAGGTTGCATTGCACTCCTGGCTGGCCCAGTATTTGGGTCCATGCAGGATTGGGGCAGAATGATCAGGGAGGGGGAGGTGGAGAGTTCCAGCTGGCAGAGGTTGGAAATCTTCCCTGTAACTAGTCGACCTCCCGTGTCCAAGCGCCACGCACTTATTTACAGTCTGACTCTCCGCGTGTTCTTGCAGGTGCTGGAGAAGACCAAACAGCTCATTGACAGTCATCCTAACCAGCCACTAGTGGTCCTGGAATTGGAGAGTGGAGCTTCAGCAAAGGTAACCCAGCTACCAGGGCAGAACAGCCTCTCCAAGCCCCCTCTGTACATGTGGCTGGGGAGCTTGGAACCTAGCCTCTGAATCTGTGCTCTGGGCCGACAGACACTTCCGCAGCGTACTCATTACATAGCCTGTTTGCGAGTCTCCATCCGGGGGCACAGACTAGTGTGGGAAGTGGTGTGTGCTGCTGTTCACATGCTGGGTCTCTGCACCCCTCCTTCTGGTTTAACTAAGCCCATTCTAAACATAACCGGAATGGTGAGGATCTCCGTTATTTGTCCTTCAGCTCTCCTCTCTTTCCACATCCCAGCTTCCAGACTCTGGGTGAGGATGGGGATCCCTTCAAAAATCTCTCAGTGACTTCCCTAAGTGACCCAAGTAAGGGTAGTCCAAGGAGGTAGCTAGAATAAGGGGAAAATACAGGCTGGAAACACTTCTGAACAGGACGATCTGCAGAGAGACAGCAGAAGTTCTGTCACATGGGACATTGAAAACTAGCTGGGTGAGTACAGTGTGTCCTGTGCTTGCCCCCAGCCAGGGACTAGGTGGAGCTTAAGACAAGTGCGAGTGGAGTGTCGTTCTCCAGATTCTGTAGCCTATCCAGCTGGATTTGTTACAGGCAGGGGCAAGCTTGTTTCCCATCTCCCTCCATCTCAAGTAGCTACCAGCTGAATCCGTCCTTTCAACTTCACAGTGCTTGTTTGGCTGTGCTGGTTGAGCTCTACCACTGACAAGCACCAGTGGTAAATGGACAGTTGTGTAAATGAGGCTGTAGCCATCCACTTTGAATGCCCCTGTTAAACTTCTCTGTGGGCTGGCTCCCAGCTGATCTCATTCCAGCCATCCCTCCTGTCAGTTTCAGGGTAACTGCACCTGCTTCCCCCCCTCGTGGTCCCTGGTGGCCACTCACTCTAGACTTCTGTCTCCCAGCTGTAACCTGTCCTCGGCGGAGACCTGTATTGTACTCCCTCCTGACCGGGGGACCTTTAAGGCTGCACTCCTCCCTGCCTACACTGTAATACCTCCAGCAAACCAGACTCCCTACAGGGCCAGTGTATTCACTTTGCCTTCTCTCCAGAGGATATGCCTAGTGCATTGCTGGCAGTTTTAAGTTAGCATGCAGCCCCTTCCGAGTGAGTTCCTTTATTTTTAAGAGAGAGCATTACAGAGAAATCCTATTTTATAAAAAAAAAAAGAACCCACAGACATGCTACAAAGCTCACTGGAGGTCACCCCAGCCTCAGGCTCTGATAGGTGTCAGTCCTTCAGAACCCACAACTGGGTTTTCCCTGTAGAGACAAGTTTATAACTGTGTCTGACTCCAAATCAGAACCAGGCTGGCAGTTCAGAGGCCTGAGCTGTATAAAGAAATGGCTGATCTCCAGTCTCTGGGAACTTATGATCCATGCCTTAGATCCTAGCTTCCAAAGGCTGGGATTTTGCATAACTGGAGATGGAGGAAATTGTAGTAACCTCCCCTTGGGAATCTGCAGGAAATCTACTGAAGACTTCTTGTCCCCAGAGTCCAGTGTTTGGCACATTTTTCAATATAGTCCTTGGAGCTCCCAGGCCTCCCCACCAATCTAGAGAGCCATACGATCCCGGCCCACGAGAATAAATAGAGTTAATACCATAAGGCTTTCAAAGATACTGCTGTAACTTGCCCTTTGTCACAGCTCCATCCACCCACTTACACAGCCCTCGTTTCCATAGGATCTGTAGACTTCTGTGGGGAAGAAGAACATTGTTCTAGATCTAGAATTCTCTTCTGGGGCCATTACTGCGATCTGCACAGGATCTCCCTTGCTATGCTCCGTCACCAGAGTCCAGGAAACTTTCTGCGTTGTGCTGTTGGCATGTCTCTTGTGTAGTAGCGTGCTGGAGGTGTCCCATGGGGGATTGCTCACACAGTGGCATTACAGCCACCACATCCTGACAGCGCCTCCTGGGCTGGCAGCATCTTACAGTGCAGCTGGAGTTGTGTGCATCAGTGTATCCACACACAGCCTGTCTGGTTGTTCATGGAATCATAGAATATCAAGGTTGGAAGGGACCCCAGGAAGTCATCTAGTCCACTCCCCTGCTCAAAGCAGGACCAATTCCCAACTAAATCATCCCAGCTAGGGCTTTGTCAAGCCTGACCTTAAAAATCTCTAAGGATGGAGATTCCATGAACTCCCTAGGTAACCCATTCCAGTGCTTCACCATTCTCTGAGTGAAAAAGTTTTTCGCAATATCCAACCTAAACCTCCTCCACTGCAACTTGAGACCATTACTCCTTGTTCTGTCATCTGCTACCACTGAGAACAGTCTAGATCCATCCTCTTTGGAATCCTCCTTCAGGTAGTTGAAAGCAGCTATCAGATCCCCTCTCATTCTTCTGTTCTGCAGACTAAACAATCCCAGTTCCCTCAGCCTCTGCTCATAAGTCATTTGTTCCAGCCCCCTAATCATTTTTGTTGCCCTCCACCGGACTCTTTCCAATTTTTCCACATCCTTCTTGTAGTGTGGGGCTCAAAACTGGACACAGTACTCCAGATGAGGCCTCACATGTTGAATAAAGGGGAATGATCAACATCCCTTGATCTGCTGGCAATGCTCCCTACTATACAGCCCAAAATGCCGTTAGCCTCTTGGCAAGCAGGGGCACACTGTTGACTTATATCCAGCTTCTTGTCCACTGTAACCCTAGGTCCTTTTCTGCAGAACTGCTTGCCTACCATTTGGTCCCTAGTCCCTGTAGCAGTGCATGGGATTCTTCCATCCTAAGTGCAGGGACTCTGCACTTGTCTTTGTTGAAACTCATCAGATTTCTTTTGGCCCAATCCTCTAATTTGTCTAAGGGCTTGGCCTACTTTGGCACTATTACAGTGCTGCAACTTTCAACGCTCAGGGGTCTGAAAAAACATCCCCCATGAGTGCTGCAAGATTGCAGCGCTGTAAAGTGTCAGCTGTTAATCAGGGCGGCCAGTGCTGGAGCGTGGCTCCAGCGCTGCACGATACATTGACCATAAGGGATGTGGTTTACAAGCAGCGCTGGAGAGCTCTCTCCCAGCGCTGGCGGCCTTGACTACACTCACACTCAAAGCGCATGCTGCGCAGCGCTTTGAAATTTCTAATGTAGTCATACCCCTAAAGTGCCCAATCTGTATCCTATCCCACCTTATAGCATATCTAACCCACTCCTCCCAGTTTAGTGTCCATCTACAAGACTTGCTGAGGGTGCAGTCCACGCCATCCTCCAGATCATTAATGAAGATATTGAACAAAACCGGCCTCCAGGACCGACCCTTGGGGCACTCCGCTTGATACCTGGTTAATCCAACTAAAAACGGTTAGGGAGCCACCTGATCACTACCCATTGAGTCCGACGATCTAGCCAGCTTCTAATACCTTATAGTCATTCATCCAGCCAAAGTTCTTTAAATTGCTGCAAGAATACTGTGGGAGACTGTATCAAAAGCTTTGGCTAAAGTCCAAGGAATCACACATCCACTGCTTTCCCTCATCCACAGAGCCAGTTATTCTGTCATAGAAGGCAATTAGGTTAGTCAGGCATGACTTGCCCTTGTGAATCATGCTGACTGTTCCTGATCACTTTCCTCTCCTCTAAGTGCTTCAGAATTGATTCCTTGAGGGACCTGCTCCATGATTTTTCCAGGACTGAGGTGAGGCAGGGGGACTGTTGGTTCCAGGCATTCAACCCTCTTCCCGTTTTTTTAAAATGGGGGGCTGCACCTACATTAAACTGGCAGGCCAGTCAAAGGACATCCGTTTTCGGGGTTTTTTTGTTTTGTTTCATCGGAAGTTCCAGCACTGGCCAATGGCTTTTTTTACTGTTTTTCACGGTGGGAGCGCTCGGGGGGCAACTTTTGGGTGGATGCGCAGAGCTTTCTAGATGTGGACTCTGGGCCACGGGGCTTTTCAGTGCAGCGCTTGGGAGGGCAGGGGCTGTATGCCCGGCGCTCAGAACAGAAGGGGTTTCGGGGGCTTGGGGCAGTGCGGCGCTCAATGTACTTGGCACATTCTACACCAAACTTCACACTGAAGTAGCAGAAGCGGGTGCGTCAGTGCTTGGAGGGGGCGTGGCTTTGGGCGGTGTGGTGCTCAGGGGCGGGACCAGATCGGGCGGTTGGCGTCCCTCCAGCAGGGTGAGGCTTCGGGCGGCATGGTGGCTCGGGGGGCGGGGGCTGGCGTGGTGCTCAGAGAGGGCAGGAAGTCCAGGGGCTTTGGGCTAGAAAAAAGTGCGGCATTTCCTGGAGGGGGACAGGGCAGCGGAGCTTTATATGTCTAGGGAACAGGCTCAAATGCAGCAGGGAACTTGGGGCAGGGCTTCAGGGGCAGGAAAAGCTCAGGGGGCAGGGATTTCAGCATTCATGGCACTCAACGGGGGGAGGGTACAGCAAGGCGGCACTCTCTTCTTTTTGCTTGGGGCGGCAAAAAAATTAGAATCCATGATAGGCCAGCCCTGAAAGATGAGGCTGATTGGCCTGTAGTTTCCTGGATCCTCCTTCTTCCCATTTTAATAGATGGGCACTACATTAGCATAAAAAATGGTTAAAGACCTTTTCCAGTCTTCTGGGACATCCCCTGATCTCCATGAGTTTTCAAAGATAATGGCCATTGGCTCTGCACTCATATCCGCCAACTCCTTTTAGCACCGTTGGATGCAGCGCATCCGGCCCCATGCACTTGTGCTCGTCCAGCTTTTCTAAATAGTTTTGCCTGAACCACTTCTTTCTCCACAGAGGGCTGGTCACCTCCTCCACATGCTGTACTGCTCAGTGCAGCAGTCTGGGAGCTGACCTTGTTTGTGAAGACAAAGGCAAAAAGAGCATTGAGTACATTAACTTTTTCCACATCCTCTGTCACTAGGTTGCTTCCCTCATTCAGTAAGGGGCCCACACTTTCCTTGACTTTCTTCTTGTTGATAACATACCTGAAGAAACCCTTCTTGTTACTCTTAACATCTCTTGCTAGCTGCAACTCCAAGTGTGATTTGGCCTTCCTGATGTCACTCCTGCATGCCTGAGCAATATTTTTATACTCCTCCCTGGTCATTTGTCCAATCTTCCACTTCTTGTAAGCTTGTTTTTTGCGTTTTAAGATCAGCAAGGATTTCACTTGCCATATTTACTATTCTTCCTACACATCGGGATGTTTTTTTCCTGCAACCTCAATAAGGATTCTTTAAAATACAGCGAGCTCTCCTGGACTCCTTTCCCCCTCATGTTGTTTTCCCAGTGGATCCTGCCCATCAGCACCCTGAGGGAGTCAGTCTGCTTTTCTGAAGTCCAGGGTCTGTATTCTGCTGCTCTCCTTTCTTCCTTGTGTCAGGATCCTGAACTCGACCATCTCATAGTCACTGCCTCCCAGGTTCCCATCCACTTTTGCTTCGCCTCCTAACTCTTCTCTGTTTGTGAGCAGCAGGTCAAGAAGAGCTCTGCCCCTAGTTGGTTCCTCCAGCACTTGGACCAAGAAACTGTCCCCTACGCTTTCCAAAAACTTCCTGGACTGTCTGTGCACTGTTGTTTTGTTCTCCCAGCAGATATCAGGGTGATTTAAAGTCTCCCATGAGAACTAGGGCCTGTGATCTAGTAGCTTCTGCTAGTTGCCGGAAGAAAACCTCGTTCACCTCATCCCCCTGGTCTGGTGGTCTATAGCAGACTCCCACCACGCCATCACCCTTGTTGCTCTCACTTCTAAACTTAATCCAGAGACTCAAGTTTTTCTGCAGTTTCATACTGGAGCTGTGAGCAGTCATACTGCTCTCTTACATACAACGCAACTCCCCCACCTCTTCTGCCCAGCCTGTCCTTCCTCAACAGTTTATACCCATGCATGACAGTGCTCCAGTCATGTGAGTTATCCCACCAAGTCTGTTATTCCAATCACGTCATATTTCCTTGACTGTGCCAGGACTTCCAGTTCTCCCTGCTTGTTTCCCAGGCTTCTTGCATTTGTGTATAGGCACTTAAGATAACTCGCTGATTGTCCTGCTTTCTCGGTCTGAGACAGGAGTCCTCCCCTCTTGCACTCTCCTGCTCATGCTTCCTCCCAGTATCCCATTTCCCCACTTCTCTCAGGGCTTTGGTCTCCTTCCCCCGGTGAACCTAGTTTAAAGCCCTCCTCACTAGGTTAGCCAGCCTGCTTGCGAAGATGCTCTTCCCTCTCTTCGTTAGGTGGAGCCCGTCTCTGCCTAGCACTCCTCCTTCTTGGAACGCCATCCCATGGTCGAAGAATCCAAAGCCTTCTCTCCGACACTAGATCTTTCTCTGAGTGAGGGAGCTCCATCTCCTTTGGAAAGTCTTTGTGCCTGGTGCTCAGAGACTTTTCTTGCCAGTCCATGCAGCCTCTCTGCTCCCACCCATCCTTCCTGCAGCCCACTTCTGCTGACTAATCATAGAATCGTAGGACTGGAAGGGACCTCGAGAGGTCATCTAGTCCAGTTCCCTGCTCTCATGGCAGGACTAAGTATTATCTAGACCATGTACTTGAAAACTGTTACCAGGTCCCCTCTTTCTTCTCTTCTCCAGACTAAACAAACCCAATTTTTAAAATCTTCCCTCATAGCTGGTTTCTAGACCTTTAATCATATTTGTTGCTCTTCTCTGGACTTTCTCCAGTTTGTCCACATCTTTCCGGAAATGTGGTGCCCAGAACTGGACGCAGCTCTCCAGCTGAGGCCTAATCAGTGTGGAGTAGAGCAGAAGAATTACTGCTTGGGTTTTGCTTACAACACTCCTGCTGATGTATCCCAGAACTTTTGCTTTTTTTGCAACAGTGTTACACTGTTCACTCATATTTAGCTTGTGGTCCACTGTGACCCCCACAAATCCCTTTTCGCAGTGCTCTTTCCTAGGCAGTCATTTCCCATTTTCTATATGTGCAACTGATTGTTCCTTCCTAAGTGAAGTACTTTGCATTTGTCTTATTGAATTTCATCCTATTTACTTCAGACCATTTCTCCAGTTTGTCCAGATCATTTTTGAATTTTAATCCTATCCTCCAAAGCACTTGCAACCCCTCCCAGCTTGGTATCGTCCACAAATTTTATAAGTGTGCTCTTTCTGCCATTATCTAAACCATTGATGAAAATATTGAACAGAACTGGGCCAAGAACTGATCCCTGTGGGACCCCATTTGATATGCCCTTTCATCTTAAGTGTGAACCCCTGATAACTACTCTCTGGAAATGGTTCTCCAACCAGTTATGTACCCACTTTATAGCAGCTCCATCCAGGTTGTATTTCCTCAGTTTGTGAGACAGTATCAAAAGCCTTACTTAAGTCAAGATATACCACATTTACCACTTCCCTCTATCCACAAGGCTTGTTACCCTGTCAAATAAAGCTATCAGGTTGGTTTGAAATGATTTGTTCTTGACAAATCCATGCTGTTACTTACCACCTTATTATCTTCTAGGTGTTTATAAAATGATTGCTTAGTTATTTGCTCCATTATCTTTCCAAGTACTGGAGTTAAGCTGACAGGTCTGTAATTCCCCAGGTCACCCTTTATAACTTGGCACTATATTTGCCCTTTTCAGTCCTCTGGAATCTCTCCTATCTTCCATGACTTTTCAAAGATAACCACTAATGGCTCAGACTGCTCCTTGAGTATTCTAGATATAACTTTTTAGGTCCTGCAGGCCACAACAGAAGATCTGTCTGCCTGTGCAGGTTCCCCTTCACCCTTTACAAGCTGTATGCATGCTAAGGAGGTGGTCATCTCCTCACTTTGTCCTGAGCAGCTCTCCCTTCCCCCCACTTGCAAACCATGGTTTCACTGGTTTTGTGGCTGAAGAGCTGCAGATTTATGAGGCCTCAAGTGACCACAGATGGGGAACTGAATGAGGCTGAGAGTTGGGTCTGGACTGGGGAGCTGGCACAGCTCGAGAGTAGAGTCTGCATGGGCTTCAGAAGCACAGTGCTCCAAGCGGTGGCCTGGGTGACTGGGACAAACAGCCACTGTTGCTGATGCAAGCATGGAAGGTCATGTCAATTCTAGAGGATCCATGCAGGCTACACTGCACCCCTGAGAGTCTGAGCACTACAGAGGTGCTGCTCGCTGCTTCAAGGCAAAATGCATGATGAAGATCTTGATTCAGGATCTCGGCCTGGCAATGGCTTGTGTCAAATTATCTTCAGGGCCACTGGGGACCGTCCTGGCTGGGGCTGCAGAGTAATCTGTGTGGGAGCCTGCAATGTGCGGTGTATTCTGAGGCCAGGTGGAAGGTATGCTGGGATGGACTGGTTCTTGCCATGACTCTGTGTATACATGTCTCACTCCACAGGCCCTGAATGAATCTCTGAAGCTATTCAAGGCTTATTCCCCTCAGACTGCGGCCATGCTCTTCTCAGTGGATAATGAAGCTGGAAAGATCACCTGCTTATGCCAAGTACCTCAGGTAGTACCGTGTGTGTGCATCCATCCATGCGTCCACCCTGCAGCCATTCGAATGGAGGGTTAGAGCACTCACCACCAGCTGGGGGCCACTACAGGATTCCTGCACCCCTCATGTACAGGGTATCTGTAATGGGGACTCCACCATGTAAGATGTGGGGTGCACCCCACTAGGGGTGCACAGAGAAAGGTTCAGTGGGGCCCGGGCTAGCCCCCGGTGAGGGGTGGGGAGGGAGTGCCACACAGTCCCACCCCAGCTGCAGCGCCACCTCCTGGCCCCACTCCTGGCTGTCACCCCAGCCTTGGCCCCCCTTACTTATCTGTGACTCTCCCCCCTGAGAGCCATGGCCCCGCTCCTGACCCTGGCTCCAGGGTGGAGGGGTGGATAGGGGTAAGAGGTGGTGAAACACTGAATAGTCTTTGGGGACCACTGTTGTAAGACGAGAGATCAAAAAATGGGAACAGACACTGAGCCTTGAATTAGGATCCCATAAAACGGGCAGCTGCAACTGAGGAGAGAGGCTGCAGAGCATTACCTGGTGTTTCCTCTAATTCCTGTCCTCTTGCTTTGAGTGCCCCCCTTCGACCTTGCCCTGGCACCCAGTGGCATGTACCAGTAACAGAACAAAAAACTGGAATAAGTGCAAGGCTTTGCCTTACTACAAAGAGGAAACCAAGAGTCTGAGCTTCCTGAGGTGACGTGTTGTAGATGCTGGAGCCAGGCTTGGGTGTTGCAGAGTGGTGGGTGCGAACTCTGTGCAGCAAATATTCCATGAGTGAGAGCTCCCTGCTGCTCCACTGAGGAACGTGTCTACTAGCTGCTTTGCTTGGCACTCTAATTCTGTGCCAGTGGTCCTTAGGTCTGCCTGGAAGGGAATTGGGTCAGGCACAAGGTGTGGAAGGGATGCCATACTGAAGAATAACTTCAGTAATTCAGTCCAATTTAAAGACAAACAACCTGGGTAGTTTCAGAGCTATACAATGGGGTTTATTCAGAAACAGCTATTCTGGAATAACGCCACATGCAGACACTCTTCATCTGGAATAAGAGTGCCTTGTTGCTAGTGTAGTCTAACCCACTTTGAGAGCTGTTCCTGAAAAAAACTGTGTAGACAAGTCTTCAGACTGAAATCTCTCTCTCTCTGGATCAGGCTCAGGGCCACTTATATTAAATGAATTCCACTTACCTCTCTTCTTTTCCTTGTTTCACGTGACACTCTTTCTCCACCCCACCCCAAATTTCACTTGGCTCTCACTTCCCCATCTCATTGATATCCTGATATATATTGGGGCCCAGTGTCTCCTTCTGCCCTTTCATCCTGGGTGCTGTTTTTATAGACCATGTGAAGTACTAGGCTTCGCGTCCCCCAACCCATCTTTCCTCTCTCCAGGATGCCTGTAATGTAAACCAGTGGTTCTCAACCAGGGGTATGCAGAGGTCTTCCAGGGATACAGCAACTCATATAGATATTTGCCTAGTTTTACAACAGGCGACATAAAAAGCACTAGAGAAGTCAGTACAAACTAAAATTCTTCAAGTAGTGTCGTTGTGGGTGCTCCAGTTTAGGTGTTGGTGACTCCTTGCACTGCAGGTTGGAGATTTTAGGTAGCTGTGCTGGGTCGGGTTGCGCATGCGCAGCAGTCTCGTGGTGACATTGGTGCCTCACGTATTGCGCGCACAACCCAGCCCTTTCAGTTCCTTCTTAACCATCCTCGGCAGCAGACAGAGCTCAGTGGCAGTGCTGCCTCTTCATTTTTCTCGTAGAAATAAATTAGTTTTAGACTGTAATTATATAGTTCTTAGATTGTTAATACATAGACTCTTTACTAGTTAGCTACTCAAATTTTTTTTGTCTTTTGTGTGTGTGTATATATATATAGAGAGAGAGAGAGAGAGAGAGATTTTTCACTCGTTTTCCAATTGGGAAACTTCAATGGAAACTCGCCTGGATTTAAAAAATGTGAATCTTGCCACGAGGCGATGCCTATCTCCAGTGGCCATGCATTCTGTGCTCGTTGTTTGAGGGAGACCCATACCCCCAGAAATGTGCTCATTGTAGCAGCCTAAAGGGTAGGGTGAGGCGTGGAAAAATCTCTTCAGCCTTCTCAGGAAACCAAATCCACATCAGCAGAGGGCTTTATGAGCAAAACTATCTAGGAAGTGAGCTGTGACACACACACACTCTCACTCTAAAAGAAGAGGTCCCCGGCGAGGACGGTATCCTTGGTGCCGAGCTAATCTAGAGTGAGAGCCTTGGAGGCTCTAGAGAATCGTCCCGTTGCGGACCTCTGGCGAGCCCTGCTGCACCAACATGGAGTCGAGCCGTCATGCCTCCCCCACGGCACTGACCACTCCAGTGTGGAACTTGGCACCAAGATCCGTTCCTCTACCAATGTTGCCACCATTGGCACAGACTCATTCGTCGGCACCGGCAGACGGACCGAGAATGGTGCCAACCATCTTGACAAAGGTGGACCACAGTAATGGCATGATACCAAGCACATCTGCACCACCACAGTTTCTGCATCAGAAAGACATAGCAGTCTCATTGGTACCGCAGTCACTGCTGCTTGGCACCGAGCAATCACTGGGCCAATGAACAGAGCAGCTCCTCACATGGCCTGCCTCATAGTCTCTCTACAGCAATGAAGAGGGAGGATGCACAGGGTAGCCAGTTCTCCTCCCAGCATTCTTTGCCTACAGAGAGGAGACCTCCATGGGAAGCTGCCAGAACCAATCGCTGCCAATCTCATGAGGTGCAACAATGGTATGGGAACTCTGACTCTGCCCACCACCACCTTTCCCTATGTAGTGGCCTCCCTGGAACCCCGTGGCGGCATATAGACCCCACTATACTAGATGCTTTACCCCAGCCCAATGGGAAACTCATTCTCCTTCACCTTCCCCGAGCAGGGAAACATCAGAGGCACCCGAAGGGGTGGCAGAAGAGGAAGAAATTTCAGAACAGGAACAGAAAGGCATTTAACCAGCTCATAACTCATCTTCCTCACCTGATGAGGCCGTCATTATACCACCTCCAACTGCAACAGATGACCTGAAACAGTTTCAGGAACTCGTCAAAAGAGTAGTGGCCAGCCCGGACATTGTGCTTGAGGAGGTGCAAGAGAACCAGCACAAGCTGCTACAAATATTGCAGACATCTATGTCATCAAAAATTGCACTTCCTACCAATGATGCCATCATGGAGCTGGCAGAGAATATGTGGCAGACCCCTGCAGCAGTACCACCTACCAGTAAAAGGGCTGTCAGTAAGTATTTTGTACCAGCGAAAGGGATGGACTTTCTTTTCTCCCACCCACAACCCAACTCCTTGGTGGCTGAAGCTGCCAACTATCGCAGCGAACAACCCCAATTCTGCTACACTCCCCAGGATAAGGAGCACAAAAGATTAGACCTTTTCAGTCATCAAGTGTACTCGTCAGCCACACTGCAATTCAGGTATCAGAGGGGTAGCCGTGTTAGTCTGCATCTGTAAAAAGCGACAAAGAATCTGACAAAGTGGGTATTCACACACAAAAGCTTATGGTCTAATATGTCTGTTTAGTCTATAAGGTGCCACAGGACTCTTTGTCACTGCAATACAAGGTTGCCAATTACTCAGCCCTCCTGGCAAAATACAACTTTGATAATTTAGCAAGCTGCAAGACTTTCTAGAGGCCCTTCCAGAGGACAAACATCCCCAGTTCACTGCCATCATGAACAAGGGACAGATAATTGCCTAGACACTGCTGCACGAACAATGGCCACAGCTGTTGTAATATGTAAAGCTTCTTAGTTATAGTCATCAGGGATCCCAAAAGAGCTCCAACTGAAGATGGAGAACTTCCCGTTTGATCAGGAAAAGCTCTTCTGCACCAATGTGGATGAGGTCTTACACACGATGAAAGATTCTCAGGCCACCCTGTGCACATTAGGCAGATACACTCCGCCTAATAAGCGACACTGGTATACACCATACCAGAAAGGTAGAGACACAACTTTCCAACACTCACAACAACGGCAATTTGGTCACAACAGAACAATGTCCACAAAGACGTAGGGCTCCCCAAAACAAGTTCTCATCTTCTCAACCATTTGCAACCAAGCCACAGTTTTTTGAAGTCTTGGTTGAGGGTCCGAATGACCTCCCTCACAATACAGCACTGCTAGACACTTGTGATGGAGTAGGGGCTGTCTGTGTGGGGAATGGGAGAGCAGGGGATGTCTTTAGGTGAGGGACAGGATCTTTAAGCCTGTAACCTGAGCCAGGCAGGGGGGAGGGGGTGAGCACCTTTGCTGAGGAAACGGGACAAAGGAATCGGCTGGCGGGAGGAGGGGCAGGTCAGTTTGGGTTTGGGGCTGTGGGCGGAATTCAGGGTATCCTAGCTAGGATCCAAGCACCCTGAAAGCCCAGAAGGGCTCGATGGAGGGGTCTTGACTCTGCCTGCAAGCTCTGCTGTAACCTGCGTTCCTGTTGTCCAATAAACCTTCTGTTTTACTGGCTGGCTAAAAGTCACTGTGGGGACCAGGAAGAGGAGTGCAGGGCCGAACTCCCCCACACTCCGTGACAACACTCCTACCCCAACTTTTGGCTACCGCCTGTGCCCATTTTACTATGCTTGGGCAGCAATAACAATGAAGCAATGGGTACTAGAGATCATAAGATTGGGTTATGCCGTCCCCGTCCCTCTTCAAGAACCCGTCTCACGAGCACTTTTTACAACAGGAAGTGAATCATCTCCTACAATTTGGTGCCGTGGAGCAAGTTCCAAATCAATACAAAGGGAAGGGTTTTTACTCTCATTTTTTCATCAAAAAGAAAATCGGTGGATGGAGACTCATCTTAAACCTTCAGAAAGAAGCTCAACAAATTTGTGCGCAGTCACGGATTCAAGATGGTCATACTGGCCACAATTATCTCTACACTAGACAGGAGGGACTGGTTTTCAGCCCTCTATTTCCAAGATGCCTATTTCCATATTACCATACACCCGGCTCACAGATAATTCTTAAGATTCACTGTAGGGTGTGAGTACTACCCTTTGGTACTCTTTCCACTGCCCCTCGAGTTTTTTCAAAAACCCTTGTGGTAGTGACGTGGCCCACTTACAAAGGAGAGGAGTGATGATCTTCCTATACCTAGACGATTGTCTGCTGAAAGGTACGACTCGGGAATAAGCGACGCACATGGTACAGACAACCATCAAACTGTTCCACACACTAAGGTTGCAGATAAATATACAGAAATCTACTCTGAACTCAACACAACAACTGGAATTCATCAGGGCCTACCACGATTCCACACAGGCCAGAGCAATGCTGTCCAACCACAGGTTCATAAATATAACTAATTTCATATTGACAGTCACCAGCAGCCCACGAACATTCGTGAGGACTTGCCTACAGCTATTAGGTCATATGGCGGCCACAGTATTCATCGTGTACCATGCGAGACTACATGTGCCTACAGGGCTGGCTGAGCACTGTGTACAAGCCCAGCAAACACTCTAAACAAGAAAGTGACACTACCCTCATAGGTCGTTGTGTGAGTACACTAGTGGATGAAACCAGAAAACGTCTGACAGGGATCTCTTTTCAACAGGACTGTCCTTCACTAATAATCACGACTGACACGTCCCTGATAGGATGTGGTGCTTACTTAGACCAACACGCCAGACAAGGCAGGTGGTCAGCAGCGGAAACGCAGCTCCACATCAATCTCCTGGAGCTCCGAGTGGCATACAATGCATGTTGACACTTCCTTCCAATCATACAGAACAAATCAATCTGCTTACTAACTGACAACATAGCATGCATGTTCTATATCAATCAACAAAGAGGAGCTCGCTCCTATTCTCTCTGCACAGAAGCCCTGAAATTGTGGAACTAGTGCATTCACCACAACATAACCATTGCGGCATCACCTTCCGGGGTGTCAGAACACAACAGCAGACAGGTTAAGCAGACACTTCTACGAGGAACACGAATGGGAAATACACGACTGTCCTCAAACTGATATTTCAAAAAATGAGACTATCCATCCATAGACTGTTTGTAGCAGCAGAAAAGCACAAATGCCCGCTCTTCTGCTCCAGAGGGGACTAGCACCTAAATCACTCGGGAACAGCTTTCTCATATCATGGAATACATCGCTCCTGTATGCATTCCCACCGATACCTCTAGTCCCCTGAGTTATTCATAAGACACAGGCCGACAGAGCACACATCATTCTGATCGTTCCCATTTGGCCCAGACAGACTTGGTTCCCTTACCTGTCCGCCTAACAGTGTGTGCTTCATGACCTCTTCCATTGTAGATGGATCGCCTCTTACAGAATGGAGGCTGGACTCTCCACCTCAAAGCATGGCTTCTACATGGTTCCAACATAGCTAATTGGACTGTTCAGAAAGAGTGAAACAGCTGTTTGTTAAATAGCAGGAGATTTAGCACTTGATATACCTACCTCTAGAAGAGATTCTCATTGTGATGACGACAAAAACTAACTGCAGTCACGGCATCTCTACTGATCATATTAAATTACATGTTAGAACTCAAAAGACTGGGGCTTAGCCCAAAGCTCAGTCAGAGTACACCTAGCGGCCTGTACAACCTTTCACCATAAGGTGGAGGGAATGTCAGTCTTTGCTTACCCAACCACTAGATGCTTCCTGGTTGGTATACAGAACATACAGCCAGAAGTCCAACAACTGGCACCACCAGGGGACTTGAATCTTGTACCAAATGCCTTACAAGAGCACTTTTTGAACCACTGGTGACCTTTTCGCTCCTTCGTATGTCTATGAAAGTTGGGTTTTTGGTAGCAATCACATCAGCCAGATGAGTCAGCGAAATCAGGGCATGTATGACTGAACCTCCTTACACTGTGTTCACTAAAGACAAAATCATCATACAACCACACCCAAAATTTTTACTGAAAGTAGCAACATCCTTTTATGTAAATCAAACCATATAGCTGCCCACATTTTACGCTAAACCACACAGGGAGACACAAGAGGCTGCCGTACATAAACTAGATGTCAGACGAGCCAGAGCGTTCTATTTAGACAGAACCAAACCCTTCCGCAAAGTCCCAAGACTGTTTATCTCCATAGCAGAATGCTCCAAGGGCTGGGCAGTATCGACCCAGAGACTATCTAAATGCAGCACTACCTGTATCCAACTTTGCTACCAGTTGCACAACAAGGAACCTCCACCAGGTATCCGATCCCATTCTACCTGTGTCATTGCTATATCCATAGCCTTCTTGAACAGTGTCCTTCTAATTGATATATGTAGGGCAGCTGAGTGGGCATCAGAGCACACCTTTGCAAAACACTCTGCCATCACCCAGTGCGCTTTCTCAGATGCTATACTAGGCCTTACTGTGCTCTCTGCTACAGCATACAACTCCCAAGCCCCTACCGTCCACAGTGGACCACTGCTTTACAGGCACCTAAAGTGGAGCACTCACAGAGATGCTACTTGAAGAAGTAGTTATTCACGTTGTGCAGTAACGATGGTTCTTCGAGATGTGTCCCCCTGTGGGTGATCCACTACCTGCCCTCCTCCCCTCTACTTTGGAGTTCATACGTTGAGCTCCGCAGTAAAGAAGGAACTGAAAGGGTTGGGTCATACGCATGCTACATGAGGCGCCAACAGCACCGAGAGGACTACTGTGCATGCACGACCCAACAAAGCACTGCTACCTAAAATCTCCGATTTGCAGTGCAAGGACGCACCGACGCCTAATGTGGAGCACCCACAGGGGGACACATCTCGAAGAACCAGTGTTACTGCACAAGGTAACTACTTCTTTCATACAGACCATGACTTGTTTATACTACTCTATATACTATACACTGAATGGTAAGTACAAGGAAGTATTTCTTTACACATCGCACAGTCAACCTGTGGAGCTCTGTGCCAGAGGACATTATGAAGGCCAAGACTATAATGGGGTTCAAAAAAGAACTAGATAAATTCATGGAGGATGGATCCATCAATGGCTATTAGCCAGGATGGGCAGGGGTGGTGTCCCTAGCCTCTGTTTGCCAGAAGCTGGGAATGAGTGACAGGGAAAGGATCGCTTGATCATTGTCTGTTCTGTTCATTCCCTTTGGGGCACCTGACACTGGGCACTGTCAGAAGACAGGATACTGGGCTAGATGGTGGGATAACTCAGTGGTTTGAGCATTGGCCTGCTAAAGCCAGGGTTACGAGTTCAGTCCTTGAGGGGGGCCATTTAGGGATCTGGGGCAAAAATCTGTTTGGGGATTAGTCCTGCTTTGGGCAGGGGGTTGGACTAGATGACCTCCTGAGGACCCTTTCAACCCTGATATTCTATGATGGACCAGTGGTCTGACCCAGTATAACTGATCTTACATTCTTAATATTTATATTCCTATAGATTCTTTTATAATTATATGGTCAAAATGATAAAGTAAGCAATTTTTCAGTACTAGTAACTGTGACACTTGGATTTTTATGTCTGATTTTGAAAGCAAGTAGTTTTTAAGTGAGGCAAGACTTCAGGTATGCAACACAAATCAGACTCCTGAAAGGAGTACAGTAGTCTGAGCCACTGATGTAAATGATGGTGGCTCTTGCCTGCCTGGAAGAGATGGCTCCTTCAACCCCTGGCACTGTCAGCCACAGCACAGAGCCTGGAAATCCTGCCTTCCCCCAGCAGTCACTGAATTGACTCCAAACCTTGCTGTCTTTATAATAATCTGAACTCTTTTGCTTTTCCAGGAGGCAGCCAACAAGGGTCTGAAGGCCAGCCAGTGGGTGCAGGAGGTGTCAGGTCTAATGGATGGCAAAGGTGGTGGGAAAGATGTCTCTGCCCAGGCTACGGGCAGGAATGTTGGCTGCTTAGAGGAGGCTCTGAAACTGGCCACAGACTTTGCCAAGCTCCACCTGGGCGAGTTGAAGAACTGACCTAATGCCCCTGCACTGGCTCATGGCACATAAGGGAATGCTCTCAACTCCCTCCTCATTCTCATCAGCCTGGCTCATAGGCTACAGTTTACTCTAGAGGAGTCTGCGGAGACAGATGCTGCATGTCATTTCTTCTGAATCCATCTGCTTGAGGCATTAGCAGACTAAAAGCAGAATCATGCCGTAGTGCTCAAAACAACGGACAGAGAGCCAGCAACTTGTGTCCTAATCTGGCTCGGAGGTCTCCTGCTGTAGCCTTGGTTAAGTCACTTCACTTTCGCCCCTCTGTCGCTGTTCCTTGTGTAAAATCAAGCTGATAATACTGACCTATTTCCGAGGGCTGCTGTGAGGATTAACTAATTATTGTAAAGTCTGCAAAGCACAGTCCAAGGTGCTAAATATTGTCAACCTTCTAAAATAAATTAAGATGCATCAAGGCAAGAGTCTGCACATACCAACCCCCACCTCCCTTCCTGTTACCACCACTGGAAGCATGAGTTGTAATGAGAATGGGAGTGGGAGCTAGGATCCAAGCTGCTAGAGTATTTTGTACCTCACCACTGTTACCCAGCTGTGGATAATGTGGGAAGCTCTTAACTCAGTTCATTGACAATATTAATATTGCGTTAATTTAAGCTGCTGTAGCTATATTTCCTGCCTTTAGCTGGACAAACGTACCTCTGCTTGGAACTGTGAGCAGTAGGCTCAGTGTTAATAAAATGACACGAGTGAGTGTTGTGAATTGAAAGGCTTATTCATGAAAAATTAAGTTGCCATTTTGATTTGCTGAGGGAAAATTGAGAGCAGCTTGTTAATCAGATATTTGATCCTTTGCAGTAGTGCCTGCTGCTGGTAAAATTTGCCAAGAACAAGTTCATGGATCCAGTGGTTCATTTGGCCTAAGAACTGCTTTTCACTGAGCACCTGGAGAGGTAGGGAAAGGAGCAATGTACACAGAGAGGCTTGCACCAGGGACAGGGGAAGGGTCGGAGGGCGGCTTCTCCCTAGCATGACCTTAGTGACCCTTGCCCTGTAATATCTTGGAAGGGCCTTATGCTGCTTCCCTTATGAATCAGACCCCAGGCTTCTATAAAGGAGAAACAGAGGGATGAGGAAAGGAAGAAAGAAGCACAGGAAAGCAGAGCGAGTATAGCCCCATAGATACTTTACAAATGTATGCCAGGGCTGGAGTCAGCCTCCAGCAACTTAACCCAACCCAGCATAAGCCGCATTTTGTGCTGGTATAGTGCATGCATGGTAGAGGTTGGCACTGATGTCGTTGAGTCAGTTTAGTTATAGGGGTGCCCACTTGGAAAAATCCAGAACTGTCCTGTTTCCAGCAGGAGGGAGCCCAGCTTCATAGGGAAGTAGGAGCTAGGCAGGGTGTTTGATTGCAGAGGAGGGACTGCGTCTGGCCCCAAACCACCCAGCTACCCTGTAATTCTCCCTGAAGTGCTGCCCCTCCTGTGGCTGGAGAAGGGCCAGTCTGGGCACAGCAGCAGGAACCCCTGGAACACGTGTCCCCGTCTATGTCAGCACCGCGGCCGGGCTCGACAGCAGCTCCCCGCAGCGAGGCAAACCCGCCTGCAAGGGGGCCGGGCTCGGGGAGAGCGGGCTGAGCCCGGGGCGAGGGGCCGGCCTGGCTGCTGGCTCCGTTTCCAGCGGCCGGGCCGCGCTCACCCGCGCCGCCCGCCCGCCCCTTTTGGCGCGCAGGCGGAGCGCTCGAGCCGCCATGGCGCTGGACCACGGCGCGTCCGGGCCCGGGAGTCGCAGGCCCCGCTGCTGTACGCGGTGCCGCCAGGCGGCCCCGAGGCGCGGCCGGAGCGGCGGCGCTGCGGCCGCTGCGGCGGCCGGCTGCTGGCCAGGCCGAGGCTCGCCTACGTGGAGTGGCGGCGGCACATGCTGTGCGCCGTGGCGCGGCCGCGTGAGGCGGCCGAGGCCGCGGTCGCTGCTGTGCGAATGTTCCGCCGCGCGCCTTCTCCGCGGCGCGGCCGCGCCGCGGCCGGCCCCCGCGCGCCGCGAGCGCGAGCTGGGCCTGGCGTCTGCAGGAGGCGCTGGCGCCGGCCGTGCGCCTGGCCGATACCCGCGCGCGCCTGGAGCGACTGCGCTCGTGCTGCAGGACGCGGTCGGCGCTCGCGGCCGCGCTCCCGCCCCGCCCTGGCGCTGGCCGACGCGGGCGTGGAGATGTTTCGACCTGGTGGTGGGGCGGCCTGTGCGCGCGCCCGGGCCGCGGCGCCTGGCTGCTGCAGCCAGCGAGGCCGAGGAGCGCGCGCCGCGCCGCCTCACCGGCCTCATGCCCGCTCAACCAGGTGGCCGGGCTGCTGGACGCCAGGGCGGGCCGCCCGAGAGCTGGGCCCAGGCCGTGCGCCTCGGCCTGGAGGCTGCAGCGCCTCTACCCGTGCTGCGCCGAGCGCTGCTGCGCAGCGCCCAGCGCGGCGGCCGAGGGCCGCGGGCCGGGGGCCAGCGCCTGAGCCCGCCGGCCCAGCCCTTCCCAGGGGAACTGGTCCCACCCGTCCTCAGATGAAATGTATGGGGCAGAGATAATCGGGGGGGCGGGGGGGGCGCCGTATCCCAGCAGCCCCTCACCCCCTCCCGGAGGTAATGTTGGGGGGGAGGGTGTCCCAGCAGCCCAGCACCCCCCTCCCAGAGGTAATCTTGGGGGGGGGGTGGAGGGTGTCCCAGCAGCCCGGCACCCCCTCCCAGAGGTAATCTGGGGGTGCCAGTGGCAAATCTGACGTGAGCTCAATCTCCCCTCACTGCCGGGGAGCAGGGCAGCAGACCCCCCCAAAGCTAGCTGAGACCTGCCTCACTGCTGGGGGGGAGCAGAGCTGCAACCCCACCCTCCTGCTGCTGGACTGGTAAGGGGACCGAGTAATTGATCCATGGAGCAGCGGCACGTCCAAAGGAAAAGCCCCACTGGAATCCAACAAGGGGGCAGTGTGACCAGAGCCCCAGGCTGCTGTTGGGGCCGCTCCACTCAGCAAGGAAAAGTGAGCCGAATTGGGGCTTGTCTACCAAGGGGAGCGCATCAGAGACATTTCCGCTGGGGATCGAGCAGCCCCCATGCCCTGAGGAAAATTCTGCACCAGCATGATGGCAAAATTGTGGACATTTCAATCGAAATTGGAACTGAAAACAGGAAGCGGACTCTGGAGATTGAACTTATGGAGGGATCTTTTTTCTTTTCTTCTCAACTCCAGTACTGAGTAGGGTGAGCTGGAGACATCTTGTAGAAGAGACTTTACAGATGGGAGTTAACACTGCAGAAATTATAAAAACTGTGGCAAACCTTAGGGCAAGTCCCCCACGCCCAGTGACACACTGTGCCCATGGCAGCTATCATCCACCATACTCTTAAGTGTTTTTTTAAGTATCATAGAAATGGTTTTTGTACTTTATGGTTAATACAATTCAGCAGATGCCACTGAGATATGAACTGGGTTTTGCAGGTTATTGGTTCATTTCAATGATATTTTGGAATGTATTTAGTGTGTGCTCCAGAAAAAAACTGCCCCTCCTGCCTTAGATTATTAAAAGGTTTCTATTGACTCCTAACTGATTGCTAGGATATGGCAAAAAATACTGCTGGTCAGCAGACATCTGTTTTATTGGATGGTTTGAAATGTTTTTCTATGATTTTTGTGTGACATTTGTTGATTATATCTTAACTCTTCCCCTGAAAATCGAGACTGCATTTTTCATGGTGTTCATTTCACTTTCCCTAAAAATGGAGGGACCCATGCTAGTGTAGGCCAGTGTGATTATTTTGGTTTGATCTGGCCCTTTCTTATTACCTTTCTGGTTGCAACTCTGATCAGTAGGGGTTCTTTACTGTCTGTCAATGGCACCTCTGCAAATTAAGCAATTAACTCAAATTCTCCATACAATGGACGTGTACTAATGCAGTTTTTTTTTCTTTCTGTGGGCTTCATTACACTTGCATTCTTTTCATGTTGCACGCAAAGCATTGTTAATTGCCTGCAATAGGAAGAACTGGTAATGAGATCCTTCATGCTGAATGTGCTGTAATAGTGTAACTAACCCAACCCCTGGACTGTATTGATTTGGGGGATGTGTTCCAGACAGAAGTGATGATGAAAGGGTTTGGTTGTAACGCTTTGTGACTAAAATGTGTTCGACAGTCAGAAACCACTTCCCAGTAAAATCCAGTGCATATATAAGACCTCTTTGTAATTCACCACCAAAGATAATTGATTAGATGGGAAACATTTATATATACGATGATAAATCTTCTTACTGTGAAGTTCACTTTTTCCTAGCTTTGATCTGTGTGAGTATCTTAATTCATCCGCTCCGTTTTAATGGCCTTCTGATGAGCACATTTTCTAAGTAAAATCTGTGTTGGTGAAAAGTGCCAGGTCCCGAGCCTTGCAGACCATAATCCACACATCAGATACAGTATAGGTAGGGGCAGTGCTAGCTTTCACCTACTGCCCACTCTCCAGCACTGAGCCATGGGGGTCACCTCTAGTGTGGAAAGGGTAGCTTTCTGCGTATCAGCCTCTACTTATATGGAAAAGGGGAATTATGTAAAACTTTGCTTTAGAAACTGGATTGACAACAAATTTCACCATGGTTACTGAACAGCACATTGTAGGCTGGGTTTGAGTCTTGTCCTGGAGGGGAAGGCATTACAGCTGTTTAGTGTTTATGCAGAGGTGTAGATGTTGTTCTTCTCTCTTAAATGGAAATGAGATGACTAAGGGGGATATGATTGAGGTCTATAAATTCATGATTGGTGTGGAGAAAGTAAATGTGTTATTTACTACTCATAACAAGAACTGTAGGTCACCAAGTGAAATTAATAGGCAGCAGGTTTAAAACAAACACAGTTTTTTTTTCCACACCACGCACAGTCAACCTGTGGAACTCCTTGCCATAGGATGTTGTGAAGGCCAAGACTATAACAGGGTTCAAAAAAGAACTAGATAAATTCATGGAGGACAGGTCCATCAATGGCTATTAGCCAGGATGGGCAGGGATGGTGTTCCTAGCTGCTATTTGCCAAAAGCTGGGAATGTGTGACGGGATGGATCACTTGATTCCCTGTTCTGTTCATCTCCTCTGGGGCACCTGGCATTGGCCACTGTCAGAGGACAGTATACTGGGCTAGATGGACCTTTGATCTGACCCATTATGGCTGTTCTTATGGGCCCCCATCATAGTAGTATTTGAGCACCCCACAGTGTTTAAAGTTTTTATCCTCCCAACACCCCTCAGGGAATAGGGAAGTGCTCTTATCAAGAGACATAGCCTGGTTTTGCTGCTGGAAATGTGTGTTTTTCTGTCGAGTGTGCCATCTTGGTGTGAAATCCTGTGGCAGGGAAGGCACCTTAGTTTTACCTTGATGTAACTAACGAAGGTCAGCCCCATGGTGCAGGGGTATTGGGTTCATCTTGGCTAGCTACCTTGAGGTACAAACATAACTGTGCTTTGTCTCCTAGACTTTTACAAGGAGGGAGCTAACTTGAGTAGCGATTGCAGTGTAAAAACCATCTGTTTTTGCAGTGAAGATCTAAGTGAGTCTAGTGGAGCAGGGAATTGAACCCAGGTGTCCTGGATGACATCGTAACAATTAGGCCATCCTTCCTCTCTTATCTAGCAACTGTTTCTCACTGGCAGAACAGCATGCTAACTTACCCCAGGCAAAGGCTTACAAAGTAGAATGGAAGGCTGACTTTTAAACTTTATAAAACGCTTTGTTTGGGCTGAGGAGGGAGACATCAGTCTGATATTGGCTTGAGTTATGTGCTGTCACAGCTGCCTTCCAGAAAGGTTGATTATTGGTTGAATGTGGAGGTAATAGTAGAGGGCTTGTGCAAAACTCTTTAAGCTTATTTGCTGATCTTTAGTTATAGACACTATTGGTTGTAGCTCTGGGCTGAAGACAAGCTAGAGCAGGGGTTGGCAACCTTTCAGAAGTGCTTTCCAAGTCTTCATTTGTTCACTCTCATTTCAGGTTTTGTGTGCCAGTAAATACATTTTAATGTTTTTAGAAGGTCTCTATTATAAGTCTAGAATATGCAACTAAACTATTGTTGTATGTAAAGTAAATAAGGTTTTAAAAATGTTTAAGAAGCTTCATTTAAAATTAAATTAAAATGCAGAGCCCCCACGGACCCTACCCAGGCAGTGTGAGTGCCGCTGAAAATCAGCCCACATGCTGCCTTCGGCACGTCTGCCATAGGTTGCCTACCCCTGAGCTAGAGAGTACCGTGAATGAACGTGGATCGGGGTGGAAGGTAGATGATTTAAAGTGTCTGAATTTCTCTCCCCTGTGGTGAGTTGTAACTAGTACCAGAAATCGCGCAGAGCTGCAGCAGGCAGGATGCTTTGAGTTAAGGGTTGTTTTAGAGAGCTCTGGATTCATTTGTCAGCTGATGGTTGCTAGGAAATATGGTGGAAGGAGGTAATTTTTAACCTGTTTGTTCCCTAGCAGCTGATACACTGAGCTGGAAGCACTCTCCATCAAGGCCTCTGTACTGGTGTCAGGGCAAGAGGCGGCGTGAAATGAGGAAAGAGGAGCCCCTCTAAGGTGAGGGCCAATGTCCCTTACCTAGGTAACTTGGAGAAGCATAGGGTTAAGTGAACTAAAGAGACCTAGGCCAGTGTTACGTGCTAGCACTCCTGACTGTGCCTTCTAAAAGTCGGTCTAGACTGCGGATAGATCCAGCTGTCCCCGATCTCCATAAGGCTCGAGGTAGGTAGATAGTGCTATGTATGGAGAGTGACCGATCCTTTCCCCCAGGCTGGGGCTGGGTTCTAGGAAGTCCTTGGCCAGTGGCTGATATGTCCCTCTTTAAGCAGAAAGGCCAGTTGATAAGACAAATAATAATTCTTTGCTGTGTAGCACAGTCCGTTGGAGGATCTCAAAGCACTTCACAGGCCGTGAAAATTAAGCTTCACAACACCTCTGTGAGGGAGGTAAAGGATGTGACTAGCCAAGTGGCATCTGGTGGGGATGTTGAAGGTTCGGTAGAGGGACACTTCCTCTCACAGTTCAGCAGTGGAAAGCGGTTAGCTGTGCTGTAGTGAGGGAACAGGAAGAGGACACTAAAATGACACTCTGCTTGTCAGGTTTAAGAAAATGTAACCACAGACTGTGGTCTGTTCTGTCCGTAAGCTCTGGCATCTCTACAGTTTGTCCATAAATCTCCATAACAGACTAGGTCCAGCTCCATTTCTAGTCACAAATGAACAAATCAAAGAGAGCCATTTACAATGCTATCGATGGACAAGGGAGATAATGAACAACATCTAATTAGAGCAATAAATAACTTTACACAAACTATCGGACCACAAAAGTTTCCTTCCTTGGGTCAAAAAGTGTATATGTTGTTAGCTCAATTAGGGTTCGCAGAGGAAGCTAGCTATTGCACTCAATGTCATGCTACCCATCTTGTCTATTTATTCTCCAGACTCAAGAAAGCTATACACATTTTTTGCCAATCAGTATATGTAGAGCAGCCCAGTGTCCTACCAAACAGCAACCTCTTGTAGCCATACATTTACTAGGAAGCCACTGGGGCTCTTCGAGTGCTTGTTCATGTCATTAGGTGAGCATGGCAGCCAGAAAGTTTTTCCCCTAGCAGTATCGCTCAGGTCGGCTCAGGCGCCCCTTGGGGTCGTGCCTTTATGGCGCTGGATATAGGGCCCTGCTGAGTGCCACCTCCTACCGCCTGTGCCTGTTAGCCGGAACGCTCGCTCTTGCTGTGGCAAGCATCTAGCAGTCATAGTGTCGTTCTCATATATAGTTAGTTTACACAGTAGTTAGTAGTAGTAAGTAGTTTTACGCATAAGTTTTATTTGGGGGTTCCCCCCACACACGCTTTCTTCCTGGTATCCTGCCATGCCTTGGTCTCCGGGTTTCAAATCCTGCGAGGCTTTGGCAAGCTTATGCCCAAGAGCGACCCCCTGTTCTTGTTTAAAGTGTTTGGGGGAAGCTCATCAGAAAGAACACTGCAAAATCTGCAGACGTTTCCATCTGATGACACAGAAGGGAAGAGGTCAGTGCCTTAAGTTAATCCTCATGGACCTTGGCTCGGCCTCGGCTTCAAGAGTCGTGTTGACTCCTGCCCCTACATGGGGCCAGTCGAATCCAGGCCCCCATCTGTCATCAGTCAGTGAGGGCTGGGATCTACAGATGCCATCCCTGCCAGAGGCATTCGAGGGGACGAGAGATCTTATCACCCTCATGTCACCGCCCTACCCTGTGTCAGTCGCAGCGGCTCCAGTGAGACCCCCAGTGCTGTCCAGGGGAAAACTGATAATGATTCCGTGTTGGTGGTCACCCCCTTGACCCCGGTCTCTGGTGCCATCAACAAGCACACGGGGGAGCTGCACCAGTCCCCTAGCCCTAGATGCCGCTCTCTGGCACCAAGTGGCACTGCTCCTCCCTGGTCCTCCTACATGGAGTCATCGGAGTTGGAAGCAGAGTCCTTCCGCTACAGATGCAGGAGGACCCCAACTTGGTGGCAGCCCCCTGCTCGGTGGCCTTTTTGGACCCCCTGGGCTTTCCACGAGGGCCAGAGCCAATGGTCCTGCTCAAGGTTGGTTTCTGTGGCGTCGGCTACCTTTGCTTCTCTGCTGTCTCAGTGCGACCAGGGTATGATGGCACCAACCCAACCAGAACCGGCATTGACGCACTCGGTACTGCCATCGATGTGGATACCAGTGTCCACATTGACTCCACCAGCTCCAGCACCGGGGATGCCGGAACACTGAGCGCCCTGAGATCCCCTCGGTGCCCAGGGCAGGGAACAGGACCCACTGGTAACTAGAGCCTTGTCCTCATCTTCGCCTGATGAGGCAGTGGCGGGAACGTCCACGGCCCTTACCCTGGAGGTGATTACCAAGCCCAAGTTTGGGAAGTGGGGTCGGAGCTCAAAGGTTTGCTGACTGTAGCATGACTCTACCAAAGGCTGCATCGGGGGAGCAAAACTTCACTCATTGGATGTTCGCCGGGCATTAGTCTTTTACATCAAGCGAACAAAACTGTTCCGGAAATCCATTCAGCTATTTGTCGCAGAAGCAGACAGGGTGAAGGGGCTTCCAGTCTCCTCCCAAAGAATCTCGTCTTGGATCACGTCCTGCATCCAGGCACACTATGACCTGGCGAAGGTACCTGCTTGCCCTACCCCCTCGCTTACAGTGCACTCCACGAGGGCACAGGCATCTTCAGTGGTATTCCCGGCCCATGTTCCAGCGCAGGAGAGCTGCGACATGGTCAATACATACCTTTACCTCGCATTACGCTATTACCCAGCAGGCCAGAGACGATGCAGCTGTGCTACAGTCAGCGAAACTTTGAGTTCCAACCCCACCTCCAAAACTTGGGCTTGGTAATCATAGAATATCAGGGTTGGAAGGGACCTCAGGAGGTCATCTAGTCCCACCCCCTGCTCAAAGCAGGACCAATCACCTAATTGGAATTGACATGCACAAGCCTTTGAAGAAGAAAAAACGGTTATCTACCGTCTCACAACTGTTCTTTGTGATGAGTTGTTCATGTCCCTTCCAATACCCACCCTCCTACTCCTCTGTCGGAGCAGCCAGCAAAAAGGAACTGGGGTGGGGGGTCGGCAAGGCCCTATATCCAGCGCCATAAAGGCACAACCCCAGGGGGCGACTGAGCTGACCGGATGGATACTGCTAGGGGAAAAGGTTTCCGGCTGCTGTGCACGCAGTGCAGCCACCTGATTGGAACGGACACAAACATCTCTTGAAGAACAAGTTATGAGAAGGTAGGTAACTTTTTTTGTTTTCCCTTTCTGTGCATTGATATCAGTGGGGTCAAGATTTCTCCTTGAATGTAGGAGAGTAGTTCATCGACTATTGAGGAATTTGTTGGTAGACTCCAGCAGCGAGCTTTGCAGTTGTCTGATGTCATGTTTGTCTGCAGGGGAATTTGCACACACATCTCAGATGGGTTTCAGACACTGTAGGCAGAGATGTCTTATTTCTGATGTATTTTTCACCTCCCAATCCAATTCACTACCACAGTTAACTAGACTGGTAACTGAAAGAAACTCAGATACACGCTCTACCCTAAAATGAAGCAATTTTGTCATTTTATTCTCCCCCCTTCTCTGGGCTGCTCCTCGGTTTATTTCCAGCTGGCGTATGCTTGCCTTTTTGGGGTGGCTTCTATGCCCTCCGTTCCTCTGCTCCCTCCCCCCTGTTCCAAGTCCTCTACCCTTTCACCCCTTGGTTCTGCTTGTGTCACTGGGGCAGCTGTACTGAAACTGATTCAGTCCTTGTATTTCCCTTCGGCCCCCCAGGAGCCAGGGGTAAACTGCCCAGGCAGTGCTGCTGCCCCTGCACATGGGCTGGGTGGAGGAGAGGCAGTGTTCAGCGTTGTCCTTCCTTCCATGACAGCTGCCAAGAGGCATTTTTAAAATCCTGGGACAGGCTTCCAGGTGGAGGTAGATTCCCACCCCCATTTACACCTCTGCCCCCAACCAGCCCCATTCACTGAGATCAGGTCTCCCTTGTGCCAGAGTATGAGACAGCCATGATCTGCTTCTAGTGCAGAAAGGGGCAGTTTGCTCCCTGTGTAATGAACCTCCCAGGAGCCCATCTGTCAGCCCTTTACAATGCAACTGCACAATGCACAAAATACTCTAGCATAGGGACAAGCTTGGGTGGTCTCAATGACTTAGCCTGAGAAGTCTTTTCAATCTCTTAATTGCTGTGATTCTGCCTATCTACTAGTGCATTCATTTCACTCCCCCTGGCTTCTCTGGGAGGCAAAGATTAAGATTTTAGTTTTAATCAAACATCTGAAATGGGCTGTGTCCAAGTGACCTTTCTCTCTCTAGCCACACAATCCTGTATCCGGAGGCCCTCGGGCAGGGGTAGGCAACCTATGGTACATGTGCCAAAGGTGGCACCCAAGCTGATTTTCAGTGGCACTCACGCTGCCTGGGTCCTGGCCACAGATCTGGGGGGCTCTGCATTGTAATTTAATTTTAAATGAAGCTTCTTAAACATTTTTAAAACCTTATTTACTTTACATACAACAATAGTTTAGTTATATATTTTAGACTTCGAGAAAGAGACCTTCTAAAAACGTTAACATGCATTACTGGCATGCAAAACCTGAAATCAGAGTGACTAAATGAAGACTCGGCACAGCACTGCTGAAAGGTTGCTGACCCCTGCCTTAGGGGATGCAGCCGTAGAAGTCTGGGAGCTTGTGGCCACATAATTTCTGCCCTGTAAGAGGCAGCTAGTTCCATGGTCCCCTTTCTACAGCAAGTTTATTCCCAGAGGTCCGTGGCGTGAGGCATGTTGATTTTACTGATGATTTTAATTACAGCTGGCATGAGTCAGTTACTTGTGGTGTTGGGCATCTAGAATATGTGGCTAGATGGGTGCTATAGAAACCCCATCTAGCAGTTCCCTGCAGTCCAGAACCAGGACATTGTCTAACAGCAGCTTGGCAAAGGCTGTTCTCTCTCCGATATGAAAATCAAAGCATCAGACTCCCAAATAACCAGAGAAAAGAAATACAAATTTATTATTTTTCCTTCCAACACAAATACACTCTTTTCCCAGAGCAAATTAGAAATACAGACACAATTTCCTACCAGCATGAGAGAGAGACTACCTAGAAATGGGGGACAGGGACAGGAGCTACAGGTGTTCCAAAACACAGTAGTAGGGGAGCAGAGGGGGAATGTAGGTTCTTTGGGTGAAGGTGAAACAACCCAAAGCATGGACATGTCACTGTTCACATAGCAGGAATTAGCCTGCTGGGAAAAAACTCACGCTCCTCTCTTATTTCTGGTAAAGCTGCTCATGGAATTCCTGGGAAGTGACTATGAACCATATCACATAGCACGATGTGTAGAAGCCATGTGAGACCAAAGGAAAAACCTTTTCTGAGCCAGCGGAAAACCAAAGCTCTCCAGTCTGCAAACTACTGCAGCTTCTGCGGGGTGCTCTGCACTGCCACCAAGGGGCGCTGGCCTGATGGTGGTTTCTCAGCCCCACTGCCTGGGCTAGCAGGACCTGGGCTGTTACCAGCAGTACCCACCACTTCCATTTGTGGGTCTCAAAGGCTGCGTCTTCACTAGGAATCAAGCTGCATTTTTAGCCTGTGTTAAAATCCAAGTGTAGACAAGGCAAGTTGTAGCTGGTCTACGTGAACCACTTGCTTCCCCCTCGTGTTTGTTATGACCAGCCCAGGGCCGGTGCAAGGATGTTTCATTGCCTAGGCAAAACTTCCATCCGGCGCCCCCCCCATCCCCCCCTCATGCCCCTGCTG